>NC_072001.2:98129141-98438070 GCF_028885655.2 Pongo abelii
GCTAACTGTGGTTCATCAATACAAAGAAGTATTACTAAGCAATGAAAAGGAATGAATTATTGACATACTCAACCTGGATGAATCTCCAGAGAATTATGTTGAGTAATTAAAAAAAACTTCAATCTCAAAAAGTTACATAGTTTATAATTTCCTTTATATAAGATCCTTGAAATGACAATATTATAGAAATGTAGAACAGATAAGGGGAATCAGGGGTTAAGGAAGGGGTTGAGAGAAGGTAGCTAAGTGTGACTATAAAAGGGTGCCATTATAAACCCTTGCGGTGATGAAAATGTTCTCTATTTTGACTGTATCAGTGCCATTATCCTGGTTATAATATTATATTATAGTTTCCAATATGTTACCGTTGGGGGAAACTGGATAAAGGGTGCAAGAGATCTCTCTGTATCTCAAAATTTTAAAAAGTTTAGTAAAAACGATAAAATCGTTGATGTTTTCGTTATAAGAGTATGTATTTTTTTTACCAGTAGTTCCATTACTTTCAGTGCTTTTGCATGTCTCCCACATGATAAGCTTAATAATGCTGATAAAATGCTTCACATCTAAGCACAAGTACAATGCACATGCTGTAAACTAGAAAGCACAACGGATCCAAATGAAATTGCTCTTCTGCCAACCCTGCTCTAAGTGACTATCCTTTACTCATACCTCAAGGCTCAGGTTATATGACTTCACAAATATGACTTCACAAGATCCACCTCTTTATCAGGTCAAGTGTTCCTGATACTATTTTAATTATGGGTTTTTATTTTTTATTTTATTTATATTTATTTATTTTTGAGATGGAGTTTTGCTCTTGTTACCCAGGCTGGAGTGCAATGGCACTACCTTGGCTCACTGCAACCTCTGCCTCCTGGGTTCAAGTGATTCTCCTGCCTCAGCCTCCCAAGTAGCTGGGATTACAGGCATGTGTTACCATGCCCAGCTAATTTTTGTATTTTTAGTAGAGACAGGGTTTCATCATGTTGGTGAGGCTGGTCTTGAACTCCTGACCTCAGGTGATCCACCTTCCTTGCCTCCCAAAGTGTTAGGATTAAAGGAGTGAGCCACTGTGCCTGGCCTAATTATGGATTTTTATACGACTTCTTTGCTAGAGTGTAAGCTTTCGGAGGGTAGGTTCCATGATTGTGTTCTTCATCACTATGTTCCAAATGCATAGGTCAATGTCTGTCTTAGAAAAGGCAATCAATAAGAAGACATCCAGTGATGTGTCATGCTATTCTGCAGAGGATGAGGATGACATGGTGCTGTCGTACCAGCACTTGGGAGTGATCTGTGAGAAGTTTGAAAGTTTCAAAGGAAAAAAATTAAATAATTTAGTTCACATACGTTTTAAGTTTAAAATGTAAGCTTTATTGTTATTTTAATAGAAATTTTCTTGCCTCATTATTATCAGTTTCTTAAAGATAGTTCTTATCAAACAAAGAATGAATTAGTCAATGTTTATTTATATCAGTTTACCAAGGTACAACTCATCCCTGCTAACGTTTTACAAATCATTAGAAATTTTATTTTCTATGTTTCATTAACTACGTAGTTTTTAATTTTTGCTATCATGACTGTATTAGATTGTTCTTGCATTGCTATAAACACCCGGGGCCGTATAATTTATAAAGAAAAGAGGCTTAATTAGCTGATAGTTCTGCAGGCTGTACAAGCATGGCGTCAGCTTTGCTAAGCCTCTGGGGGCCTCAGGGAGCTTTTACTCATGGCAGAAGGCCAAGCAGGAGCAGGACTAGAGCAGGAATGTCACATGGCAAAAGCAGGAGCAAAGGGGCGCCGTATACTTAAACACATCTTGCAAGAACTCACTATTATGATGACAGCATCAAGCCATGGGGAATCTGTCCCCATGATTCAATCACCTCGTACCAGGCCCCACGTTCAACACTGGGGATTACATTTCAACATGAGATTTGGACAAGGGCAAACATCCGAACTATATCAATGACTATACTGCTTTGTATCTTCAACTGCCCAAAATAGATATTTGGCTAGTTCATTGAGCTGTAAAAAGTAGTGCACTATTACAACCTAGAATATTAGCATGAATAGAAACAATGCCCAGGTCTCCAGTGTGAATACATATTGTGAACCTGCATGTACTGTTACAATTGAATTTGGCCTGGTGGCCAAAAAGAAGTGTAATTAGAAGCATGACAATGAATATCTGAGAATTGAATTTTACAGTACAAATTAACCTTTCACTGGTCCCCAGACTGTCAACTAGTGTGAAGTTCAGTCAAAGACTAACAAGAAACAGGAGCTTTGTGTTCTTACAAAACATAATCTATCACCTTTATGATAAGCCAATTTAGTTCTGTTTTTTTTTCTCCCTAAAATGAGCACAAAATACCTGTCATGCTTTTTAGTAAAAATAAAGAACAAACTGGAATTACAGAGGGGTCTTTCAAAGTTGCACAACTTTCACCTTGAATAGCCACAAGTTACACAGGAGGCTTGTGAAATTAGTCACATGTAAAAAATATATATTATTTTTGGAAGAAAAACAAAACTATCAATTGATCATTATTTTTTTTAATGGAGTTTCACTCTTGTCGCCCAGGCTGAAGTGCAATGGCACAATCTTTGCTCACTGCAACTTCTGCCTCCCAGGTGCAAGCAATTCTCCTGCCTCAGCCTCCTTAGTAGCTGGGACTACAGGCGTCCGCCACCATGCGTGGCTTTTTTGTATTTTAGTAGAGACGGGGTTTCATCTTGTTGGTCAGGCTGGTCTCGAACTCCTGACCTTAGGTGATCCACCCGCCTAGGCCTCCCAAAGTGCTGAAATTACAGGCATGAGCCACTGGGCCCAGCCGATAAAATTATTTCATCAAGTAATATTATTGTTGTGTAGGTAACATTGATCATAAGGTGGGAGCTGCAGTTCTATGACGTGGGTGTTCTTGCAGCTCTGGCATGGGTATACATAACTTACATGGAGCCAAAAGAAAAAACTTTATTCTCTCACACCTTCCCTCCATTATTCTTCACCCCTTCAAACTCACACGGTGGGGCTTGCCATTTCCTGGCCCCTGAATTGAAAGCTAATTTGAGTCCTATGATTTTCAGACTTGAAAAACATCCTTTAATCTTTAAGATTTGAATAATCTTTGTTCAGGAATTAAATGCCTAGTCAATAAGCAAAAACACATTTCAAGTAAGCTCCTTCTCTCCCCTTGGTTTGAGTCAGCTTTGATAGTTTCGCATAGAACCCATGAAAAGTGGCCACCACGTTCTTCATTCCCTTGATGAGTTTTTCTTCCCCTCCCTCATCGTTGTGAGCCGAGGCTGTGTTTTTCTCTTGACTGGGGTCAGTATGATTTGCTTTCCTCTGGCCATGTTGGATTGGTTTCCTCTGGCCATGGTGGATATCTTGAGCTAACTTTGGTCTCTAATGGTAGATAAATTCTCTTCCTTGTTTGGGGCCTAGTAAGGATTCTACTATTAGCCCCCACTAGACCTTAGAGTCTACTTCTCATGATGGGAACAATTTAGTTTCTTCCAAAAAGTCACTCACGTATCTATCAGCTATGCTGTGTTTCATCCTATGTTAGTTCAATATTTCCTCCAGGCAGTTCATCTGGGAAAAATTAATGTGTCTCCAGGCTGCTCCCTCTCCCTGACCTTGTCCCTATCCAGACTGTAAGAAAATCCTCACTGATTCTGGTGGCTTCATGAGTGTAAGTGCAACAGGCTTCTAACATGGGCCATTTATTTCCCCTTCTTTCTCCTTTGGCCAGTAAATGACAGACTTTCCTGCCTAGATTTTTCACTTGGTTAATATGTACTTAGCCTCCTATTTTTAAATGTTGTCCACTATGTGCCACCTTAGCCTTCCAAACTTTAAGAATTATATACTAAAATTCTCTAAGTAATCTCTATGAAGCCTACCTCAACGGATTTAAGATAAGGAGAAGTATTTCATTCTTCTGCCCTTTAGGAAAAGGAGTGAAAAAAACAGGCTGTAGCATTAAAAAAATTCTCAAATAAATCCTCCAATTTCTATCTTAGATTTTATAGTCTGGAGGTAGGTGATAGGAGAAGATTACAAAACAAGTTTTTATATATACTCTTTGCAAATCCTGAAAAGATTGCCTAATATCTTTTTTAGGGAATATGGATTTGATGGATGCTATTTTTAGGGATGGGTAAGGGGGGAACTCGGCAAAAATTGAGACAAAAACCCCAATTTTAATACCCTGTTATATATAGTGCATATATGAAAGAAGAGTGCTTGATGAAGTTGTGTTTACTGTTGACAACCTGTGCTCCAGAAGATGTGAGTATTTAATTAATTATTGATCATTGGGCATAAGGTGAAGTAAGATTAGAAAAGTCACATTGGAACCAGGGACAACAGGCCACCCTCTAAGTGTGCAGCAATAAACACCATTGTTATAAGAATAAAGTAGGTTGTAGGAGAACAACAGAGAATAGTTGGCCAACAAGTTTACCCCAATCCGCATTCAGTATTAAGAAGTTCTATAGAAAGTTGTTACTATGATAATATTGAGGCCAGCCTCTTCAGTGTCCTGGAAGAAGAAATTATTAGTGAAGCCAAGAATCCGATTTTCCAAAGAAAACAATATTTCATCCATGCTAATGAAACTTTATCACTTGGGTTTATTAACTGTAAAATTATATACAAAACTTTTTTCATGAGATGGATAAAGCCAGAAGACTCTTTTTATGACTTCAAGTGATACATCTTAGTTATTCATTATTTTGAATTACCTGAACCTAATTATAGGGTATTCATATAATGATTATTATTTTTGAAAAGAAAAATAAAGCATTAACATTTTTAAGGGGGCTCAATATTTTTCATTTTGATGAAAATGAACTGATGATATATTATTGAAGCTATTAAAAATACTTTAAATTCTGTACTACACATGAAGAAATATTTTTCAAGGCTGAGTACAACCAAGAGAGGATTAAGAATCCAATGCAGCCATCTCCCATTCCAGCTTTTGAATGTCAGGTGAGATTGAACATGGCATCTGATGATGTGCTGAAAGAAGTCTTCTGGGAGAAATATCTTCATAATTCAGGGCACATATTAGATCCAAATATCCAGAATTATCTGACGGATGCCACCAAACAGTTGCTGCCATTACTGATAATCTATAATTGTGACTTAAAATATTTTCCAATTTAGTAAAAAGAAAAAGAAAATAAACTGATAAGCAAACATATGATAGTTGAGCCAGCTGTAGTTTAGACAACAAAATAGTTTCCATAACTTTGAGACTATTTATTTCGCTTTCTTCATTCTATGTAAGAAGAATATTTCAAATGTTTAACTACTGTTACTAAATGGGTTATCATACATTTTACTTTATATAATTTCTTAAGGTTTGTGGTCATTGCTAAATACCCATTACATGACATGAGCACCAAGATCACCATTGGTACCCTTCCCCATATTTGTACGCCTATCTCCTAGCACTCTGTGCAATGTGTAATTGTGCAAAATCTGTGTCAGATCCAAAGAAGCAGAGACAATGATTTGCTCTTCAGCCACTGAACATAATCATGCTTTTTGCAAAGATCTCAATATATTTAAAGTTTCATTAGCATGGATGAAATATTGTCATCTTTGGCCTCAGTTAATCCTTTCAAAAATCTTATGTCATAGATTGAATAAATTAAGTATTCCTATACTACAAATGGAGAAATTGGGGGTGGGAGAAACTGAATGACTTGCTGCTCTCTATACAGCAAATTATAACTGAAATTAGGCCTGACACCTATCGCTCCTGTGGCTTATACTTTATCACCAACACATTGAGAACCACAAAGATCCTTGGTTGTGAGAGTGAATGAGTCTTAGCATGGTAAGGAATGTGAAAAAGTACAAACATATAACACATTTTTAAAAATCATCTTCATTCTTTAAGAATTTGAACTTACTGCCCATCATGTTCATAAGCCTCCCCTCCCCAGCTTTTTTTCAATAAACTACATAAAATAAATCTATAGTTTTAAAGTTAGGAGTTTCATCTGGGGCACCAAATATCAATTGTACATAATTCACAAAGGAACAATTAGTGTCTATAAATGTATCTATACATATATATATATAATTTTAAAATAAAACAATAGGAAATTATTGAGTTCATTTAAAAAAACTTGCCAGATTCCTCACATTCATCAGAATGGCCACTGCCAGAAAAAGCATAAAACAATTGTTGGTATGGATGTGGAGAAATTGAAATGCTTGTGTACTGTTGGTGGGTACCATGGACTGAATTATATTTCTCCCAATTTATACATTTAATCTCTAACCCCCAATGTGGCTGCGTTTGCAGATAGGGCCTTCAGGAGACAGACAGTATATTTAAGTGAGGTCTTGAGGATGGGCCCCTAATTCTCTATAGAATTTGTGGCTATAGAAGAAGAAAACAAGAGTCTCTTTCTCTTTCTCTTTCTCTCTGCATCATGTAAAGACATAGTGAGAAGATGGCTGTCTGCAAGCCAGGAAGAGAACCCTCACCGTAAAAGGAACAGGTGAACACCTTAATCTTAGACTCTTCAGCCTCTGGAACAGTGAGAAGATAAATTTCTGTTGTTTAATCCACCCATTCTCTGGTATTTGTTATGGCAGCCTGATCTGCCTGACAGAGTAGGAATTTAAAATCTGACACATTTTAAAATATCTTCATTCTTTAAGAATTTGAACTTGGTCATCATGTTCGTAAGCCTCCCCTCTCCTTTTTTTCAGTAAACTACATAAAATTAATCTATAGTTTTAAAGTCAGCGTTTCGTCTGGGTCACCAAATGTCAATTGTACATAATTCACGAAAAGAACAATTAGTGTCTATAAATGATATGTGTAAATATTATTTTAATAATGAAAGAATAGGAAATTATCATTTGAAAAACTGGCCAGATTCCTAGTGGTACAGTCACTATGGAAAGCAGTTCAGCAGTTCCTCAAATAATTAAAAATAGAATTACCATATAATCCAGCAATTCTCCTTGTTGGTATATGCCCAAAAGAATTGAAAGCAGGGTCCCAAAGAGATATTTTCACACCCGTGTTCATAGAAGTGGTATTTATAATAGCCAAAAGGTGGGAACCACCCAAGTGTCCATGGACAAATGAGTGGATAAACAAAAAGGTGGCACATACCTACAGCTGAATATTATTCAGCCTTAAAAATGAAGGAACTTTTGACGCATGTCATCACATGGGTGAGCCTGAAGGCATTATGCTAAGTGAAATATACCATTCACAAAAAAGACCAATATCATATGATTTCACTTATGTGAAGTATCTGGAGTAGTAAAATTTATAGAGACAGAAAGAAGAATGGGTGATCCCAGAGGCCGGAAGAAAATGGAAATGAGAGGTTATTGTTTAACGAGTATAGAATTTCAATTTTCCAGGTGAAAATGTTCCTGAAGATTGCACTACAATGTGAACATATTTAATATGACTGAATTGTACACTTAAAATGTAAACGTTATGTTATATATATGTTACTTAAATTAAAAAAAAAATTAATTGACCAGATTTACAGTTGGGATCTGCCGTGAGCATGGCCCTTTGTAGTACTGAGCACTTTTCTAACATTCAGAACCAAACAATTCTTAACCACAGTTGATCATGATTGCAAAGGTCCTGTAAGTTTATACGTTTATCTACATTTAGATTCCAAATATTCTCAAATAATGGCTTTAGCTGCCTATATTTTGCTTGTGTAGGACAATTGCGTTTATTCTTCACTTTGATGGAAATGGGAGTTAGAGGAAGAAAATAATGGGAAGCCTCTCCACCAGGAAATTAAATGCTGCCTTCTGCATTATTTGTGGATCTGAGATCCTTGGGCTTATATTATGGCATATGTTTTTAATATGTGTACATCAGCAGACACTTTTTTCTTTGTATTTTTTGTGCTGGAGATTTCAAAGCACTTTGTGAATAACAATTTCCTGAGATGTAAGCTTCTGGAAGCTAAATTTTTTTTTGTCGTGTCTGAGAAGAGAGCATGAGCTTTATCTTGAAAAGTGTAGGGGAATGTTGAAAAGAAAGTTTATCTGTGTGTAGGTGCAGGTTGTGGAGTGTGAGGTGTGAGGGAAAGGCACAGGAAAGGAAGGTCCCCCTTCGGCCTCTTGAGGTGAAGTTTATAAAAACAGTATAATAATAATTATGCTATTTATAATGGGATTTAATCATGATAACTCATTATTGCCTCCCTTGAATAAATTAAAGATCCAAAGAGCATACAACCATGGTAACATTGAACCCTTGTTAAGAATTGGGACTTGTGAATGTGGGTGAGGAACAAAAAGGAGAAAAATACTTTCAGTTTCCGACACTGAACAACTTCCAATGTGTATTAATGTTCTGTTGCTGTGTAATAAATCACCAAGAATGTAGCAGTTTAAAACAACACAAATTAGGTAGTGAGCCTGGCCTCTGCCTTCCAGCAGAAGGCCAGTGTGGTTTAATGTCACAAACTCTGCATGGACTCTCCTCAGCTGCCGATGTCTGCAGCAAACACATCATACCTCATAGTCTCCAACTTCAGCTGAGCCTCAGTGTCACTTCTTAGTTCTTCTAAGACTCCAGTGGCCTCATATTGGCCAGGATTTCTTACATCATCGACTCTGGTCAAGAGTTCCTCCTCTGTGCCTCGTGGCACCTGGAGCATACAGCTCCCATCGCTTACCATTTTGAAATGACACCTTATCTAGAGATGTCCCTCTCTCCTTGAATAGATAGTGTGGTAGGCAGTATTCTAAAACAGTCTCCAGGATCCCCACCCGCTCCTATGCATGCCTTGTCTTAGTTCCTCCTTGTAAGTGTGGGTGAAACCTTTAAATTAGATGGGACATCACTGTGATTATGTGACCTTACATAGCAAATGGGGATATAGCAAATATAATTAAGGTCACTAATCAGTTGGCTTTGAGTTAATCAGTAGGGAGATTATCTGCTGAGCCTGACCTCATCACCAAGCCCTTAAAAGGGGCAGGGCCTTTTTGAAGTGAGAGAAATTTCACAGGAGGGATGGAGGGGCTGGTTTTGAAAATGGAAGCATCTTTATCACATGAACTTAAGAACTGCCTATAGGGGTTGAGAGCAGTCCTTGGTCAAGAAACAGGACCTCAGGTCAACAGCCACAAGGAGGTGAATTCTGCCAACAACCAACCAGTGAGCTTGGAAGGTGATGTCGAGATGGGATTGGAAGCACAGCCAGCCCACAACTTTGTCAGACCCTGCTGGAAGGCCAAGGTCAAGGATAACTTCCTCATTGGTGGCACCCAGTGCAAAATGAATATAGGGGCCCCTTGTTCAAAAAGCAGTGAAGGCTGAGTGCGGTGGCTCATGTCTATAATCCTGGCACTTTTCGAGGCTGAGGAGGACAGATCACCTGAGGTCAGGAGTTCAAGAACAGCCTGGCCAACGTGGCCAAACTGCGTCTCTACAAAAATACAAAACTTAGCCAGGCATGATGGCGGCTGCTTGTAATCCCAGCTACATGGGAGGCTGAGGCGGGAGAGCCGCTTGAACCCGGGAGGCAGAGGTTGCAATGAGCCGATATTGTGCCATTGCACTTCAACCTGGGTGACAAAGCGAGACTCCATCAAAAAAAAAGCAGAGAAAGGTATTTTCCTTTCTTCCGTGATCTCGCTTCACCTGTGTAGGTGTTTTTTATTGGCTGTTTCCTGCTGAGATGCTCCCTGTGGCTCCAGGGCACTCATGAGGTTGGTGTAGACACCCATAGCTCATGACTTGAAGTGCAGGTGCCCAACCCCGATCATCTCGTGTGTTTCTCCAGGATCCAGTGCAGGTGAAGGGCAGCAGTGATTTTTTTTAGTAGAGGTGAGGGAGCAGACAGGTAAAAACTTATCCCAAAGTGGTGAACAGGTGGTGGCAGGTAGGTCCATGCATGAACAGAGGGTCCCAGCCCCTGACACATGTTCATTGACCCATTGGACTTCACCAGCAAAATACAAATGCAAAGGTAGTTATACAAAATTTTAAGATTATGAGTAGAAAATCATAAACCACAGATGAGGGCCACCTTCTGAGGATGTGGTGCTATGTGGATGTATGGTCTCATGCCCTTGAGGCTGGCCCCAGCAGAAGTAGAAGGTAGAGAGCGTGAGGCCACGGATAATGCCAGTTTGATGATATTTGGGATATTATCCATAGAGTTCTAGGTTAAGCACAGAAAGGAAAAGACACCAGGAAAGTCCTGAGAGTAGAAGTGCAGGCATCAGGCACTAGAAGTCTTGGTAAAGTTGAAAAGTAGGTGGAGTATGGTGTATAGAGTGAGGAAGGGCCGAAAAGCCAGGAAGTAGTGATCTAAGATTGAAATGTGAGTGTGACATTTTTGTGGCTGTGGTAAAGGAGGCTGAGGTATTATAAAAAGCAAATAATTCTGTGTTAGGGGCAGTGAAGTTGCCGTGAAGACAGGTATCCACAGAGGCTGGTCTTCTTCACACCTTCTTCGTTCTCCTCCTACACAACAAACCTCTCTCACCCATGTCACCGCAGAAAGTCACGGGAAAATGGAGTCACCGTGTTTTAATAACATTACTGTGGCCAGGCACGGTGGCTCATTCCTGTAATCACAGCACTTTGGGAGGCCGAGGCGGGTGGATCACGAGGTCAGGAGATTGAGACCATCCTGGTCAACATGGTGAAACCCCGTCTGTATTAAAAATACAAATATTAGTCAGGCGTGGTGGCACGTGCCTGTAGTCCCAGCTACTTGGGAGGCTGAGGCAGGAGAATCACTTGAACCTGTGAGGTGGAGGTTTCAGTAAGCCAAGATCACGCCACTGCACTCCAGTCTGAGAGACAGAGCGAGACTCCATCTCAAAATAAAATAAAATAAAATAGCATGACTGTTTCCAGCTGTCTCATACAGCTCTCAAAATATACATACCCAAATTATCAATTTGTGTGAGTTGAACATGTGAAAACTTCCCCTGGAGCTAAAACATCACAGAACAACTTTTTAATTTTTTTATTTTTTCCAAAAAGAAATCACAAATGTGGTATTGGAGACACATCAATGCAACCATTTGTTATTTGTGTGACCTTTATATATATATCTCTCTGTAAAGGCAAATTTGAAATTTAAACATGCATAGTCAGTGTAGCCTGTGTATTTAAGAAAACAGAAAAATGCTTTTAAATAATTTAAACTGCGTAATGGAATATCATGCATTCATATAAACACCTTTTGTGTGGAAAGGAAGAAAAGAGTATAGGGCAATGTTATTTTCTCTGGTTATGTTTTGTATTAAATTTGTTTTAGGCATAATTGATTAGTATTGAATATAACAATATCCTTAACTAGCGAATGGGCCATTGAGTAAAAGCTGTTTCTAATATGATTCTTTAAGGATATTTTCTTATTGTCTAAGTCCATAAAATTTACTGGGAAGGAAAATACTGGGAAGAAGTCTCTGGAAAGAGAATTAAATACAAGGCAGACTACTACCTAACTATAAGAAACAAATGAATATTTAGGAACTATAATTTCCCTACACTTTTACATTTTTTAAAAAGAATGTCTCGCGTATAAAGCCATAATTAAAGTTTACATTTTACAGTACATATTCAGCTATAGACAAAAACATTTTACTTAAAAAGAGAAGCCCCACTCGAAATCTAAACATATACAAGAAGAATTAAATTTGAAAAACATTGTTAATAAAAAGCCCTGGAATTCTGCTGCAGCACATTTTTCTCAGCTAGAGGGAAACCTTCTTGAAGAACAAGTAACCAAGAGGCAAGGATACAGAGTGTTGGGCCAGGCACGGTGGCTCACGCCTGTAATCCCAGCACTTTGGGAGGCCGAGGCGGGTGGATCACGAGGTCAGGAGTTCAAGACCAGCCTGGCCAAGATGGTGAAACCCTGTCTCTACTAAAAATACAAAAATTAGCCAGGCATGGTGGCGGGCACCTGTAATCCCAGCTACTCCGGAGGCTGAGGCAGAAAATTGCTGGAACCCAGGAGGCAGAGGTTGCAGTGAGCCAAGATTGTGCCACTGCACTGCAGCCTGGGCAATAGAGCGACACTCCATCTCTCAAAAAAAAAAAAAAAAAAAAAAAGAATGCGCCATGTTGTTCAGAATGTGTCACTGAGAATGTCCCTTTTTATTTCATAAATGCATGAGTTGCTTGTTTCCCAGTAGCTTCCTATGAGACATAGAATTTTCAACTGGATATTTTTATGATAAGAAGAAGGTAGTGGAGGAAAGAAAATAGTGATAGGGGCCCTGGAGCATTTGAATGCCATCTGGATTCCTAAGTGTAACCTTGTGGTGAAACTTTTCTGATTAATGTAAGAAACCAGCGGGGACCCACTAGCAATCTCTGGTCTTCCAGATGATTAGTTTCACAGGCTCTCCTAATGCTGTCGCTGAATTCTTGGTAAATTCTAAGTATCAAATTGTTTTTGGAGTTTCAGTATCGATGTAGTCATGCACAACTCAGAATTGTTTAAAAACTGACCTGTTTACCTGTTGCATGGAGATTCTCAGTGCTCAACTTTTCTGGGTCTCCGTTCTGCTAAATGATAGTGTTTCTGTAGAGGAAAACAAAATCCCATTCATCTTTTTAATGAAAGTAAATTTCATGGTATTCAGGTGATGAAAAATTCCAATTCAGGAAAAATGTACATTTATATATTTGTATCATCAAAACATCACTCAAAAACAGGTTTAAAAAGCATGTATTCTTGTAACCGGTGTAACGAACCTGCACGTTCTGCACATGTATCCTAGAACTTGAAGTAAAATAATAACAAAAGGTATGCGTTCTAAAGAGTTTGTATCTTCTTGAAAGAAGCACGAGGTTTTTTCAAAGTGTACCATTTCAGCTTGAAGCAATATTCTTGCTGTTCACCTAAGAAAAGCAGGAAAAATCCATCAAATCATCTGACATTAGGGGTTTAAGTGCAAGTGAATCCTTTTCAGCCCATTCCAGTGGCTCCAACCAGGCAATGAATTTGCATCTCAGCACCATTAGATGGCCTGGAGTTCTTAATTACCAAACAAATGGAAAGTGGCTGCCTAGTGCTGACAGCTCCTTTGTGTATCATTATTCGCAGAACATGAATGATTAATGGAATTTTCCCAACACAGTCAAAGTTGTTTACTGGTGGAATTAAAGCTGAAATTGGCAAGGTCCTAGTGGGAAGACTTTTGCTATAATGTCATGGACCTGCCAAGCTCTTCAGATGAAAAATAGGAACAATTAGTGATGTCTCTGAGCAGTTCTGGATATTCTTAAGGCTTGGTCCTAAATGAAATCATCTTTATTTGGATGTTGTATTGGGGAAAGGTACTGACATTTAATCTCTCCATGTGGATTATAAACATCAGTGACAGGGTCTGTGTCCTGATCAAAGCAATGTGCCCAGGTGGGCAGTAAGTTGGCATCATTCCAAAGCCCGAGGCAGAGAGAATGATCGAGATCCAGATCATCCATTTCAACTCCACTACTCTGGAAGTCCCAACACCTTTCTACAGAGGCTCAAGGGTGGTGGCCAGGGCATCAGGGGAAGATGGGGACAATGGTTAATGCCTTGCTTTATGAAGAGTTGTGGCTCTGGAGACAGAATCTTCTTATAGTGATTTAGGTAAGGAAAAAAATAGCAATAAAAAGCAAGGTACAGACTAAGAGCATAAATAGGCAGGCATAATAATAAGGAGAAGCCTACATCTGTTCTAAGGTTTTCTCTCAAACTCTGCCCAGAACACAGGGTTATATACTCGTAATTCTGTATCTAGTAACTTCATCCCAGAGTACTGCAAAACCAAAATCCACTCTGACCCAGCTTTGCACCCCACATCCATATTTCTGTCCCACCTTCTTAATGAAGATCATTGCAAGCTTTCTTTTTCTTTGCCAATAGTAGCATGCAAATAATCCTGCCTCTTTAATTATTTCCAAAATTGACAGCAACCTCTGTGGCATGGTGGTGAATAAGGAATGATGAGTTCAGTGTTCCAGACACTTGGCTGTGACCATGCAGATGGCATTGATCCTGGGCTCTAGGGCCAGAAATTTGCCTCATTATTAGGAAGTGGCTTGTGAATTTATGGCCATTGTTTCTGTGATGTAAAACTGATCACACCAAATATACCTAGAACTGAAAATTTCTCACTGTAATTAATCAATACCGCCATTTTACAGTGAAGGAAGCTCTCTTTGGCAGAGCATGCAGCCTCTTAATCACCATGTAGGTGAAAGTTGCATATGCCTCTGTTACTGGTTTTGATTGGGCATTAATAGCCTCTGACTTGTAATTTTTGGCTTTCCTTAGACATATGAGTGCATGGTGTTATACATGTAATTTATAGATTGGTATTGATTCTGTGTATATTATACCTGATGATACAGAGTTTAAACTTCTTTGAAGGTGAGCTTTGTCACTATCTCCTGGAGTGAGTAGTGGCTTCTGAATATTAAATATGCTACATCATGTAAAGTGCTGTATCAGTATAGAGTCAAAGGCTCTGGTTATAGTCAATCTGCTTAGTTTTCCCAAATAGGAGTTTCTGAGAAAACAACTGTCACACATCAGTATCTTTGCAACACTTAAATCTGCAAGATAAAATGAGCTCACTTGTGAACATAAATAACACTTTGTTTCCACAAATTAAACAGTCTGGCATTGTTAGGTTGAGACTTAGACAAGAAAGCAAATACGCTCTTAGAAGATGATGATTAATTTGTGTAACACCAACCAAGTGCCAGGTAGGATTCGTGTTTGGTAAATGTTACTGGTGGTGGTGGTGGTGGTGACGTGAATAACAGGATAACAGATAGAGTTCCGTTAATTCCAATTGGCAATAAACTCTGCCAAGTATACTGGATACCGTTCTGTGTTGTTTTCCTGTTTCTTGTTCAAATCAGCTCCAAGTGGGTAAAGCAAAGGGCATGTTTTGATTTTCTAAGAGCTCTCTTTAGAAGATCTAAAGTCTGTGCTCTGCAGACCTTTCTATCTCTGAGTGGGTCAGTGAAGTTTCACAGCTTCAACTATTCCACTGAATGTTCTCTGTGCCATGCAGGCAGGCAGGTGATCAGCTAGAATACCATGCAGAATGACCCCCATCTCAGTGTATTTCCAACACCATCAGAGACATATAATCATCCCTTGGAGAACAGAAGGAACAACAGACCCCTACGTGTCTCAAGTCACCAGGGAAGTAGTTATTTTATAATAACCACATTCTTCTTTTGCATCATTCTACTATTCGTCCATAACAGTGGATGACTTGGGCAAACCAGGATGTAGAACACAAAATGTTTTCAAGAGAAAAGATTTTACTTTTTTTTTCTAAATCAAAATTTAATTGTTTTTATCACTGGCTTTACTACGTGACTCCTGGTTAGAATGAGGTGAGTATACACAATAAATCAGTCATAAATTGGAGGGTTTCCTTCTGTCGGGTATGTAGATTCTGGTGAGTAGTAATTTGTTGAGATGATGTAAGAATCACAGAATATCCTACAAAGCACAAACAAATGATGGCCCACTGTTTGGTAAAGTGGGATCTGCAGATAATGTCGATACATTCCTTGAGGTACACATATCAAGCGAAACCAATGTGTGAGAATCTTGATGTAGCTCTTAAGATCTCGATGTCCAAGAAAAACTGAACATAGTTCTACCACTTAATCGCTGTATGACTTGCAAAGTTCATTTAACTCTTTGAGCTTTGATTTCCTTAAATCATAAATGCAGTTAAATGCAGTTGTAAAACTTGAGGTACAATTATGGCAGGGACTAAACAAGGTAATCTATGTAACTGCAAAGCACAGTGCCTGGAACATGGTAAATACTCAATAAATTGGCAATATTATTGCTATTCTGATATCATTCTCATTATTATGGCATGAAACCTCTGATTCTTCAATAAATATTCCATATTGAATGATCTGGAGTTTTCTTGTATAGAGGTGACCAAGTAGACTTAACGCTACATTTAAAGGTATCTGAGTGTGTAAGTGTGTGCATTTGCCAGGCCTGAGAGGAGTTCAGCACTCTTCATGGCTCAGTGACCCTTGTGATAGAAAGTTGAAGCCTCTAGAGTTAAAAGCCAATGCGTTATTGCACCCAGTGATTCCGTAAAACTTATGGGTCAGAAAAAGAGGAGAATGAGTCATTCTCTGAACTTGTTACTCCCTGAGATAATTACTTACAATTAGCTCCACTATTTTTCTCTTTCTGCCATGACCAAGTTTTCTCGAATGTCCTGTTACTGTGAGTCTCCTCTCTTATTTCTATGCTTGTTTGTTTACTAGCAAACCTGAAAATCTCATGATAATATCTACAGTGAGGGATTGGGGCTACGTGTGCGTATGTAGAAACTACCGAACCACCGGAAAGAAGGCAGCCTGACAGGAAGTGCTGCCTTCTTACCCAGGACTAAGTGGAGGGAGCTCACTCAACAAATTTTGTAGGGAGACACAGTGAAGTAAAGAGAAGAAAATTGAGGAATGTTTCTTTTCTCTCTCTCTGTTTTTTTTTTTGTTTGTTTGTTTTTTTGAGACGGGGTTACACTGTGCCACCCAGGCTGGAGTGCAGTGGTGTGATCACGCGTCACTGCAGCCTTGAGCTGCCCAGGCTCAAGTGATCCTCCCACCTCAACCTTCCAAGTAGCTGGGACCACAGGCATGGGCCACCATGCCCAGCTAACTTTTTTGTATGTTTTATAGAGACCATGTTGCCTAGGTTGGTCCCAAACTTCTGGGTTCAAGCCATCCACCCACCTCAGCCTCCCAAAGTTCTGGGATTACAGGCATGAGCCATAGCACCTGGCGAGGAATTTTTCGTTATTTCAAATTTTGACAAAACTTTCTTGAAATAAAGTTATTACTAGCTCTGTTAACTTGGATATGCTATATAACTCCCTGTGATTCAACTCTCTCATGTCTAAAATAAAGATAATAGTACCTAACTTATTAAGTTGTTGTGAGGATTATATGAGTTCATTTCTGTAAAACACTTAGAACAATGTCTGGCACGAGGTAAAAGCTATATAAGCATTATTAAACGTGATCAATTAATGAATAAAATAGGAGAATAAAATTGTTTTATATATCATTGTTTTTCTTCTTGCAAAACTGTATACATAATTTTTATATCCAGTTGGCCCTCCATATCCATGGGTTTTGCATCCATGGATTCAACCAAATACAGATTTAAAAATTCCAGAATAAAAACTACATCTGTAACAAACACGTGCAGCCTTTTTTTCTCATCATCATTCCCTAAACAGTACAGTATAGGCAACTATTTATAAAACATTTACATTGTATTATGTATAGTTTTTATCCTAAAGCTGCCTTCTTACATATTTGAAGTTTAGCCTAAAGTTTTTCCATACATAGGTGAGCTCTAACCCAGCTGGATGTGTAAGCTGACTATAACCTACCTTTTTTTTTTCTTTTAAAAAGAGCTTAGTACATTGGAATTTTCCCTTCAGATTTCTTTTTTTATATATATACTTTAAGTTCTAGGGTACATGTGCACAACGTGCAGGTTTGTTACATACATATACATGCACCATATTGGTGTGCTGCACCCATTAACTTGTCATTTTCATTAGGTATATCTCCTAATGCTATCCCTCCCCACTCCCCCCACCCCATGACAGGCCCCGGTGTGTGATGTTCCCCTTCCAGTGTCCAAGTGTTCTCATTGTTCAATTCCCACCTATGAGTGAGAACATGCAGTGTTTGGTTTTTTGTCCTTGCGATAGTTTGCTGAGAATGATGGTTTCCAGCTTCATCCATGTCCCCACAAAGGACATGAACGTATCTTTTTTTATGGCTGCGTTGTATTCCATGGTGTATATGTGCCACATTTTCTTAATCCAGTCTATCATTGTTGGACATTTGGGTTGGTTCCAGGTCTTTGCTATTGTGAATAGTGCTGCAATAAACATACGTGTGCTTGTGTCTTTATAGCAGCATGATTTGTAATCCTTTGGGTATATACCCAGTAATGGGATGGCTGGGTCAAATGGTATTTCTAGTTCTAGATCCCTGAGGAATCGCCACACTGTCTTCCACAATGGTTGAACCAGTTTACAGTCCCACCAACAGTGTAAAAGTGTTCCTATTTCTCCACGTCCTCTCCAGCACCTGTTGTTTCTTGACTTTTTAATGATCACCTTTCTAACTGGTGTGAGATGGTATCTCATTGTGATTTTGATTTGCATTTCTCTTGTGTCAATTACTGAGATTTGGCCAATCACAGGTAGCTAATTGTTCAAATCAGTTAGCTATTTAAGTAAGGCAAATTCTGAGCTAGAGCCAACCCAGCTGTTCCTGGACCTCACTTCCGTTTTCTATTTGCCACTTTCCTTTTTCTCTTCCTAAATCTTCTTCAACCACATGGCAGTGCTGGGTTCTGTCTGAACCTATTCTGGTTCAAGGGCAGCCTGATTGGAAAGTCATTCTTTGCTCATTTCAAGTCTGTTAAATTTGATTTGTAAAAGGTTTTTTCTCTAACAGTATTGTAGGTAATATAGAGATTATTTAAAGTATGTGGGAGGATGTGCATAGGTTATATGCAAATGACATGCCATATTGAGCATCTGCGGAATTTGGTAACTGAGAAATCTCCTGGGGCAAATCCCTCACAATGACTAAGGGATGGCTGTATATAAATATACACACATACACACACACCGAACACACACACACACACACGTGCATACCAAAGGTATATGCATTTCAAAAGGAGTGAGTTAATATTTTAGTCAGAAATCTAAACCATAGTTTGATTGATTTTGGGTTTTATTCATATGTAAATGTTTCAATGCACTAAATTTAATAAGCATTTCCAAAATTCTCTTTAGAACTCTAAGAATGTGTGTCTTCTGTCTGGACTAAGTTTTTTTTTTTATCTTTCAAGCTCTCCAGGCCTTTTCAAGTCTAAATGTCTTTGATGGTTAACAACCTTTATTATTATATATAGAAGGCCACTCTTGCTCTGTTTCCTGGCATGAAGTGATCAGTTATGACTCCTGTCCATTAGTGTCTGTGGACTTACCATATAAAGCCAAGCATGCTCTATTTGTTGGTATTATTATGTTCTGTGAGCTGATTGGTTATTGCTCCTGTCTAATTAGTGAAAGTGAGAAAGTGAGATTCATCTTCATTTTTACTTTTTTACCTTCTTTAGAAGTTGGATTTGTGGAGTTTCTGAAGCTCAAAATGACATGGCAATTTTAGTTTTATTTCTTATAAAGAAATTAATCAGAAAAAAAATCAGTCAATCCATTACCCAGCTATCAAGGCTAATCTCAACTCCTTTCCTTGGCTCCTCTTTCTTGGACATTTCTCCTATGGGCCTAAACAGCTGCTTCTCAGTCTTGCTTATCATAATCATGTTTTGATAATAGCATCAGTGACTCCATCTGCATTAATATCAGAAATGGAGCCAAGGAGAATCTCAGAGGCTCCTGATTTGATGCAGCAGCTACTAGGAGAATCTTTGTTGGTACAAGTTAGGGGAAAGGCCAGAAGTGAGGAACAAAAGGAAGAATGGCAGAGAAAACACACTCCATTACCATCCTTGAGATCGCTCTGTGGCCCATCAGAATATCTTCTGAATCGAGGACTTTTTAATAGCAGGCATGTGATCCCCCTCCCAGAACATTGTCATGCTATTTTAAACATTTAGAAAAATGGATCAACAGACACTACTAAAAAAATAAGCCAACGGCACATTCAAACGTCAACCACTGTGAACCTGTCTACCCCATTGTTTTTTTGTTTTTATTTTTGTTTTAATGAAAAATTGAGGGAAAAGAGAGACAATTGGTTATAGGAAAAATGCAAACAAACAAAGCCCTATTAGAACTCAGACTTTCTACCCAAGCAGGAAAGACTCCCCAAAAAGAATTGCCTGCTGGGTTAATAATCAAGAACTGAGTTGACGGTTT
This sequence comes from Pongo abelii, assembly GCF_028885655.2. NCBI lineage: Eukaryota > Metazoa > Chordata > Mammalia > Primates > Hominidae > Pongo > Pongo abelii. Next base: position 98,149,108 of record NC_072001.2, read on the forward strand.
CATCTCACAATAATGTTTGACCTGATATTCATTTTTAACTCACAGGGTAAGAGTAAAGTGAAATCTTACAACAGCTGTCAAATTCTCATTTTTAATCCCCCAGTAACTGCTTGGGTACCATTCTGGAGATGTAAGATACCATATCAGCTGTCCAGGATGTTGTTAGTGCACTATTAACACTCTGCTCTTAGGACATTGGTGAGTGAGGCTGATGTTTAGAAACTTCCCCTTAGGTACTTAAGAGAGAGACCTACTAATGTATCCACAGACGACACAATGTACACATTCCACAGTAGTGAAGAAATGTGTTTCCAAATCTTTGCAGGTTAGCACTTCAGAGGCAGGCTCTTGGGAGTGTATCTCTAGCTGGACTCGATTTTTGAAATGCAGCTGCTAAATTGCCATTCAGGTTCGTGCTGTGCTGGTAGGTTGGTGCAAAAGTAATTGTGATTTTTGCCATTACTTTCAATGTTATTAAGTTGGTGCAATGTTATTATAACAACTCAGTGTGCTTAAACTCTTCATATGTGATGAGTAGATATTACATGAGGAGATTTCACTATACTCAGTGGAAGTCTGTCAAATGTTTACTGTTGGACTTAGAAAGAGAAAGGATTGAGCTAAGATTTTGTATTATTGGATTCATTAGTCAAAGGCTGTAGCACAAAGTGTGATAGTATCCATTTTTCTTGAGCTGTGTGTTATTGGAGACTTTAGATATCTGCCTCTTGATGTATTTCCCACTGAGTCTTGTATTACAGTGAAAAACAACTCTAGATTAGTACTTAGGAGACCAGAGCTCCAGGTGTCACTCTGGGTCTAACTATTTGACCTTGGATCAGTCTTCTTACCTCTATACTCAGAACCCCGAACCTTTAAAATGGAGATACTGGATTAGATCATTTCAAAGGCCTCTTCTAGCTCCAAAAATCAATGACTATCACTTTAATATATGTGTTAATGAAGTAAAATAACTGAGCTACATTCACGAACTTCTAAGTATGACTGGACAGTATAGGCTCAATTTTTCTTAAAATTAAATGATGTTAGAACAACATCAAGGAAGGAAGGAAGGAAGGAAGGAAAAAAAAAGAAGAAGAAACCTTGTCAGCCTCACTAACACACTAACATTGCCACAGGGCAAGATAAAAGGATGTGCATTTGAGCCTGGATGCTTGTAGGGTGTGGTTAAAAGAACAGATTCAGAAAGCAGACTACTTAGGTCCACACCCTTCCTACCTACAAACTGAATGACTTTCAGCGAGTTACTCGTTTTCTATGCTTCAGTTTTTTCATCTGCAAAATGCTGATAGTAATAGTATCTACCCCATAAAAAGTATGACATCTGTGTCAGAACAAGAACAAAGCATCCACTCTGTGATTTCTAGGATGTATTTTTAGATAAAACAATTAAAGTATATAACAGTAGTGAGCTACTTTAATGTAAGGAATAAAAGGTGATATATGTGTACATTATTTTTCCAAAGAGAACTGTTTGAAGGATTATCAGCAAATGCACAGGAAAATTCTCAATAAAAAGGGAAACAGGGGCACATGCCTGTAATCCCAGCTACTCGGGAGGCTGAGGAATGAGAATCTCCTGAATCTAGGAGGCGGAGGTTGCAATGAGTGGAGATTGCACCACTGCACTCCAGCCTGGGTGACAGAGTGAGATCCTGTCTCAAAAAAAAAAAAAAAAAAAAAAGAAAGGGAAACAGGATGGAGGTGGTAGTGATGAGGGAGAAACTTGACAGAGGACACCTTTCTTGTAGGTTTAACTTCTGAATGACAGAAACATTTTACATATTCACAGCATGACATTAAATCAAAAAGAAAAAAATCACCATAAAATTAAATAAAACAAAAATAAACCTAACTTTTTATAAAATTGATAACATAACAACACAGAAGAAATATTTCTTCCAAGTAATTTTTGAACACTACTCTGACTTTAGGTTTTTTAATGAGGTATATTCTGAGAACAGAGAGAATCAAAAGTCAATCTTAAATATACACAGAAAGATCATTGCTGATTGTAATTATGAATATTTTTTTCTATATTGTAGGATTAGAAACCAAGAATTTCATTGTCACAGAAAAAGTACAAACTTTAGGAAAAATTAAGCAAAACCCTACAATATTAATATTAAATTGGAATTGGAAATATACATATAAACTCATGATTTATACATGACTCTATCTATCTATCTATCTATCTATCTATCTATCTATCTATCTATTCATTCCTTGCCTAAAAATCTTAATATCCCAGTAGCAGTGACACACCTAACACTCAAATCTTGAGTTCTAAGTTCCACTGCTGTCTTTGAATAGAGGGGTGAGAGAACAGCTGATTTCAAGTCTCCTTCAGAGAAAAGTGCAAGGTGAGCTGTAGCATGTGCTTGTGACAGAAAATAAGGGCATATCTCAAAAGGACATAGGATCTTGATTTAAGAGACTTCCACTGGCCCAATTTGGGAGATCAAAACCAAAAATGGTGATAATGTATTATAAAAAAAAACTTCTGTTGCAATGAACAAATCCAGCAGTTATAACATTAAGAAAATTAATAAATCAATTTATTATAATAATTCAAAAACCCAAGAGCCCAGAGTGAAAAAAGGAAGACAGATAGAGGAGATAATGTAGAGCATTTCTTTAAAGAACAATACTAGCTCATAACTGTAGAAGGAATAATATAAGTAGATCACCAATGCTTGCACCACCCAATTACTGACAAAACCAAGGATTATCAATGGAAGTTAAAACTATTCAGTGATATGTTGTTGGGAAACAGGTTATTTGCACAATGCCAAAATATCATGTTGAAGGTAGAATAATGGCCTCCCCAAAAATGTTTGTGTCCTAATCCCTGGAACCAGTGAATGTGTTAGGTGACATGGCAGAAGGGGATTAATGTTGTAGATGGAATTATGGTAGCTTGTCATTTGATTTTAAAATAAAGAGATTACACTGGATTATTTAAATAGATCCAGTTGAACCATAAGTGTTCTTAAAATTGGAAGAAGAAGGCAGAGACATGGTAAGAGTGATGTGATTTGAAAAGGACTTGACCACCACTGGCTGTGAAGACAGAGGAAAGAGCCAAGTAATGTGAGTGGCCTTAAGAGGCTGGAAAATCCAAAGAAACTGATTCTCCCCTATAGCATTTAGAAGGGAATACTGTCCTGCCAACACATTGACTTCAGCCTACTGAGATCTGTTTTGTACCTCTAATCTATGGAACGGCAAGATGATAATTTGTTTTGTTTTATGCTGCTATATTTGAAGTCATTTATTACAGCAAGAATGGAAAAACAAATGCAATCACCCTACACAGTAATTATAAATTACAAAAGGAAAAATCTACTGTTATAATGGATAGATCCAGCAGTTATCATATTAACAAAATAAACAAGTCAAACATCTTAATCAATAAAAAGAGTACTTGACATTATGTAGTTCCTCACATGATGCAACGTGAAGTACAAGTTATCAATGGATTAACCTCACCAAAATTATTGAGCACAAATCCAATCAATTCTTTCTATCTAATTTCTAGTTTATAGGAAATACCAGGGATAGGAAAGAAAAATGAACAAGACTTTGAGAAAGTTAATTAGATAAATAAAAATGAAGCATATTCTACAATCAACTGGCCTGGAGTTTTCAAAATGTCCATGTCTTAAATAAAAAGGTGGGGTAGAATTTGTCAAATGCAATTTGTCAACATCAGTTGGACCTTAGCTGAAAAATTAATTTATGGAAGATATTTTTGGGTAATCTGATAATTTGAATATAGACTAGAAATTAGATATAGTACAATTTTGTATATTCTTAGATGTCATAATAGCATTGTGGTTTTATAGGAGAATACTCTTATTTTTAGGAGATGTATATGAAATTATTCAATAGTGAAATGTCAGTCTCTTCTTTAAAATCTCTTGCTTTTAAATGATTTAGGAAAAAACAAAAAAGTGAAATGTGACAAGAGGTTCACAATTGCTAAATCCAAGTGAATAATATATGTGTATTTATTGGGCTATTATGTTATTGTGATATATTTGCTATTCTTCAAAGTAAGTGTTAAGGCTGGGTGCGGTGGCCCATGCTTGTAATCCCAGCATTTTGGGAGACTGAGGTGGGTGAATCGCCTGAACCCAAGAGTTGGAGACCAGCCTGGACAACATGGTGAATCCCTGTCTCTAAAAAATATATAAAAATTAGCCAGGCATGGTGGCACATGCCTGTAGTACTAGCTACTAGGGTGGCTGAGGTGGGAGGATCACCTGAGCCTGGGGAGGTTGAGGCTGCGGTGAGCAGTGACTATGCCACTGTGCACCATCCTGGGCAAGTAAGACCCTGCCTCAATCAAACAAACGAACAAACAAACAAAAACCACATATGCACACACGCACACACACACAAATAAATATTGAGAGAAAAAAGTAAATTCTTTCAAACGGTGGGATGTTTTTAAACAGAGACTTGATCTAAAAGGTTAGAAGGGTTTGAGGAACCTAGAGTTTAGGTTGCATTGACAATTACATTAATCATACAACTAAAGTGCTTAGAAAATGTTCAGGGACTAGTGAGACTTGATAAATATTAGCTTGCACTTCCATACCTCACCTGTGTGTCATGTGATTTGTCAGGCCACTGAGGGGTTCCTGAGACATTTGGGCAAAGAGCACCCAACTAATAGCAACCCAAATGGTGAGGCAAAGCAAGTACAAAAGACCCTAACAACCAACAAAAGTAAAATGTTATTACAAACTTAGTAGCAATTAAAAAACAAGAACAACTCAATAAGGCATTAACGATGCTCTGATAACAAAGCTTTACTTCCTGGAAACTATGGGAATTCCAACAATCAGCTTGCCTCCCTAAATGGTAGGAGCTTCACAGCAATGCTAAGCTTTTTGTAGCAGCCAGACTTTCTGGCACCATACTAGATTAAGGTCTAGAGTAAACTCCCTCAGCATGCTAATTTTAGTTTATCAATATCACATGTTAGTGACTCTTCATAACTCTTTTAATAGCTACCAACTTCCATTGGAATTTCATGTCATTTGCACATAAACAGTGCAGGAGGAGATCAAACTTGGGGTAAGTTCTTGGCCCTTCTAGAAGACCTTTACAGCCCCACCAAAGGGCCGAAGACTTAACTTTGAGAAGCACTTCTTTAAAGCCCAAACATTCCAACAAAATATGTGTTACTCTCTATTTCTATGTAACCCCCATTTAAGATCAACATTGAAATACAGTTACAAGGATTCCAGTGATGCACAAATAATATTTAAGGGTTCTTCTTACTCCTTTTTTCTGAAAGATTCTTTCAGTGGGCCATTCTTTCTCATATTTGTTTATTTTCCCTTTAACCTGCCCTATGATTCCTGACTCTGAAAAGGCTGAATACTATCAAATCAGAGACACTGTAGAAAGAATCAAAACGAGAGAATTCATTTGCTTAGAAACAGAAGCCCACTTATCCCAGACAGAAGACAACTGGACATAATTGGTATCAACTTCTTTGACCCATTTTAGCAAACACTTTTGGATTGTTGTAATGATCTTAGTGAACTCCTTAAAGACCCTGCCTCTATTGATACACAACCCTTCCAAGATTGGGAATTCTATTTTGAAGAAAACAACCTCCGCAAGCGATTACCATATCCTTTCCCTTTTAAACTACATCCCTGCAACACTTAAGTGATTGTAACAGACTCAAGGCCTCTGAAAGCAATGGGATTATTCTGGCATCACAGTTCACTGGCTAGCCTCATTTTGGAAAATTCATCTCTCTTAATGTTGTTAAAATAAGGTGAGGCAGCCCTAACCTATGTGTGATACTTTGTAAAGGAGGAGCTTAGAGTAAACCAGGAAAAAATGCATGAGCAGACTTGGAGAAGCAACTGAGTCAAACAGTGTAAGATCTCCACTAGGCTCAGAAGAGTCAGCTTTTTCAGTTACTCGTCATAGTCACCGAAGACAAGAAAGAAGCCGTGATAGTGAGAGATGGAGGCAGTTCACAGTGTGCACTGCCAGGAATGCAGACATTCACACCTGCCCACTTCTGGTGTGGTCAACAGGGAGCAGAGGACATTCTTTTATTTGATTTAGCAGCCATTCATGTCACATCTACCATGTAGCAACCACTGAATTAAGCCAAGAAATCCATTATAAACTCTATTCTATTCTTGGGTTTATTGACCAGTAGGGAAGGGAATTCAAGCCAATGTCCAAATATTGTAATTGAGTATAGTGTAAGATTTTGTGCAGAGTAGGGATTGGGAAGGAGAAAGTGGAAAGAGACATATGATGATGGTTAGGTATCGGTTGAAGACACAATGCTCTGCGCACCACTTGCTCAGGCCAAGGGAACAGCCTGAGCAAGTGCTGCTGTCAGGCAGTCACAAGGGAATGGGCATAGCATGGGGAAGGAGGTCGTGCTAGTTGATGCTGAAGCTCCTGAACCTTTGTGTGCCAGGCTGAAGGAGGGGGTCCATACTTACATGGGCAGACTGGCTTTTAGGTGCACCCTTGGGACATCCGTGTGCTAGCACTTTGCAAGGGGAAGGTGTTGGAGGGAAGAATAAGAATCTGTTGAATCCAAAGATCTTTTGAAAAGCGGCTAGTAAGACTGAGGAACTGAGTCTCCAACTTTATTTAATTTTAATTTCTTTAAAAACTAACATAGGAGGCCGAGGCGGGTGGATCACGAGGTCAGGAGATCAAGACCATCCTGGCTAACACAGTGAAACCCCGTCTCTACTAAAAATACAAAAAATTAGCCGGGCGAGGTGGCGGGCACCTGTAGTCCAGCTACTCAGGAGGCTGAGGCAGGATAATGACGTGAACCCTGGAGGTGGCGGAGCTTGCAGTGAGCTGAGATCGCGTCACTGTACTCCAGCCTGGGCGACAGAGTGAGACTCCATCTCAAAAAAAATAAATAAATATAAAAAGTAAAGGAGTGTGCAGAAAGGCCCAGTGTGATTTTTAAATCTCTGAGTTTTAATTTCTTTCTTTCTTTTTTTCTTTTCTTTTTTTTTTTTTTGAGACAATGTCTCACTCTGTCACCCAGGCTGAAGTGCAGTGGCCAATCTTGGCTCACTGTAACCTCCGCCTCATGAGTTCAAGTGATTCTCTTGCCTCAGCCTCTGGAGTAGCTGGGACTACAGGCGCCCATCACCATGCCCAACTATTTTTTGTATTTTTAGTAGAGATGGGGTTTCACCATATTGGCCAGGCTGGTCTCGAACTCCTGATCTCAGGTGATCCACCTGCCTGGGCCTCCCAAAGTGCTGCGATTATAGGCATGAGCCACTGTGCCCAGCCTGAGTTTTAATTTCTACATTTTAATCATACAACACATAAGTTACATTGCTTGGAAAGTGCATCAATAGATAAAGATACTTAGAATATATGTAAGTGAGTTAAAGGGACTCTCATAAATTCTCAGATGGAGAAAACAATGACTAAAGTCCTGAAGTATGATATTTTTCTAACAACTACTACCAAAATACATTTTTTTGTGTGTCACCGCATAAAGATGCCTTAGAATTTTGCTTAATTTTCTAACTAAGGCAACCTATGAATAGAACATGTATTGGAATAATCTGATGTTAGAATATGAGGATGGAATTTCTCTGATGACAGATAAGTCCACTTTGACACATAGATTCTAGAAAAGCTGAATCCCTCTGTTTTGAAACTGAGAAAAGTTGAATTTCAGAGAGTAGAGATATGGGATCCTGAAGCTCCCTAATTTTTGTGAACATTACATTTGGCTCAGTAGCATAAACATCCATCTGAAGCTTTCAGTCTCTTTGATCATGGCAAGCTCTTTATTTGTTCATATTCTAAGTGGTAAGCAGCTCACCACTGGTTTCTTAGTGATCAGTGGACTGATCAGAAAGAAGAGGAGGGGTGGCCAGTATCCCTTTGGCAGGCAATTACTCTAGCCCTGGCACAACCCAGTCTGTGCTAAGTGGGTGTCTATGAAGCTCTGATTCAGACAAGTGGAACTTTCAAAGTTCAAAGATGCTTCATAAAAGCTATCAGTTATTTTACTTCTTGCTAGAAATTGCAAACATGAATATACACTGCACGTTATTACAGGAAGGAACCCCTGCATATTAAAATGTGACATGGTTTTAAAGTTTCGTAACCTAAATCACGAAAGTAAGTTGCATTTTCATCTGGAAAAGACAGGAACAGGTTAAGCTGGGTTCAGTGTTTATAGTAGCAGGCTGTGTCCATGTTACTTATAAACACAAAAGAGACACAACCCTGACTTTAGAGCATAACAGCTGCATCCAAAAGCTTTATTTCTAAGTGAAATGATGCAACAGAAGCCTTTTAAAGAACTAGTTATCCTGTACATTTTAAGAAACAAATAATCTCACTTAAATTAGTTTACTAGTGATAATGAACTTTAGATTCAGCATATTTTCCTGTAACATTTGAAATTGCTGATAAGTCCCTAAAGCTGCTTTATACATGAAAACAAGTTAAATCTGACTATTGTAAATAAATTGGACCAATATATGAGATGTTCCAAGATACAATGTTTTTAAGTACTTTTTTCAAGGGAGTCCTTTAGGAATGTATGATAAAGGATGTAAAAGTTTGATGCTTTTTTTAGCCTTAGCAAAGCCATTTATATTTGGAAATGCCATTCTGAGTAGGCTCTGGAGAAGATGTGGCATCTTCATAGTGTTTTTTTTTTTTTAATAGCCTGCATCTATGGATAGGAAAGGGGCACAATGCTGAGAGCTTTTTATCTAACATAGTAGTTACTGGGGATAATAAACCTTTTTCCGTATTAGGCCTTGGAGAACATGAACATGAAAAAGTATATTCAAGGGAATTTATCATTTGTATAATTGATCAATTTAGCACATTCGAAATGTTTGTCATATTAAAAAAGGAGAATCCTTATAAACCTGGAAGTGTAAATGTTTTTCAGAAAATCCCATGTTTAATCAGTCATTGAAATGATGCATTCAATTTGAATCTCCTTTAACTTGCATGACATCATGGCCCATGCAAGAGAGCTGAAATTAATCAAGATAATTCTGTTGTATGACCTACTTTGGCATTTTCATCTGATGGAGCCAGGAAATGGGCTGGCTAATAGTCCATTTTGGAGTATTCTAAGATCTTAGCAATTCCATATTTAAGGAGGTTAATAGGATACTAATTGGGGCCTAGGTGAAAAGTTCACAAGAAAAATGAACTCACCTGGATATGAGGAGTATGCACAGCCCAAAGCCCTCCCCTTTACAATGGCTCTTCCAAATGGTTTCACCTCCTAACTCAGAGAGAAAGAAAGCTCGCACCTTGGGAGACTTGCACAGCCAGCATTCTGTCTCCTGGTCCCTGGGTAACAATGGCTGGCCAAATGCCAAGGTTGCAGGCCATTAGCAAGATCAGCATTCTGCTTCTGATGAAACGAAAGCAAAGGAAAAAATTCCAAAGGGGGAAAATAAATGTCAAAAATCAAACCTTTGTAAGAGTTGTTATGAACTTTTAAGAAAAGCACATGTTGTTAAGATTTAAGAAGTTCCAATTTTTAAAAATCAACTTTTATTCATCACTTTTGCAGAAGTAAAGTTAAACCACATTTTATTGTTAATTTTTTCAACAAACATATGACAGTCTTGGGCTTGGGTCATTATTACTGACTAGCTAGTGGCTCTATTCATCAAGACCAATAGGGAAGGTAATATTCTTCCTTAATTTTCTCTCCTGTAAATATTTGCAGTAACTCCTGGGTGACTTGAAAAATTTATCAACATAAAATGCAGCGCTCTGAAATATTGCAGACTCTCTCTGTTGTGTTATGGACCCCCTGGCAATGTTAGACTGTCCTAACGATGTCTCAGCATTGTCATTCCTCACCTTGTTCTCATTATAGTGTACCCATAGATAGCACATTGTGCTTTTCTTAATATTTTCTTAGCCTTTTATGTACAGAAAGAGTTAAGGATTTTTCTACCATAACGGCTTATGGCATGTCTTTCCATCTCTCTCTCAGTGTGCAATCCATCTTCCAAGTTTCCAGAAGCGGCTGAGATTTTTAAAAACACCTGTAATCTGCGGTCATTGATGGTGGAGTAGATTGTTTGCCAAACTATTACCATAACTGTCAACCGAAATCAGAAAAATAATCTCATTGTGCCGGACAGATGTGTTTCCTGCATTATTGATATAGTCACTCTGGAGTAATAGAGAAATATAAAGCATTGTTCTATTTACAAAAGGAGATTGGCCAAGTCCTTGAAAGTGAGTATGAGGGACAGGCACTTACAGGAAGTGAGATATAGTCAACTCAGTAAAAGTTATGAGTCAGGGTCAGGTGACCTCTATAGTCAGCAGAAGAATCTCAACGCTCTCCCTCCAGTCTCCCTCCTCACTTCCAGGCCAGTTTCGTGGTTTGCTCTCAGTCTGAAGGTGTTCTCAGAATTTCTAGATAGAGCCCTGTGGAATTTGTTATGCATGCTTTATCCCACACCCCAACAGTTGCCCCAAATATGCAAAATGTTCTAATGGGTTCATTACACACCTCTGGGTAGCAAGTGATTTGCTCTAGACCACTACATAGCAGAATAATTGAATTTGTTTATTTCAAGCAGATGATCCTCAACATCCCTCTGGAGCAATGAGTTAAATATACCTTATACCAAGTGGCTTTGCAAGAACGGTCAATAGTCTTGTACGCTCAGCAATTGCTCCACCATAATTTGAGCTGTGAGTAATGCTGTGTGATTCTATTTGTTGAGCATATATACCGTGAAATACTAAGCACTCCACATTTGTTATCTCTAATCCACAGAAAACAAACTCCAAGGTAGGGATACCTTTTTAAATTTCCATTTTACTGCTGAAGAAATAGATGAAAAAGGCTCTATAGATTTCCCAAAGTGACAGAGCTCTTAAGTGGTTGATCCAGGATTCGAACCTAGGCCTGACTCTGGAGTCCATTCCTGCTAAATCATGCTCCCTTCCATTTTACTGAGAAATAGGCAAAAACATATTATGCATTGGAATATTTGTATCTATTGAATGCAGCTCCCCCAAATATTTATAATAGCTCTGCACACACACACACACACACACACACACACACACACACACACACACACACACACACAGCCATTTTTCTTACGGACAGAAAGCCATCTTTCTTATGGAAACAAAGGGCAAAATCATCTCTGTCCTGTGCCTGCACTAAAGGGCATTTAACAAGACTGGGGTGGGGTTGGGTGGGCAAGCGACCTTATTAGCTCCGAAATACGTGCATCACAAGCACCTAGACTTTAGCAAGATAGTGCCAGGTGTCTCTGAACAGTATCATGAATTCTGGTAACTCCATTCTGAGTACAAGGCAGAGGGCCAGGAAATCTAAATTCTAACCTGGGCAAGTCAAAGCCTCTGTGGCTTAGTTTTCTCTCTATTTATGAAAATGCATAATCCTGTCATACTTCTTAGAAATAGCATGCCAGTTCATATATAAACATCCCATCAATACATTGTAGCAAAAATTCCTGTGAAATATTGTGTAGTGTCCATACTGGAAACTTAAATTCATATTAAAATTAATGGCCATATGATAATTAATTCATGTCCCAAAGATCTTCTATTGTTGCTGTTTTTTTCTTTTGTTGATTATGATGTCCACAGAAATGGTTCAGCGTTTTGAGATTCTGAGAGAAAAGTGACAGGGAGTATTGACGCAGTTGGTAGGGCCATGTAGCACTCTTGTTGGGAGAGTTGTTGTGTTTGTGCTGTCTTTCTGGTCTGGGGAATGGGAAACAGGCGCAAGATGTGTGCTGAAACTGTTTCTGGGAAGGGTAGGCTGTGGCATATGATGAAAATCTTGGGCAAGGAAAATCTAGTCCTTCAGGGCCTAGACTATCATCTACACTTTTGGTTCAGATGTTCTGCACCCCACCAACCTGCCACCCCCATTCTCATAGAGGAAGCACAGTTCACTGTTCCACCTGGGAAGGCCCAGTTGCGAGAACCCTGCCTTGGCATCAGCCCACCTGGGTTCTACACTGGGATCATGTTTAAACCCACAGCAAGAATTTTAACACATCAGTCCCCGTCTTGAATTGTAGTTCCTCAGCTATAAAATGAAGGAGCTGATTTAACTGAGCTTCAAGATCACCTGCAGATCTGAGATTCGATGATTCCCCAAAATAACATTATATGACTCTTCTCAAATTATTTATTTTAATTCCTCCCTGGGTGGTGATGATTTTCATCCAGCCGACAATCCTATTTGTCTTGTACTCTTGTTTTGCCATCAGGATCCCCTGAAATGCCGGGCATACTGACTAGCCTCTTGTATAGAGTCTCAAGCCTGTGGCCAGAAGCAGCTGTGTGAAGTAGCCACTGTGATGGATTGGAACCATAGATGCCACTTTGGAAGAAAAGGTTCCAGAAACCAAAGCATGGGCCACGGGTCTCTGGGAAACTGCAGCAGGTATGTTCTGCCTGATCTGGCTGCTTTCTTCTTGCTGATCTATTGTTTTTCAGATTGAGAATTAGTTTTCCTGAGGCAAGAAAATAAAATAAACCCCACAAGTCTGAAGAGCATAGAGAAGAGACAGAGGAGCCATAAGCAGGGAAGAGAAAAAGAGCACAAACTGATGTTGTATAAAAATAAATGAATGAATAAATAAATAAATAAATAAATCTTCAAACAAGAACCTTCCCCCTCCCTCCTACACACATCTTTTTCTCAGTTTCACACTGAGGTATCTTTCCTCTCCTCAAAATATCTTCTTAAAACAACATAAAAAGAAGGAGCAATTATTTAATATAACTCTTTTCTAAAAGTGAACTTTCTCCCGTAGACACAAAACTGATGGAAAATTATACAACGAGGAAATGAGATGATAGCATGTCTTTTTAAAAATTTGTTCTGTCAATTATGTAGCAAGGGTTTAATTTAATAATTATGTTAAAATCTCCAGGTGTTTATCTATTTTTTTCTTTAAGATGTATTCATTTTTGTTTCACATATTTTGAAGCTGTTGTTAGTTAGATATGCATTTAGGATTATTAAGTTTTCTTGATGAATTGATTCATTTACCACTATGAAATTTCCCAATCTCCAATAATACTCTTTGTCTTGAAGTCTTTTTTTTCTGCTATTGATATGTTAATAGCTGCATTATGTTTCTTGAAACTATTGATGGAATCGAGTATCTTTTATTTGCACTTTAGTTTCCACCAGCCTATATTTATATATTTCAAGTATATTTCTTGTAAGCAGAACGTAGGTGATCTTGCTTTAAAAAAATAAATTCAGTCTGACAATCTTTGCCCTTTAGGTGGAATAATTTATCCATTTGCATTTAATATAGTAACTAATATAGTTTTTTATCTCACCCTTCTTTGTTTTATTTTATTCCATTCAGTATTTGTTCTTTGGTTTGTCCCTTCCTGCCTTTTTTGTGTAGGTTCTATAATTTTTAATATTCTATTTTAGCTCCTATGTTTACTTTTTAGCTATTTTTCCCTTTTTAATATTTGTTCTAGCAATCATAATAATTAGCTATAAGTTATGGTCTACATTCGAAGCACATTATGCTACTTCATATACAGTGTCAGTATGTTACCACAGTACTGTTTGGCCTGGCTTTATTTTTAAACATATTTTTCTAGGATGTTATGTACAAATTCAATAGCACAGCAGAACATAACTTTTATTTTGGGTCCTGAAACTGTTGAGAAGCAGAGGAAGGCTCTGGGTCTCCAGTTATACATATACACAGAAAGAACTTTGCATGTAACTTCAGGAGATTTATATCCACCTGGAGGCCAGTTTATGGACTCTTTGTATAGGACAAAGTCTGTTTTTTTCAGCTAGCATTAGTATGGAATCTGAAGCAGAAGCTTATTGATAGAACTTGAAAAATAAACCAAAATAATAGAAATGCCCAAGGATGAGGGCTAAAAAAGGCTTGGGGTCAGAGGAAAGAGAAAGAAAAATATAAATTAAGAATTACTCCAAAATTACTTTACTAAGGTATTTTTATAGCACCTAATTATCATCCCGTTAGCATGGGCCATACATGATGCTAACATTTGACCAGGTACTTGGAAAAGTTATTGTAGGCCAGGGGCAGTGGCTCATGCCTGTAATCCCAGCACTTTGAGAGCCGAGGCGGGCAGATCACCTGAGGTCAGGAGTTCGAGACCAGCCTGACCAACATGATGAAACCCTGTCTCTACTAAAAATACAAAAATTAGCCGGATGTGGTGGCACATGCCTGTAATACCAGCTACTTGGGAGGCTGAGACAGGAGAATTGCTTGGACCCGGAAGGCAGAGGTTGCAGCAAGCTGAGATTATACCACTACACTCCAGCCTGGGCAACAAAGAGTGAAACTCCGTCTCAAAAAAAAAAAAGTTATCATACAATCTCTTAACAACCATGAGTTTTTGAACTTATATGCATTTATAACATACAAGATAGTTGTTTTTAGAATTTAAAAGTTGAACAAACTGGCTTCCAGATAGTTGATCTCACTTGTTCACAATTAAACAACACATACATAGATCAAGGATTCATGTTGCCCTCTTCCTAATTCTGAGCTATCAGTCTTTCTAATTCTCCAGGTGGTCAGAAGAATTTTCTATCACCTTGTTGCCTAAAAATACATATTTTCATTCAGAATAAATAGATTATAATGCTACAAGTATAATTCAGGGAACCTTTGGTGTTGTAAAATTGGTGAAATTATTCCTCTTAAAGCAGGACTGGAAATGTGTTTCAGCATAAGCTGGTTTCCAGGACTTATTTCCTATCCTAAGCACTTGGTACCCGGAGAACACCCAAGTAATGTAAGTAAAGCAATTGTTGAATGGGATGAAGACAAATGAACTCATCCTTCAGGTGAGGAGGGAGTTAATTGCTCTGCTTATGGGCACCATAAATTGTTACTCAGTACAATTTCTGAAAACCTGTGGCCAAGGAAAGGGTGTCCATCTCATTGATAAAATTTGGCTTGTTCACCCAGAGACATGACATCTTGTTTATATGTATATATAACTGGATAAAACTGGGCACTGGGGTTAGGGTGTTTTCTACTGACTTACTAGATGGCCTTGAGAGAATGCTATACACCTTAAATTGTCTTCTTTGTTTAAACTGAATATAATACCTTCTCAAAAGGTAGCTAACATTTACAAAACAGCGAAAAATCCTTCCTTAAAGGAGTTGTGATAGGAAAGCCCGATTTGTTCACATACCACTGTTTCCAAAACATGTGCAGAGACTCAAGGAAGTTACCAAAACAATTAAGAATTGATTTAATTAACCTTTGTATCTTAGTATTGACCCACCCTTTATAACAGCCTCTTAAACTCTGGAATACCCCAAGTCCAGAGTGTAGGCGTGTTTGTTTGCACATGCACACACGCACTCACACACATTCACACACACACCCAAACACATATACTCTTGCGCAGATACACCAACTGCAACAGCATTTTTAATTGAAAAGCATAAATTTGGACTGCTAAAACTATTAACGATTTGTTTTAATTAGGAACCCAGCTGCTTCCTGAGATTTTGCAGTCTGGGTTTCAGAACTTTTGCCATACTGAGAACGAGTCTCAAGTGGGTTGCTTCGGTCTTCCAGATCAGCATTTTTAAAGACTTGTTGGAAGGAGGAGCTGCAAATACATCTGAGCTGTAAAATTACAGCTGCGTTTGTCCTTGGATGAGGATGGGGCTGCTTTGTTATTGTAGCCAGCACCCTGCCCTTGACCTCTCACTTGGGCATGTTAAGTCTAGCAGGCTGCCTGATCTTTGGATCATCTTGCCAAGTTGGCTTACAGATACACAGCATCATTGATTTTGAGGTCCCTACTTATTCCACCATCAGTAGGGGGAGCTGTTACTTAATTGAAGTCTAAAGCACCTCTCTCTTTTTTTTTAAATATTTGACAAGCTGAGAAGGTAGTTCTCGAAAGTCAGTTAAGGGAAGTAGAGTCTGAGGAGCAGTAACATTTTTATGTGCCTCTTTTCTGATGTTCAGCTAATGCCAGCCATAGAACTTGTTATTTGGATAACATTAAATGGAGTATAACACATTCTGTTCATCAGTAAGCGTGGAAGCCATTCATTAGTCTATTCACTCACTCACTAATTTGCTCATTTATTCATTCAATCTTTCTTGATTGCCTACTACGTAAAATGCATGGTGCTACGAATGTGAAGATTACTAAAACACTGCTTCTGCCTTTTAGGAGTTTAGAGTCTAATGGGTGACACACAGAAGCAGGAAAAAAATTGCTGTAGAATATGATAAAGATTAATAGAGATATGTACAAAGCACATTGGGGATAGAGGGAAGGGAGTCGGGAGAGACTTTCTTTCTGTGGTAGTGGGAATGTGTTTACCAAATATTAATATTTGTTAAATGAATATTGGTAAATGGTCGATAGATGAGTGAATGAATGGATGAAGAGAAAAACAAGCTGACAGGAAAGTGAGCACAGGCAGTCTAGGAAAACCAGTTTGAAGAAAAGTTTAATGAAAGGGTATGTTAAAGCTGGAAAGCATGAGAAGAGCAAGGTGCCATGGAAAGAGACTTAACAGGGTGCTAAGAGGTGAAGCTTATGAGAGGAGAAGGCAGCTGTTCATGAAAGGCTTTTTGTGCCATGCTAAGGAGCTTGGACTTGATGATCAAGAAGCTGCTGGACCGGGAGAGATAAAAGGAGAGCTATAGTTTAGAAATGTCATTTGGGCAATGATGTGAATGACGGTGTAGAAATGTAAGACTAGAGGTGGAACAGAAAAATACACTTGAAGATATTTTTAATACAATGAAACTTTTCTAGGAGTCTGAAATAAAGACTGACAGATTGGAAAGATATTAAAAAACAAATCAGCAGGACTTAGCGGTTATTGAATGTGGGACACTGGCAATTTTAAGGAAAAAATAGTGTACATGGTACTCCTTTGTAAATACAGACATACCTCTCTGCAGAGAACCATTTTTCTGAAATTGATATTTACAGATAAATTGCAATGGATAGCTTGCTAGCTATTTGGAGAAGTCACCTGGAAAAGTCATATTGCAATTTAAATATCATAACGATGGAGTATAAAGTTTGGACTGGACAGTATCAATATTTATATAAATTCAATTATGAATGGAATATTTTGAAATATTTTGTGATTTAAAATAGACAATTCATTCAAATGTATTTATCACTGAATTTATCAAGAAAATTTGTTCAACATTGATACGATAGGAAATAACTACAGAATGGATGTTGGTAAATGACAACTCATGGAGCAAACCCAGTGCCCACACTTCCCCACCTGTTTTTGTAAATAAAAGTTTATAAATAAAGTTTTATTGGAATACAGCTATGCTCATTCATTTATATATTGTCCATGGCTGCTGTCATGCTACAATGGCAGGGGTGAGTAGTCATGAGAGAGACTGCAAGCAGTTCATTGGTTGGTGTAAGATAAGAGGTAGATCATACATGCGTGGCCAGGAGCACTCAGTATAGAGTGTGGGGTGACCTAGTTAAAGGGTCACTGGAACCCATAGACATAAACCAAGACCCAAGCACCCCAAGAAGCAGCCACAGGAGGGCAGCAAAGTCACATGACATTAAAAATATCTATTTGAGAGCAATGGTGGCCAGCAGTGTGTAGATTACAAACCATTTGGTATTTCATGTGACAGCACCAAAGTCCAGCAGAAATTTCTTTAGCAAGAATGTATAAGCTGAGTAGTCTCTTTTGGATCCAAATTAAGAAGTAGTCAGAAATAAAATCTGCTTTTGGGAGAAGCCAAATTTTTTTAAAACAAAAAAGAACTTTGATTAGGATAAAAGTGTGTTAGTGCAGGATACTGACACTTTTTACTTCATAGAGAACATTGATACAAATCCATTTAAATAACAAGCATTCCCATTTTAATTAACTCTTTCACAAGAAGAGCAAGATGAACACATTGCAGCACGTAGTTCTTCCATGGAAAACTACAGCGTCATTTAAAAAAAAATGAACACTGAGAAATAGCATTTATTTATATTTTTTCTGCTTTTTTTTCCACATTGATTTATTTTGTAGCATACTTGGGCCAAACATTGCACTGGAGAAGAGGGATACAGCAGAAGAATAAAAAGAGATTGATGAAGTTATTTTATAATTTTAAAATCACACCCACATCAAAAATAATAAATATCTCTGGAAAAAAGCATGATTTAAAATGTTAGTCTTGGTTTATTTTCTGTTTTCTTGCCTTGATTTTGGCCCTATATTAAGCCACTTTTCAATTTCAACATGTAAATAGCTTAAAATCTTTGGCTTGGGCCAGGCACGGTGGCTTACACCTGTAATCCCAGCACTTTGGGAGGCCAAGGCGGGTGGATCACGAAGTCAAGAGATAGAGACCATCCTGGCCAACATGGTGAAACCCCGTCTCTACTAAAAATACAAAAATTGTATGGGCATGGTGGCACGTGCCTGTAGTCCCAGCTACTTGGGAGGCTGAGGCAGGAGAATCCCTTGAACCCGGGAGACGGAGGTTGCAGTGAGCCGAGATTGCACCACTGCACTCCAGCCTGGCGACAGAGTCACCCTCTGTCAAAAAAAAAAAAAAAAAACAAAAAAAAACCTTGGCTTGGTGAACGGAAGTTCTTAATTTGAATATTTGAATATAGATTAATTTACCTAATTCTTCTGTTATGGTTTGTAACTTTTGACAAGAATTTTTTAAATTAAGTGGGTTTAAAATATTAACAGTAATAATTTTTGGAAGCTGTATTAAATGTTTCACTACACTTCTAAGTCATCAGAATACTGATATCTATTCGATAGACGAGCTAACAAATCGTCTCTTGAAAGTGATCTGGTTATCACTGATCCTTACCTCATTGACTTTTGTCAACAGTAGATATTCCTTGTTTGCACATACTGCATCTGCAATAAATGGTTGCTAAAAATTATTTTTAAATCTCTTATATTTGGAGGACAAGTTAATAATTTACAACTCCTTAATTAGGATCTATTTTGACCAGGCCTTTCCAACTGAAGAAAAATGTTAATTGTAACAATTAAAAATGTAAAATTCTTATTCTTTGATTGTTTCAATAGTTAAAGTCTTAGACTTTGGGAATTAGAAAAAAACTTTGGTAAAAATACCTAACTTGGAAAAGCTATGGGTGTGTTGTATATGCGTGTGTGAGGTGTGTGTATCTCAGGTTTGGTGTAGCCATAGAAAGATGTGTATATGTATTTATAGCTCTTGTTTTTTGGCCGCAATACATATAGTGTCTAGAGTTAAAAATGTTCTGAAGAAAATAGTACATTTGAATGTTAAATACAACCTTCTTTCGCTTTAAACAATTTCTCCAGTTGAGCATGACTTTTTCATCTTGAATCCTCTGAGATTCACTTACAGGATGTTTTGTCAGCCTGTCAAGAGTGAAGAATTCTTAATTTAGGCATGATCTCCCACTACATATTTGGATTCCCCGAACCAAGTCACATTTAGTAAAAGGATCCTGAAGCCTATACAAGCAGACAGAAACTTCAATAAACAAGTAGAAGATCTAGCATTTTAGCTAGGCAGCCCTACATTTCAAAGAAACATGTTCCCAGCAGAAAACACATTATTATATGGTGGTCTTGACAAAAAGTCAGTTTATCAACACATGGCACAATATATAATTTTCCTGATTTTCTGAAATCTTGATGTTTTCCAAAATTCAGTCTTCTGTTAGAGACGCACATTGAATTACAGTCATAGTTTCTCTGATTAAGAACAAAAACAAAACAAAAATCAGATGAAGAAGTGAAAAAAGAGAATGGAAAAGAAATAGGAAGATTATTTCTTAGGAATGTGTGCGAGTGTGGCACCCCGTTCACAATCTAAATGTTTCTTAAGCCGCTTCAAATTAGAACATGGGTTAGAATAAAAGTGAACACTCTTGCCTTTGAGAAGTTTACATTTTAAATAATGGAGAGTAACATTTCATTGCATGGTGGTGTGTGGCATTTGGATTTTTAAAAATTGTTCCAGGTCTCTAAATCGGGAAAATGATATAGCTATTAGGGAAAGGGAGAGGCTTCTTTCCCTCGCAGCTGGTCATCATATGATATATGTATATGCTTATATTGAAGATAAAGATACAATGTCAGTGTTTCTATATAACTGGAAGAATAAAACCATATCCCCAAAAGCTGGAACACCAAAAGGACCTTATTTAACAAATAGGCCCTTAATTCAAAAGCTTTAGCTTTGTTGTTGTAGTGTTGTTAAGGGAATGACTAAGAAGAGTCATACAGATTTTAAAGATAAAGTTTAGTAAATTTAGTTAAACTAAAAAGAAAATTCCTTTTAGAATTTTGGTTGGAATTAGATTGCAGTTATTTAATAAATAGGAATACTGAAAAGTTTTAAAATTTTTTCTTTTTAGATGAGGTCAAGCTATTTCTTCCCGTTTATTCATGTTTTATTTTGTGCTCCTTAAAAGAGGCGTAAGGTTTTCTTAATTTTAGGTTTATTTCCGATTATTTATTTTTGTTGTTGCTATTATTGATTTCTGTCTTAAACTTTCTGCTTGTTTGCATAAATTTCATTAAAAATACATTTAAGAATAAAGATGTTTTTAAAAAGAAAATGTAGTAAAGCTTGACTAACCTTAGCATATAGTAAAATATTTCATACAGGTACAGTAATTAAAAGCAATTTGGTAGTGGAACTAAAGAATACACAAAATCAAAAGAATAGAATAGAGAGTCCAGAAATGAATCTAACTGCATATGGGAATTTAGTAATTTATAAAACTAGCATTTCAAAATAGTGAAGGGAAATGTGTTTCCCCTTAAAATGCATTGGATCAACTCAATTGCCATTTGGGAAAAATAGTAAAGGTAGATCTCCACCTTACCTCCTAAACCAGACAACAAGCTAAATAAATAAAAGATTCAAAAGTTGAAACCTTAAAATGAAAAAAATATTATTAGGTTTTATTATAAATTAAAAGATAATGCTTTCCTAAGCATGACACATGTGCATGAAAGGAAAATAAAAATCTAAGCACATAAAAGTTAAAATTTTTAGATGGCAAAATATCACAAAGTAGAAATACAAATAACAAACTGAAAAAAATTATGACAGATAAAGAATAATTTCATCAATGTACAATGAGTTTTTATACATCAGTGTAAAAGGCAATCAAATAAAAAAAAGGACAAAACATTCCAGAAGGTAATCCTCCAGAAAACAAAAACAAATGGCTAAACAAAGGAAAGGATGTTAACTTTGTTCATTCTGAATAAATGCAAAACTCAACAGAGTTTTATAACTTTTTTCTCTAAGATTGTCAATGTTTTAAAATTTTATTATAATCATCGTTAATGAGTACATGGAGAGAAAGGCATTTTACTCTTGTAGGAGTGAAAATTGGAGTAAAATTTGAAGAGTATCTTGGCTATATGTATTAAAAGCATAAATTCATATAACTTTTGACATAGACATTCAAATTATCCTACAGTTATATTAGCAGAAGTGTTGAATGACCAATTTCAATATATGTATTCAGTACAGCTTGAAAAGTCTAGTAAAGATCATGTTGTACATGTATATAAGCCCAGATAAACCAATGATAGTGGAAAACTAAGCTTTCATTAAAATATTAAATGTGTACACATGCATTGATTTACAGTGGTGTCTAGGATACTGATAAGTACAAAAAGCAAGTTGCAGAGTAGTGGGTATAGTAAGAATTTATTTTTGTATAATATATATCTGCATAGTTGCCAGGGTCTATGTGTGGGATGGACAGTGTGACTACAAGGAGATAATATGAGAGAGTTCTCAAAGAGGATGGGATTTTTCTGAATTCTAACTATTTTGTGTCCTAAATGTGGTAGTGATTACACAAATATAACTAAACACACACACACGTGTGTGTGTATATTATACGTATCTCCATATAACTGAGAGTAACATCAGCAAGATGGCAGACTTGGAGGCTCTAGGACCTTATTTCCTCATGGAAACACTAAATAAGCAACTAGAAACTAACTAAAGTAATTTTACAGGTGTCCTGGAAATCAGCCAAAGATTTATAGCAACCAAACAGACACTTAATGAAGGGGAAAAAAAGCCACATTTGAAATGGTGGGAAAATTTTATAGCATTTTTATTTACCGTTGCCTGTCTCTTGTGTGGCATGTAACAGGAAAAAAAATAGACTTCACGTTAAAACTGTTACATGACACGAAGAAGGACATTATATAATGATAAAAGGATCAATTCATGAAGAAAATACAGCAATTGTAAACATATATGCACCAAACAGCAGAGCTCCTAAATATGTGAAGCAAACATTTATAGAACTGAATGGAGAAATATATGTATCTACAATAATAGTAAGAGACTTTAATACTCCATTTTCAATAATGAATACAAAAACCAGAGGGGAGATCAGTAAGGAAATAGAGAACTTGAACAGCACTGTAGACCAAATGGACATAACAAGCATTTAAAAAACACTCCCGGCAAAAATAGCAGAATACACATTCTTCTCAAGTGCACATGGCTAGGATGTGGAGAAACTGAAATTCTTTTGTGCTGTTGGTGGGAATGTAAAATGATATATTCACTATAAAAAATAGTATTGTGGGTCCTCAAAAAATTAAAAATATAATTATCATACTATTCATCAATTCCACTTTTGGATATCTACCCAAAAGATTAAAAGCAAATACTTAAAGAGATATTTGTACACTCATATTCATAGCACCGTTATTCACAATAGTCAAAAGGTGAAAGCAACCCAAGTGTCCACTGACAAATGGATAAATTAACACAATAGAATATTATGCAGCTTTCAATATTAAGGAAGTTTGGACACATGCCACAACGTGGGTGAAACTTGAAATGAAATGAGCCAGTCACATAAAGAAAAATATTGTATGACTCCACTTATCTAAGATACGTAGAGAAGTCAAATTTATAGAGGCCAAAGTAGAATGGTTGTTTCCGGGACTGAGGCAAAGATGTGATGAAGAGTTGTCAATGAATAGATACAAAGTTTCAGTTTATCAAGATGAAAAAATTTTGGAAATGGATCATGATTATGGCTGCACAACACTGTAAATGTGCTTTACTCCAGAACTGTACACTTAAAAATGGTTAAAATAGTAAGTTTTATATGTACATTTTACCACAATGAAAAAGCACAAAATCATTGATCTATAAAGACAAAAAAGAAATTCATTTTATTGCATAACAATTAAAAATATAAAAGCATATTTATATGCATATTGCTAAAAATACAAAACTAAACTACCATTAATGTCTGCATCTCTGGAGTAGGAAAATAGACCCGGGATGGGCTTGGATACTGTTACTGTTCATTACAAATCTTGTTTCTTGTTTTAATTATCATGAACATTTTATTTAAGAATAAAACATAGTAATTTAAAATATCCCTCCCTCAGCCAGGAATGGTGGCTCATGCCTATAATTCCAGCACTTTGGGAGACCAAGGCAGGAGGAAGCCAAGAGTTTGAGATCAGCCTGAGCCACAAAGTAAGACCCCCATCTGTACAAAACAAAAGAAGCCAGGTGTGGTGACACATGCTTGTGGTCCCAGCTACTTAGGAGGCTGAGGTCGAAGAATGACTTGAGGTCAGGATTTTGAGGCTGCAATTAGCTGTGTTCATTCCACCGCACTCCAGCCTGGGTGACAGAGAGAGACCTCATCTCTACAAAAACACAAAACAAAAAAAGTGATCTATGTCTCAGCAATGTGGGTTATTCTTATTTGCATCCAACCAGACGGGGCTCAGTGTGAACTCCACTCTGAGAGGCTGCCTTTCAAATGATGAAGCACTTAGGAAAATATTTTTTTTCTTTCTCATAGATTTAGAATAGAAGTAATGCTTGCCTTGGGAGATGTATGGAATTGTACCTAGTGTGTGTATGTGTGTTTCTGTGTACCCATGCACACATACATGCTTATTCATGTGTGTATGTGGGCTTCCATGCATCTCTGGAAGCCAACCGTTATCAACTAGAAATCGGAAGCCTAAAGACATCTGTCTGCCTCTAAGCTGGGTAAGGACACTTGTGAAAGGACAGAACATAAATTGCTTACTCTACATTCTTCTGCTGAACTTAAAGTGAATTCTCCAGCATCTCAACTCTTCTTGATGGCATTGAGTTGCAACCACAAACTGTTCTGTTAGAGCCTCCCTAGGCAGTGTTCTAGACAAAAAATTCAGACTTGGGCAGACATAAAAGTGGCAAAAGGGTAATAAATTTCAAGATGAGGCCAGTTCCTGCGGAATGGAGCTTCTTGAAAGGCAAATGGAAATTTGCATTGCAGAGTATATAACAGTGGTTCCTAGGACAATCTTTTTGGGGACAAATTTGTAACAAAACCCGATAATAGTGTAGTAGTTGAATTCATGTGTACAGTCTAGATTGGAGCAATATCATTTGACAGTATTGGTGAGTTTCTTGTGCAGGCACAGACCAGCCATTGTCAGGCTGATCAGATTCAATAAAATACATTCAGTTAAAAGAAGGGCCCGGGCCAGGCATGGTGGCTCATGCCTGTAATCACAGCACGTTGGGAGGCCGAGGCAGGCAGATCACAAGGTCAGGAGTTCGAGACCAGCCTGGCCAATATGGTGAAACCCCGTCTCTACTAAAAATACAAAAATTAGCCAGGCATGGTGGCAGGTGCCTGTAGCCCCAGCTACTCGGGAGGCTGAGGCAGAATAGCTTGAACCCGGGAAGCGGAGGTTGCAGTGAGCTGAGATCGCTCCACTGCACTTCCAGCCTGGGTGACAGAGCAAGACTCAGTCTCAAAGAAAAAAAAAAAAAAAAAGGGCCCTAAGATGGTCTTGGATGACAGGACTCACATTCTTTGCTGGGCCTTTGCTGCTTGATCTGCCAGACTGCTGAATTCCTGCTCTGCATTTCTCCCATAAGACAAGGCAGATCTAGTTCCTTAGGGACTACAGCCTTCCTTGACATATTCTACTGCACTGTCACCGCCATCAGTGGGCCACACACCCAGGCTGCAGTGGCACGGGCTGTGACTTCCTATTCTTCCTTTTCTTTTCTAGGCATATACATCCTCCTCGTCTTCCTCTCTACTGGCCTAAAGGTAGCCAGGATGTGTCAATAAAGTTTCCTTTTCTTTTACTCATACCTCCTTAGTTCTCAAAATTTTGTTCTCTTTAGTTAGGAAGAGGGAAACACTGTTTCAAATTCTACTTTGGAAAAATGAAATGCATGTTTAACCAATATTAAAAAAAAAGAATCCTTGAGGCCAAGATAGCAACCTTAGGAACTAGGGTATGGCATACAACTCTGTTTTGTTGTTGCTGCTACTGTTTTGGTCACCTTGGGGGTTTTCTTTTTCCTGAGTATTAACCCCTTGACTCCACAAACTCTTACACCAGGGGTGAGCTCTTGATTCTGCCTGGACAAACATAGCACCCCTTTCCTCTGAACACATGACTCAGTGTTATATTATATGTGTTTATTTTTATTGATTTAACAAACATGAAGCATGCTTATTATGTGTCAGGCACTGTTGTAAGCATTCTACAAACATTAACTAATTTGATACTGAAAATAGCAGAAAGTTGAATCCAGTCCATGTGGTACAGGGGACCCTAATGAAGAAATTACTTCCTGAGTTGTGGATAGAGCAAAAGGGAAAAATCAGGGATATGAGGCACTCAGAGACTAGCAAGAGTGGACAGGCTTTGCCACTTCCAAGCCTAAAGGGGCATGAATGGAAGTCGTGTGAGCAAAGAACAGTGAGAGCTGGGGCCATGCAGATGGGCCTCTCTTTGGAAGCTGTGTTCCTGGAAGGACACAGCCAGTGCCAGCAATCCAGCCCACAGTAGGAAGAAAGAAATACCACAGTCTCTGCCTCTTCTTGTCCTCCAGTCTTCTCTCAGGACCTCCCAGTGGTCAAGCCCAGTTTGAAGCCAGTTGGCCAGGTAGCCAGGGTGATACAATCCACAAGAGTTAGCCTCTCTGGGAACAAAACAGAGTAAAGAACGGACCTGCAGCAAATGAAAATAACCAGTGAACATTCAAATCATTTTAGTAAGTAAGCAGAGACAAATAAAAATAATAATAAGTAAACATTAATTATTTTTATTCTGCCTCTAACTTTACAAACCACCCACATTAACCCTTATAAAAAACTGAAGTCATAAACTAGACAAATGTCTAGATTCCAGCTGTTAGAATTCAGCAGAGCATTCAAACATCACAGAAAGAAACTCAGGAAGCCAGCTGGTTGAGCAAAGATTTTACATTTACTACTTCTTTTAGCCAGATAATTCTACGGTAATCCACAGACTTCCCTCACACCAGCCCAGCCTATGATATTGATACTTAAGGAATAAAGAGCTGTTTATATTTTGGTGGGGAGCTCATACTATCAATTTGCACATTAGTGAGGCCAGCTATTGCTCTCTTCTTGGGATCTATTGAGTGGCGGCTGGAGAGATATCTGCTGAAAAAAAAAAAAAGAAAAACCTTAGCTGTCTGATGAAATGTTTTAAATGCATAGGGTTCACCTTGGGGTTGGCTGCTGTTCAGATTTTATCCATTAATAACACACAGGGCTGCCTCTGTACTCTCCAGGGCTGATAGGAAAAATAGTACTACTTACAGGTCCTTGCTTTGCCTGAGGGAGGATATTCCAAATGCTGGTTGTGCTTCATGTACACACACGCATGTTTGTGTGCACATCTACTCGGCTCACATGCATGCAATGGTGCTTCCTGATTTTTTTTTAAATAAAATGACACAGGATTTTCCCATTTTGAAACATTTTAGAAAGGACAATACATGGGTCAAAGTGAATGTGTAAGCTTATGTTTTATCGTGACACCCAGAGCTCTAAAGCATCTTCATTCATTTTAAGTCATTTGGTATTATGTTTGGAAATGGAAAGGGAAGGCTTCAAACTGTTGTCTTCTTTTAGTTTTTGCCTGATTCAACCTTCAGCTGACATTTAATCCTAAAGGGAGAAAATTAGAATTGCTACAAGAAACCAATATAAATGTATTACTTTTAAGTGTTGTCTATCATTTATTTTATTTTATTTTTTTAACAAACTGCCCTTTTTATTCCCTCTTACTCTTTCTTTGAAACATTTAGAGAAAAGGGTGTTTAAATCAAAGTCACTAATTTCTGCCACAAGTCAGTCTTCAGATGCAACCTGCTGTTAAGAATTTGGCATCATTTTGTTAAGAAAAGATTCCCAGCACAATTCTCTGAACATAGATGATGGAGATGTCTGAATTTTGGAAATCAACGATTTGCTATGGAGAAGGGTCATTTTAGTGTTAAGATTATGGGTCATTAGGGTATAAATGCATGTCAATGGAAAGAAACACATAGATGAGGGGTTTGGAGGGTACAGAAGATCCCTGAATTGTTTCCTGAAGAGTTTTGCTACACAATTACATTTAAAATAAGAAGGGGAAAAATAAGAAGTGGAAAATTTTAGCATTTAATAAGTGAGAAGTAATTTACTCATTTTTTTCTATCTCCAAAACCCAAGTGCTTCAAGTTGATTAAAAATTTTCTATCAAGTCATTCTATACTGAATCTAAACTACTCTATTAGCTTTAAAGGAATGTGGAGCTGAAGCAAAGAGGTGTCCCCACTTCCATTCTCAGAAATGAAACTGATCATCTTAGGACACTATATCAAACACTAAAGCAATTGTCAACCTTCAACAATCTGTGTTGGAGTAAGTATTTTAATTCATATTATTTACTCTAAAATATTAGTCTTGAAGTGAATTGCCACAAAGTTACCAAGATAAGCCCCCAAATCCACAGGGGCTAGAAAGAATTGACTCCACAACCAAACTTGCTGTGGAGTCAAGGCTTAATAAATACATATTCCCTAATTAACTAAACTTTGTAAAGATGTTAAACAACACTGATGCCTTAATAATTGTTTCTACACCTATAGCTCGTTTATTTTTATATGTTATTTCTATTTTTTCCCATAACTGAGTAAAAGGGACATTAGACTTTGACATTCTTGGCTTTGAGATTAACCATGTGACTTGGGCAAGCCACTTAGCCTATTTAGGTATTGGGGGGCTTTGTTTGCTTTTTATTAGTACAATAATAAAGACAGTAAATACTTCATCATGGTTATATGAGAATCAAGTGAACTGAAACGTATTTGTGCTTTTTAAAAAGTTTTAGGTGTGAGAGAGAATTACACTGATGACATAGCATGATGACAAAATTGTATTTCTAGATCCAGTCTTTCTACCATCTCAAAAGTCATAAAAGGCACTAGAGCAATAACCATATCATTAGAACAATGGTAAAAGGACAGGCTCCAAATGGCAAAACAATGAGCATTCAATTTAAATCAAAGAAAATCTGACTTAAGGGTGGCTGAAGACAGTGGTGGCAGCCCACTACATGCCTCCTTAATACAGTACAAAACAGACAAAATAAAAAAAGAAAAAGACTGTACTTGAAAATCACATCTTCTGCATAACTTGAGGAAAGATGATGTATAATCTTTCAAATCACTCTAATTAAAAAAAAAAAAAAAGTCAATGATTTCCTGCCAGACCTCCACCCAAAGTAATGCCCCACTGTGGGGAAAGACAGAAGATGAAAGGGTGTGAAGGTGCCTAAACTTGAACTTAAACTGCTTCAGGAAAACAAGGTCTTCCCTAAGTCTGAAAAGTATCTGAGTGGATCCAGGTGATTTGGACAGGAGACAGGGAAATACTGGGTAGAAGAGGGTGGATCCCTGGCAAAGGCCCCACCTTCAAGCCTAGAAACCAGTGGCCCTAAATGGGAACAGGTATTCTTGTTTTCACACCCAGAAGTTGCCTTTTGGCCTGCCATGCCCCACTATCCTGACCAATATAAACCCCAAACCTCAGGCTCCAAGGGCAGATGAACAAAAGAGCAAAGGAGTGGTAGAACAGTGTGGCAGAGAAGGAGAGAAAAGAAGGAGTATCTGAACGTCAAGAGGAGTTCATCTGGGGACAGTCAGAGAGGAGATCAGCCAATGGACAGCCAAATTCCAGGGGAAGATCATCTTCCCACTCCATCCCCTTTCCAGTTCCCCATCCATCCCACTGAGAGCCACCTCCACCACTCAATAAAAGCCCTGCATTCACCATCCTTCAAGTCTGTGTGTGACCTGATTCTGCCTGGATGCCAGACAAGAACCAGGATACCAAGAGGGCACTGAGCTGGTTAACGCTTAAGCCGTCTGCAGACAGCAGAGCTAAAAGACAACTGTAGCACACCCACTGTGGCTTTGGGAGTCACAGGCACCCACCCCTAGGTGCTATCGTGGGGCAGAGCCCAGAAGCGCTTGCCCCCGCTCCTGCACCTGCCCATCTGTGTGATCCCTGTCCCTTAAGGGGTTCGAGCACCCATGGTAGCTGAACAGACAAGCCACATCCCCGTTGCACATCTTGCAAGGGGAGTCAGGGAACTCTCCTATTTCACAGGCATGGGCTATAAGCAAAGGTTTCAAAATATGTGCAAATTAAAGTGGTAGGCTGAATTTAACAGAGCAAGAATAATTTAAAAGGATAGGTGTGATTTAAAGTGGCATAGATTTGAGGAGGGAAAAGAAGAAGAGAGAAGCACAATTTAGCAACAGTAATGAAGAATAAAAAGAGTAAGGTTGGACAGGTGCGGTGGTTCACGCCTGTAATCCCAGCACTTTGGGAGGCCGAGGCGGGTGGATCACCTGAGGTCAGGAGTTCAAGACCAGCCTGGCCAACATGGTAAAACCCTGTCTCTACTAAAAATACAAAAATTAGCTGGGTGTGGTGGCGGGCGCCTGTAATCCCAGCTACTCAGGAGGCTGAGGCAAGAGAATCACTTGAACCCAGGAAGTGGAGGTTGCAGTGAGCCAAGATCGCACCATTACACTCCAGCCTGGGGGACAAGAGCGAGACTATGTCTCAAAAAAAAAAAAAAAAAAAAAAAGTAAGGTCTTGCCAGACAAAAGAGAACCATAAAATTGAAATGCAGCCAGGTTCAGTGGCTCATGCCTGTAATCCCAGCACTTTGGGAGGCCGAGGTGGGCGGATCACCTGAGGTCAGGAGTTCAAGACCAGCCTAGCCAACATGGTGAAAGCCCATCTCTACTAAAAATACAAAAATTAGCTGGGCACGGTGGCATGTGCCTGTAGTCCCAGCTAGTCTACTCGGGAGGCTGAGGCAGGATAATCACTGGAACCCAGGGTGCAGAGGCTGCAGTGAGCCAAGATCGTGCCACTGCACTCCAGCCTGGGCAAGAGGGCAAAACTCCATCTCAAAAAAAATATAAATAAAAATATAAATAAAAATTGAAATGCTTGCAATCTCCTATCCAAACCACAAAAACAAACAGAAAATACCAGCCAAAATATCTGGACTTTTCCTTAAAAAGCTTTAGTTGTGAGAGATAATTATACTGATGAGGACATAGCATGATGACAAAATTTTATTTCTAGTTCCAGTCTTTCTACCATCTGAAAAGTCATAAAAGGCACTAGAGCAACAACCATATCATTAGAACAATGGTAAAAGGACAGTAGCCAAATGGCAGAACAATGAGCATTCAATTTAAATCAAAGACAATCCGACTTAGAGGTGTTAGATGAGGTTGCTACTAAACTAGGAATTATACAAAATGTCTACCATAAAAACAGACAGATGACTGAAATTCACATAGATCTATTGCAGAAAATCAGGAAACAAAATTTCACACATAATAACTGAGGAACATTCCTCTGAGAAGGTGTGGAGGAGGTTTGGAGGAAGAAACAGAACATAACTGTATGTTAGCACTTCAAACAAAAATAAATATACTCAAACAAGCCATAAGTACATGAAAACCCATCTTGAGTCAGAACTTTAAAAATAAAAACAAAAATGAACAACAGCAGCAAAAAAGAAGAAATAAAAAGGGAATTGATTTAATTAGGGAAAGAAATGGAAGAAAAAGGCAAAACTGTCTCACAAATAAATAATACATTGCAAGAGGCCCAAGGAAGGATAGACTCAAATAATAATTTTATAAGGCATGGAAGAAAGATAGGAAAATAACCAAGAAAGTGAAAATGAAAGGGTCAGTGAGAAAGTAGTGAAAGTGGAAGAAAAACAAAGAATAAATAATGTTTCTTTTATTAGAGTCTCTGAAAACAAACAAAAATTTAACAATTGAACTCAGCTAATATTTCAAACTATAAACCCAAAAATGTTCCAGAAATAGAAAAAATGGAAAATTACTAAGATGGCTCACTGGGTATCTGGAAAAGTTAATCCAAAGCTTATTTTTATAGCCTTGATATCTGAAGGATAAATAGATGAGATATAGAAGCTCACTTTTTTAAATTGCATTTTTGTTTTTCTCATTTTAAATGTTGCTTCATTATTGCCTTACTTTGTATATTGGTTTAGAAGAATTTGATGCTTGTCTATTTCTTTCACCTGTGTAAGTTAATAGAGGTTTCTGTCTGGAGGCCTTGGAGATGTCATCTTTGACGTTTAATGTTTTTACCATGAATATTAGTTTGGATTTGATTATTTCACTACTTTGAGTAGAAGGAGAAACACAAACAGAAATTGCACATAGGAAATAATTATACATGTTTAAAAATAACAAACACACTACATATCAGAATCTATGAAGTATATTTAATATAGTGATCAGAGAAAAATTCCTAATACTAAACACATACATTAGTAAAAATTAAAATAAATAAAATTAAATGCCCAGTTCAGAAACTAGAACAATAAGATAAAACTAAAAGGTGCAGAAGAATGAAAGCATTAAAAATAAAGCAGGCCGGGCGCGGTGGCTCACACCTGTAATCCCAGCACTTTGGGAGGCCAAGGCAGGCGGATCACGAGGTCAGGATCATCGAGACCATCCTGGCTAACACGGTGAAACCCTGTCTCTACTGAAAATACAAAAAGTTAGCCAGGCGTGATGGCGGGTGCCTGTAGTCCCAGCTGCTGGGGAGGCTGAGGCAGAAGAATGGCATGAACCTGGGAGGCAGAGCTTGCAGTGAGCCAAGATCATGCCACTGCACTCCAGCCTGGGCGACAGAGCAAGACTCCATCTCAAATAAATAAATAAATAAATAATAAAGCAGAAACCAATAAGGTCAAGAATGGAAAAACAGTAACTACAATTTAAAAATTATAAGTTCTGGTTTCTAAGAAAACTAACAAAATAGAAGAACCACCAGCTAAATTTATCAAGAAAAATAGGATCATACAAAATAGGAAATAACAAGAGAAATAACACTGGGAAAGAAAAGTTTTTAAAAATTGTTAAGAGACTATCCTGCAGATTTCTATGCAAACAAATTTTGAAACCTTCCTAAAGAAATGCAGTCAACTGAAATTGGCCCCAATACAAATAGAATGCTTTTAGTTTCCATTGGAAATATTCCACAAAAAGTATCAGGTCTAGAGGGTATCACAGGGAATTCTACTATATGTTCAAAGACCAGAAAATAGCTTTATAAATAACAAAAGAACATTTAAAAGGAAGGAAAACTTTATAATAATTTATTTTTTGAAGCAGTATAATATTGGTATCTAAATTCCTAAAGCCAGTATAAAAAGAAAACCAAGTTCAATATTTCCCATGCATATTGAAGCAAAAACACTAAATAAGACGTTAGCACACAGAATCCAATGAATTAGCACCAATAACAAGCGGGATTGATCCAAATTATCTGGTCTTCTGCCTTAGCCTTTACGACTCATGATTTCCACTTGCTTACCATAGTTTTCATCATTCTGGTCATGAGTTCCTATTGAGGGTCACATGAACTGGCCATCAAAGAGAAAAACTGGATC
The DNA here is from genome assembly GCF_028885655.2 of Pongo abelii. NCBI lineage: Eukaryota > Metazoa > Chordata > Mammalia > Primates > Hominidae > Pongo > Pongo abelii. Next base: position 98,182,019 of record NC_072001.2, read on the forward strand.
ATCAGAGCATTTGGAAAGAGCAATGCTGAGATAGACTCAACTTAATATTTCACCCTCAGAATGAAAACTACAAAATCTTGAGTGTTCTAAAATGATTGGTTAATATGAAAATTTTGCATTATTTATGTAGATGTAAGAATTTAGGTAGAGATTCAAAATGCTTCAGGCAATCTTACGGAAAAACATCTACATAGTCATTTTCTCCCATGCTCTCCTGCAGAAACCTTCACCCTTCTGGCTGCTATTTCTCAAAAACTTTTCATAGCTGTTTACGAAAGATTTATCCGGAGTCATTTAAATATAAAGTGACTCATGAATGGTTGTGAGTGAGTCCTTCCATTTTGCCATTTTTCCCTCTAAACTTGTTCAATTGGCTGGATTATTGAGCACTAATTTTGTGCAACCCATGAAACTAGACTCTGGGCCAGCTCCATTTTTTTTCCCTTGAATAAATTATTTTAAAAAGCTCTATTTTCACTGGGCGTGGTGGCTCACGCCTGTAATCCCAGCACTTTGGGAGGCCGAGGCGGGCAGATCACGAGGTCCAGAGATCAAGACCATCCTGGCTAACATGGTGAAAACCCATCACAACTAAAAATACAAAAAATTAGGCGGGCATGGTGGTGGGCGCCTGCAGTCCCAGCTGCTGGGGAGGCTGAGGCAGGAGAATGGCGTGAACCCAGGAGGCAGAGCTTTCACTGAGCCCAGATTGTGCCACTGCACTCCAGCCTGGGCGACAGAGCAAGACTCCATCTCAAAAACAACAACAACAACAAACTCTATTTTCTTAGTCTTACCTTTTTGTCTAAATTTCAAACTGGTATTAAACTTAGTAATAATAATAACTAATTATATAACAAAAAGATCTCTTTATTTAAGTGTATAATTCTTATTCAGGATTTTTAAAATTTCTTCCACTGAGAGTATAACATTTAATTAAAAGGGTCAGATTTTGTGATGATGTGATTTCCAATTGAGGAGCAAAAATGATCCTCTTTCTTTACAGCAGGTCTGAAGTGAGAAATTTCTGTAAGAATTTGTTGCCAGAAAAAGTAAAATCTTTGTTTCCCTAAGGATTCCACTGTGCTTTTTTTCATTCAGATGGTGAAAGCTATGTAAATTAGTGTCACACATTTTTTACCCTCACTTCTGAGAAAAAAATTAGATTCTTATTTGATATTTATTTATGGCAAGAATATTAATCTATAGGGTAGAAGTATTTTTTTTTGCTCTCTATGTCTCTTTTTATTTATATTATTTTTAAACATATGTCTTCTAACATATATATGACCATTACTAAAATAGTAAGATTTTAATTGTTTTCACCATAAAGAAATAATAAGCATGTATGGTGATTCGTGTATACATGAATCAAAGCATCATACTGTACCCAATAAATACATACTACTATTTGTCAATTAAAATCAATAAATAGATAATGTTAAAGAGAAAATATCAGGAATAAAATGTGAATGGTGTTTACTGTTATTAGTGGAGTTTCTCATCCTTTCCCTGTAGTCTGATGGGGCATTGGCAACACCTCATTCATTCATTCATTCACCCACTCAAATATTTATCAAACACCAACTAGATGGGACTGGTTGTGTCAAGGATACAGATCCTCAGAGGTAATGACAAACAAGATCTGTGGCTGTAGACTGCGACTAAGTCAAAGACTCCCAAGAGAATACTGAGCAGGCAGTGTCAGGCCTCTGAGCCGAAGCTAAGCCATCGTATCCCCTGTGACCTGCACATATACATCCAGATGGCCCGCAGCAAGTGAAGAATCACAAAAGAAGTGAAAATGGCTGGTTCCTGCCTTAGCTGATGACATTCCACCACAAAAGAAGTGAAAATGGCTGGTCCCTGCCTTAACTGATGACATTACCTTGTGAAATTCCTTCTCTTGGCTCATCCTGGCTCAAAAGCTCCCCCACTGAGCACCTTATGCCCTCTACCCCTGCCAGCCAGAGAACAACCCCCTTTGACTGTAGTTTTCCACTACCTACCCAAATCTTATAAAATGGCCCCACCCCTATCTCCCTTCACTGACTGTCTTTTTGGACTCAGCCCGCCTGCACCCAGGTGATTAAAAAGCTTTATTGCTCACACAAAGCCTGTTTGGTGGTCTTTTCACACGGACGCACGTGAAAGGCAGAGAGCATGTGTCAGCCACCCAGAACCATGGGGTTGAGCTAGCTGTGACTAGCATATGGGAGCTTAGAGCCCAGTGCAGTCTTATCACTGTAATGCTTACACACTTTGATTGACTTCCAAGTTGGGAAGGCCTGTGCTATAGTCCTGGTTAATTAATAGAAAGGATGCATGGTGGTGGTTTTAGAGAGATTTGGAGGAACTGAAACAGACTGGGAAGCAAGAATCTGAAAGGCATGGCAATCGCATCTTACAGCGAAGAGGCCAGATAAAGAAAATAAAAACTGAACAATGTAAGAAAAACTATGAGAAACACAGACTCCCTCTTTTCTAATCTTCACTCACATTTGATGACTCTGCAGCTTCACTAAAAATGGTAGGTAATTTCATAACTGTTTTAGTTAGAAAAAAATTAACATTTTATAGGACAAGAGAATCTTGAATCAGCCCTCAGCAATATCATGATAATTGGGCAAAGCAAATACTGACAAATTCAGAATGGCTATAACCAAGTTGTCATTAGTTGTGCTCAGTGTTTAGAATGTTCACAGAGTGCTATTTCTTTAAAAAAATAAAATAAAAAGCTGATTTTTTTGGCAAGAAAGTAATTGTGAAGTGTTTAAGTAAATGAAATGAGCTCTCTTTGCATTGAAATGTAAAGCTCCCATTTCCTCTCTTTAAATGTTTAAAGGATTTTTTTTGTCAGTTTCAGCATGAAGAAACATTAAAATTCATCTCATCCAAAACCTGTAGTGGATTTTTAAAAAAGATGTTAAATATCAGCAAATGGATCTGATAATCTGCAGAGTATTTCTGCTGTCAAGGAAGGACCATGGAATAAAAAAACACATGTTCCTGACTTGACATCCCTTGGCATCTTGTAAATAGCCTCCACGAATCCATACCTTAAAACTGCCAACAACAGCAAAATTGTGCACAAGTTTCTAGTAAGTTAAGCAAGCAAAGCAGAGAGAGGAAATGTGGCTAGATTGCATATAAAAACCGAGGGACCCCGAAAACTGACCCCAAAGTCATTTTACTAAAAGATACTCTCTGCATTTCTGCAGAATTGTCCTTTTATTTAAAATCAAACCGCATTTCGTGATATGTATGCATGTCTGAGTAAATAAGAATATAGAGAATAAGTACGTTAGGTGGCGCAGGGGAAGATGATGAGGTAAGTGGGAAGAATTTTTCATGTGAAAAAATAAACTGCTGAGTAATACAAAATAGACTTTTCTTATGATTAAAGGTTTTTACCTCAAGAGGATATTGAAATAATCCTTTAGCCTGGATTTCTAACACTTCAATGCTACCTTCCTCAAAGGGGGAGGAAAATCACATTTATCAGTGTGTTTTCAGATTCAAAACTCAAAAGACGTGTTTGTCTCCTGGAGTTTGGAAGTGCCTTCTTTCTTCCTGTGCAAATTGCAAATGCAAAGGCTGCAGGAGACTAAGCAAAGGCCACATAGGGTATCCTGTTGAGCAAAGCTTAGGCTATCACCACAAACCTATTTCCTTGTTTCCCCCCAACATTGGAGAGATTTGTTCCACAAGTTTGAGAGACTGGTTCCATTAACAGTTTCCATTAAGCAGTAGTTCACTCTTTTCCTTAAATTATTAACCAAGAAAATTGGCAATTAGAGCTTCTAATTAGCATAATGTATATTGACATTACCTACCACTAGTTATTATTCCAGCCCAAAGCCAAAAATATCATTTTTTTATGCTGCTTAAAATTGTACTGAGATAAATATGCATTTCTGTACATCGAAAATGATGATGGCATTTGTTGAGAATACATTGTATGATCTATGATTTATAAATATAATTATTTCATTCCTATGACAAGTCTGCAAGATCAGAATTAGACGACCTTGAGGTCTATAAAATAACATTGTTCAAATCTCATATTAGAGTTGGAAAGCTGAATTTTGAAATCCTATTTGCAGGATGCAAGTATCTATGGCTTTTTTCACCACTCCCTGAAGACTTTTTGACAAATAGCTCAGTCAGCTATAACTTATGGTCCACAAAGTTTCTGGAGACACCAGTTTGGACATATATTGCTTCTCTAAACCCTCCTTAGAGCAAAGCACTCTGATAAAAATACACATAGACATATTCCACTACCACTTCCAGTAAACACAAATAAACATGCAATGTTTAAAAGTAAAACCATTTTGCAACTTACATTTTCTATTAGTACGTATAGATCAACTTCATTTTTTTCAATGATTATTATACTGTACCACAATTTATTAAATATTTCATTATTGATGAACATTTTGATAGCATTTCTTTTTTGCTAGGCAACAATTCTGCAATATATGCATACATTTATATTTTGTGGATTTTCACTAATGTTTCTAATCCCTGCCATTCAAAATTATGGGCAAATGAATATGTACATGTTAACATTAGAAAGACACTGCTTAATAGCCCATCCAAAAGTCATGGTGACGGATTGCTGAGCCAGATGGCTGACTTTCTGGCACTCCTCCTCCCCGACAAAAGAAAACCAAAACAACAAATAAACAATAGTATTTTGATTGGACTGAAGTTACTGAGGCAGTATGCTACAGAGCACAAGGAAAACAGCAAAATCCCTGTGGAACCTAGACACCCATGATAGCACAATGGAGAGGCAAGAAAGTCGTTTTGTCTGCTACACTATCTCCCCTGCTTGGACTGGCTCAAAATCAGGGTAGACTTTCCTACGGAGGAAGGTAAGCTAGAGATCTCCTGCAGTCCTCATTATTACTTCAAATGCCAGCAATCCTTGCTACAGGAGAGTCCTCTAATTCTGACAGGCGTGGAATCAAGTTTGAACAGTAGCCTGAAGTTCCCACTACTACATTACTTGAGTAAAACCTGTGGTGGGTATTCATCACTCCTGTGATCTAAGCTCTAATGGCATGATGCAGTCTTGAAACTGAATTTACTGTGTCCGGAATTTATTCCTCCCCGTAGGTTCTTGGTCTGGCTGACTTCAAGAATGATAATAGCCTCACAGTGAGTGTTACAGTTCTTAAAGATGGTGTGTCTGGAGTTTGTTCCTTCAGATGTTCAGATGTGTTCGGAGTTTCTTCCTTCTGATGGGTTCGTGGTCTCGCTGACTTCAGGAGTGAAGCAGCAGAACTTTGCAGTTAGTGTTACAGCTCATATAGGTAGTGAGGACCCAAAGAGTGAGCAGCAGCAAGACTTGTCCTGAAGAGTGAAAGAACAAAGCTTCCACAGCGTGGAAGGTGACCCAAGCCTGTTGCTGCTGCTGGCTCAGGTGGCGAGCTCTTATTCCCTTATTGGGCCCCACCCACATCCTGCTGATTGGTCCATTTTACAGAGGTCTGATTGGTCCGTTTTACAGAGTGCTGATTGGTCCGTTTTTACAGAGTGCTGATTGGTGTGTTTATAAACCTTTACCTAGACACAGAGCACTGATTGGTGTGCTTTTTACAGAGTGCTGATTGGTGCATTTATAAACCTTTAGCTAGACACAGAGTGCTGATTGGTGTGTTTACAATCCTTTAGCTAGACAGAAAAGTTCCCCAAGTCTCCACCCGACCCAGAAGCCCAGCCAGCTTCACCTCTCACTACCGCCAGAGTGTATCCTGCACTGGGGGCCAGTAGCCACTGCCTCTCTTCATCCTTGAGTCTCTGCTATCGTAACATAATATTAACGTGAGTACCTGATACAATAAAACTCTTGCTGCTTGGAGCCTATGGCAGAAGAAACAAACAAAACCACAATGTTCAAACCCATGTGGCACTCCACTTCCTCCAGGAAACAGCCAGACCTTCACAGCAGGGAAGTTGCTGAAAAGTTGGTTGGCCAACCTCACCTGTGCATACCCATGCAGCACAGCCAGCCTGACGATGAGCCTGCGTGAACCCATGGCCTACCCAAGAGCTGGGCCTGTGGTGGCCTTCACCCTTTGATAGACTGTGGTAGAGTGGTCTGGCCCATCCTGCTCAGTACAATAACCAGTCAAGTGCCCTGTCCTACAACAAAACCGTGCTATCATTATCACAAATTTCCTCAGCTTAGACTACTTGACAATCAGACACACTAGTGACAAAGACTATGGCAGAAGAAACTGCATGAAGTCCATGTAACTGAATCTACCCAGAATCAAAATTAATGTACTGCATCCTACTGATATGCTAGGACCCAGCAACCCATAGGGAAAATGTTTCTTCCTATGAAAGCTATTCCTTGAAATTGGAAAATGCAACTATTCCACTAGATATACAGGTATCAATAAAGGGACACAAGAAACATGAAAAACTAGGAACCATGACACTTCCAAAGGAACACAGTAAGTCTCCAGTAACAGACCCCAAAGAAAGGGACATTTACAAAATGCAGAAAAAGAAATGAAAAATAATGATCTTGAAGCTCAGTAAGATATAAGATAAAACAGACAAATAATCTAATAAAAATCAGAAAAACAATTCATCATCTGAATGAGAAATTCAACAGAGATAGATACATAAAAAAGAACCCAATAGAAACCTTGGAACTAAAGAATTCAATGAATAAAATAAAAATAAATTGAGAGTTTCAACCACAAATTAGTTCAAGCTGAAGAAATAATTTTTTTGAACTTGAAGATAGGGTTTTTGTTATAACTCAGTCAGAGGAGAAAAAAAGACTTAAGAATAAGAAGAATAAAGAAAGTCTATGGAACCCAAGGGACACAGGCAAACAAATCTTTGCAACATAAGGGTGCAAGAGAGGGAAGAGATGAATAAAGACACTGAAAACTTATGTAACAAAGTATTAGCTAAAAACTTTCAAAGTATTGACAGAGATATGGACATCCAGATCCAAGAACCTCATAGGTTCCCAATCAGATTCAGTCCAAAAATATTCTCTCCAAGGCACACTGTAATAAAAATGTCAAAAGCAAAAAACAAAAAGAATTCTAGAATCTGAAAGAGAAAAGCATTAAATTACATATAAGAGAATCTCCAATTTATCATCAGCAATTTTTTAGCAAAAATTGTGCAAGCCAGGAAAGAATGGGTTGATATATTCAAAATGCTGAAAAAAAGAAAAAAAATTCTGCCACGAATACTATAGTCAGTAAAGCTCTTCTTTAAAAATGGAGGATAAATAAACACCTTCGCAGTCAGGCAACCAATGACGGAATTTATCACCACTATGTTGGTTTTAGAAGAAATGCTTAAAGGAGTAAGTACTACAACTCAAAATAAAAAGACAATAATTTCTATCATGAAAACACATGAAGTTTAAAACTCTGCAGCAGAGTTATGTTCATTAATCAAACTCAAAATATTCCAGTGTTGTAAAGTATTATGTAAATCTTTCAATCCTATAGTATGGAGGCTTAAAGACAAAATAATCAAAACAACAATAGCTATAATTAGTAGCTAAGAAACATACAATACATAAAGAAGTAAATTGAGGCAATAAAATATCAATTGTGTGTGTGGGGATAAAATCTAAAGTATTTTTATGCAAACAATGTTAAGTTGCTATTAGTTTAAATCAATCAATTATAACTACAAGACTCTTCATGTTAGACCTATGCAAATCACAAATAAATTACAGCAGATACAGAAAATAAAAATGAAAAAGGAAATAAAGTTTTGAAGCACAGAAAACTACCAAATGAAAGAGGTAAACAACAAGAGAAAAAGACAATCAAAAGATCTACAAAGCAATAGAAAAACAACTAACAAAATGGCAAGAGTAAGTCCTTGTATATCAATAACAATCGTCAATGTAATGATTTAAATTTTCCCATTAAAAGATAGAGTGGCTGAGTGAATATAAAAACAAAATCCAAATATATACTGCCTAATAGAAACACATTTCACCATTAAAGACAAAGATAGAATGAGAGTAAAAGAGTAAAGAAAGATATTTCATGCAAGTGAAAATCAAAAGCAAGTAGGCGTAGCTATAATTTTATCAGATAAAGAAGACTTTAAGTCAAAAATTAAAAAAAAAGACAGGAAGGTCAATACATAACAATAAAGGGATCAATTTAGTGAGAGGACACAACAATTCTAAATATATATGTGCCCAACACTGGAGCACCCAAATAGATAAGGTAAATATTATTAGATCTAAAGGAAGATATAGACAGCAAAACAATTATAGTAGGTGACTTCAACACCCCACTTTCAACAATGAATATATTATCCAGACAAAAAACAACAGAGAAACTGAACAACTTAACTGAAACTTCATAGACCAAATAGTCCTAACAGACATTTACAGAACGTTTTATGCAACAGCTAGGGAATACACATTCTTCTTAGCTACACATAGAAGATTCTCCAGGATAGAACATATGCTATGCCCCTAACAAGTCCTAACGAATTTAATAAGAAGGAGATTATAACAAGTATATATTTTTCTTATACACAGTAGTATAAAATTAGAAATTAAGAAAAACTGCAGAAGTTTTACAAATACATATAAATTAAACAACATGCTCCTCAACAACCAATAGGTCAATGAAGAAATTAAAAGGTAAATTAAAAAAATAAATTTGAGACAAAAATAAAAACACATTATACCAAAACACAGCAAAAGCAGTTCTAGGAGAGAATCTTATGGCAATAAACACCTACATTAAAGAAGAAGTAAAATTTTGAATAAAGAACCTATTAATACACCTCAAGAAACTAGGAAAACAAGAACAAACCAAATCCAAAATTGATAGAAGGAAGGAAATAACAAAAGTCAGAGGAGAAATAAACAAAATAGAAACCCACCAAAAAAAAAAATCAAAAAAATTAATGGAGGAAATAATTGATTTTTTTTCTTCCCAACTTTTATTTTAGGTTCGGGGATACATGTACAGGTTTGTTACATGGGTAAATTGTGCACTGTGGGGGTTTGGTGTGCATATTATTTTATCACCTAGCTAATAAGCATAGTACCTGATAGGTAGTTTTTTGATCCTTACCCTACTCTCACTCTCCACCCTCTAGTAGGACACACTGTTTATTTTTCCCTTCTTTTGGCCATGTGTACTCAACGTTTAGCTTCCATTTATAAGTTAGAACATGCAGTATTTGTTTTTCTCTTCCTGTATTAATTCACTGAGGATAATGGCCTCCAGCTCCACCATGTTGCTGTAAAGGACATAATTTTATACTTTTTATGGCTGCATAGTATTCCATGGTGTTATATGTACAACATTTTCTCTATCCAGTCCACCATTGATGGGCATCTATGTGTTGATTCCATGTCTTTGCTATTGTGTATAATGCTACAATGGGCATACGTGTGCGTGAGTCTTTATGGTATGGCAATTTATATTCCTTTAGTATATAATGGGATTACTGGGTTGAATGGTATTTCTGTTTTATTTTTTTGTTTTTTGTTTTTGTTTTGTTTTGTTTTGTGTTTTCTCTTTTGTAGCGATTGGCAGACTTTAATATTCAAGAAAAATTAATTTCATCATACGCGTTAAAAACATAGGGAATTTCATGCAGACATGAAGCTTCCAATTCAGCTTTTGTGGCAACTTTTAGAATGAGAGTTACACATAAATACAGTATATTTTATAGTTAAACTTTATAATTTTATACTGAGATTTATACAGCTTCTCCTTATATTGTACATATTCCACCTTGCTCACTTGATTAGTGTACCCTATATCTGCACTGCTTCAGAATTGGAAATTAAAGAAAAAAAACCACAAGCACCATGGACTATCTCCTCTCATTTCACAAAGTATATGAAAATGTTTGTGTATATAGGTAATTTAAGAAAAACATTTTAAACTTTAAGGCTTACCTACTTTAGTAGCTAGGACTAAAATTAATACAAAATTAAATAAATCTTCCAGCGATACTTCTGTTACTGATTGATACCACATTTTCAAATTTAGAATATATTAACTGCAAAAGCTGTAAGAAAAAAAGTGATGCAAATTTGTATAGAACATTTAAAAATCAATATTCATGACATGAGGGATAAATTAACAAATGAAGTAACTGATTTCAGAATTAACTAAAACATATGCTATAATTTAGAAATGTAACATTATTAAAGAAAACCTAATAGAAAAAAAATTAATAAAGCCAACCCACCAGTGTCAACCTGTTTTTGCCTGTGAGAAAAACAAGTATTTCTGTTTTAAGTTCTTTGTGAAATCTCCAAACTGCTTTTCATAGTGCCTGAACTAATTTTTATTCCTACCAGCAGTGTATAGGCATTTCCTTTTCTCTGCAGCCTCATGGGCATCTGTTTTTTATTTTTTAATGTCCATTCTGACTAATGTGAGGTGGTATCTCATTGCGGTTTTGATTTGCATTTCTCTGATGATTACTGATGTTGATCATTTTTTCACATGCTTGTTGGCCATGTGTATGTCTTCTTTGAGAAGTGTCTGTTCATGTCTCTTCCCCATTATTAATAATGTTGTTTGTTTTATGTGTGTTACTTTGTTTAAATTACTTATAGATTCTGAACATTAGACCTTAGTCAGATGCATAGTTTGAAAATATTTTCCCCCATTCTGTAGGTTGGCTGTTTTCTCTATTGATAGTTTCTTTTGCTGTGCAACAGCTCTTTATTTGAATTAGGTCCCACTTGTCATTTTTATTGTTGTTGCAATTGCTTTAGAAAACTTCTTCATGAAATCCTCGTCAGGGTCTATGTCCAGAATAGTATTACCAAGGTTTTCTCCTGGGGCTTTTACAGTTTCAGTTTTTACACTTAAGATCTGTAGTCCATGTTGAGTTTATTTTTGCGTATGGTGGGAGAAAGGGTCCAGTTTCAATCTTCTGCATATAGCTAGCTAGCTATCCCAGTAACATTTATTCAATAGGGGGTTTTTCCCCATTGCTTGTTTTTGCCAACTTTGTCAAAGATAAGATGGTTGTAGATTGTGCGGCTTCATTTCTAGGTTTTCTAACCTATTCTGTTGGTCTATGTGTCTGTTTTTGTACCATTATTGTGCTGGTTTTGGTTACTATGGCCTTATAGTATAGTGGGAAGTCAAGTAGTTTGATGCTTCCAGCTTTGTTCTTTTTGTTCAGGATTGTCTTGGCTACTCAGGCTTCTTTTTGGTTGCATATGAATTTTAGAATAGTTTTCAAATAATTCAGTGAAAAATACCATTGGTAGTTTCATAGGGATAGTATTGAATCCCCAAGTTGCTTTGGACAGTATGGACATTTAAACAATAATAATTCTTCCTATCCATGAGCATAGAATGTTTTCCGATTTACTTGCGTCATCTCTGATTTCTTTCAGCAGTTTTGTAATTCTCATAGTAGAGATCATTCACTTCCTTGGTTAGCTGTATTTCTAGATATTTTATTCTTTTAGTGGCTATTGTGAATGTGGTTGCAGTCTTGATTTTGCTGTCAGCTTGGATGTTATTGTTGTACAGAAATGCTACTGCTTTTTGCACGTTGATTTTGTGACCTGAAACTTTGTTGAAGTTGTTTATCATATCTAGAAACCTTTGGGCAGAGATTATTTTTTTTTAATTTATAAAATTATATCATCTGTGAAGAGAGATAATTTGACTTTCTCTTTTCCTATTTGAATGCCTTTTATTTACTTCTCTTGCCTGATTGCTTTGGTTAGGACTTCCAATACTATGTTGAATAGGCATGGTGAGAGTGGGCATCCTTGTCTTGCTCTGGTTTTTCAAGGGAAGTGCTTCCAGCTTTTGCACATTCACTATGATATTGATTGTGGTTTGGTCATAGATGGTTCTTATTCTGAGGTCTGCTCCTCTGATGCCTAATTTACTGCAGGTTTTTATTATGAAATGATGTTGAATTTTATCGAAAGCCTTTTCTGCATCTATTGAAATAAGTATGATTTTTTTGTTTTTAGTTCATTTTATGTGATGAATCACATTTATTGATTTGTGTATTTTGAACCAAACTTGCATACCATGAATAACACCTACTTGATCGTGTTGGGTTAGCGCTTTGATGGTCTCCTGGATTCAGTTGGCTAGTATTTGTTGAGAATTTTTGCATGTATGTTCATCGAGTATATTGTCCTGATATTTTCTTTTTGTTGTGTCTCTGCCAGGTTTTGGTATCAGAATTATAGTGGCCTCACAGAGTGACTTAGGGAGGAGTCCCTACTCCTCAATTTTTTGGAATAGTTTATGTAGAATTGGTATCAGCTATTCTTTATATGTCTGGTAGAATTCAGCTGTGAATTCTTCTGGTCCAGAGTTTTTCTAGTTGGTAGGGTTTTTTTGTTTGTGTGTTTGTTTGTTTGTGTTTTGAGACAGATTTTTACTCTTGCTGTCCAGGCTGGAGTGCAATGGCGCGATCTTGGCTCACTGCAATCTCTGCCTCCTGGGTTCAAGCAATTCTCCTGCCTCAGCTTCCTGATTAGCTGGGATTACAGGCACCCGCCACCACGTTAGCCCAGCTAATTTTTGTATTTATAGCAGAGATGGGGTTTCACCATGTTGGCCAGGCTGGTCTCAAACTCCTGACTTCAGGTGATCCACCTGCCTTGGCCTCCCAAAGTGCTGGGATTACAGACGTGAGCCACAGCACCCGGCCTCTAGTTGGTAGGTTTTGTTTTTTTTCCACTGATTCAGTTTTGGAACTCATTATTCATCTTTTCAGGGTTTCAATTCCTTTTTAGTTTAATTTTGGGATGTTGTATATTTTCAGGAATGTATTCATTTCTTCTATGTTTTCTAGTTCATATGCATAGAGGTATTCATAATAGTCTCTGAAGGTTTTTTTGTCTTTCTGTGGGGTAGATGGTAATATATTCTTTGTCATTTCTAATTGTGTGTATTTTTATTTTCTCTCTGTTTTTCTTTATTAGTCTACCTGGAGGTCTATCAATTTTATTTATTTTTTCGAAAAACCAACTTTTGGTTTCATTTATCTTTTTTTTTTGAGACTGAGTCTCACTCTGTCACCCAGACTGGAGTGCAGTGGCGTGATCTCGGCTCACTTCAAGCTCCGCCTCCCAGGTTCACACCATTCTCCTGCCTCAGCCTCCCGAGTAGCTGGGACTGCAGGTACCCACCACCATGCCCGGCTAATTGTTTGTATTTTTAGTAGAGACGGAGTTTCACCAGGTTAGCCAGGATGGTCTCATCTGCCCGCCTCGGCCTCCCGAAGTGCTGGGATTACAGGTGTGAGCCATCGCACCTGGCTGCGCCTGGCTACTTTTTTGTATATTTAGTAGAGACGGGGTTTCACTGTGTTAGTCAGGATGGTCTCGCTCTCCTGACCTCATGATCTGCCCACCTCGGCCTCCCAAAGTGTTGGGATTACAGACGTGAGCCACTGCGCCTGGCCCATTTATCTTTTGAATGGTCTTGTGCATCTCAGTTTCATTCAGTTCAGCTTTGGAGTTGGTTTGGTTTGCTTTTGTTTTCCTAGCTCCTCTAGTGTCATGCTGGGTTGTTAATTCGACACTTTTCTAGTTTTTTTATATGAGCATTTAGCTCTATAAATTTTCCTCTTAACACTGCTTTAGCTGTGTCCCGGAGATTCTGGTATGTTTTATCTTTGTTTTCTTTACTTTCTAAGAATTTTTTGATTTCTGTCTTAATCTTACTGTTTACCCAAAAGTCATTCAGAAGCAGGTTGTTTAATTTTCATGTAATCATATGGCTTAGAGAGGTCTTCTTAGTATTGATTTCTATTTTTATCTTGCTGTGATCTGTGAGTGTAGTATATATATATATATGTTTAGAATTGCTTTATGTTTGAGCATGTGGTGAATTTTAGATTATGTGTCATGTGCAGATGATAAGCATGTGTATTCTGTTTTGGTTGGGTGGAATGTTCTGTAGACATCTATTAGGTCCATTTGGTCAAGTGTCGAGTTTAGGTCCCAAATATCTTTGATAGTTTCTGCCTTGATAATGTGTCTATTACTGTCAGTGGGATATTGACATCTTCCACTATTGTTATGTGGTTATCTAGCCTCTATGAAGATCTTTAAGAACTTGTTTTGTGAATCTGGGTGTTCCAGTGTTAGGTGTATATATATATATATATTTAGGATAGTTAAGTGTTCTTGTTGAATTGAACCCTTTATCACTATGTTGTGCCCTTCTTATCCTTTTTTGATCATCATTAGTTTAAAGTGTGTTTTGTTTGGAATTAGAATAGCAAACACTGTTCTATTTTGTTTTCCATTTGCTTGCTAGATCTTTCTCCATACCTTTGCTTTGAGCCTATGGATATTATGACATGTGAAATGGGTTTCTTTAAAAGAGCATATAGATGGGTCTTTCTTCTTTTTATTCTTTTTTTGTAAATTTTCTGAATTTATTCTGATGCAATAATCAGTGCACAAAGATGGACATACAAGAATGTTTGTTATAGCAGTATTTACTATTGGATACAAACTAAATGTTCAACATCTGTGACTATTTAAATTGTGGTAGAGTCATAAAATGGAATTTTTATAGCCATTAGGAAGAATGATATACTTGTACATATCTTGACAAGGAAAAATGTTCATGCCATATTATAAAATTAGAAAATAGATTATAGAATATGTGTACTATTATTCCACTTTTGCCAGAATGTTTATTCACATGCATGCATTTGTATAGATAGAAAATGTCTGAAAGTACAAATATCAAAATGCTGATGGTAGTATCTGCTGGGTTGTGGAATTATGGTAACTTTTTTCTTTTCTTGTTTTTTTATTGTTATTTCAATAATTTTGGGGGAACACATAGTGTTTGGTTACATGGATAAGTTCTGTAGTGGTGATTTCTGAGATTTTAGTGCACCCATAACCCAAGCACTGTCCACTGTACCCAGTGTGTAGTCTTTTATCCCTCACCCCTCATCTCAGCCTTCCCCCTAGTCCCCAGACACCATTATATCATTATTATGTTTTTGTGTCCTCATAGCTTATCTCCCACTTATAAGTGAGAACATACAATGCTTGCTTTTCCATTCCTGAGTTACTTCACTTAGAATAATGGTCTCCAACTCCGTCCAGGTTGCTGTGAATGACATTATTTTGTGGGCTGTTTTTTGGTTCCATATGAATTTTAGGATTTTTTTTTCTAGTTCCATGAAGAATGTTGATGGTATTTCAATGGGAATTGCATTGAATTTGTAGATTGTTTTTGACAGTATGGTCATTTTCACAATATTGATTCTATCATCCATGAGCATGAGATGTGTTTCCATTTGTTTGTGTCATCTGTGACTTCTTTCAGCAGTGTTTTATAGTTTTACCTGTACAGATCTTTCGCCTCTTTGGTTAGGTTTATTCATAAGTATTTTAAATTTTTTGCAGCTGTTGTAAGAGGAATTGAGTTCTTGATTTGATTTTCAGCTTGGCCACTGTTGGTGTTTTACAAATCTACTGATTTGTGTAGATTGATTTTATATTCTGAAACTTTATCGAATTCACTTTTCAGATCTAGGAGCTTTTTGGATGAGTCTTTAGGGTTTTCCAGGTATACGATCATATCATCAGCAAACAGCAAGTTTGACTCCTTACTATCAGTTTGGATGCCCTTTATTTCTTTCTGTTGTCTAATTGCTCTGGCTAGGACTTCCAGTATTATGTTGAATAGAAGTGGTGAGAATGGACATCCTTGTCTCATTCCTGTTCTCAGGGGGAATGCTTTCAACTTTTCCCCATTCAGTATAATTTTGGCTGTGGGTTTGTCATAGATGGCTTTTATTACATTAAGGTATGTCCAGTCATGCCGATTTTACTGAGGATTTTAATCATGAAGGGATGCTAGGTTATTTGTTTGTCTGAAAAAGTCTCTCTTTCCCTCATTTATGAAGCTTAGTTTCTCTTGATACAAAAGTTGTGGCTAATAATTATTTTGTTTAAGGAGTCTAAATATATTACCCCTCAATCCCTTCTGGCTTGCAGGGTTTCTGCTGAGAAATCTGCTATTAATCTGATAGATTTTCCTTTATAGGTTACCTGATACTTTTGCCTCACAGCTCTTAAGATTCTTTCATTCGCTGGGCGCAATGGCTCATGCCTGTAATCCCAGCACTTTGGGAGGCTGAGGTGGGCAGATCACGAGGTCAGGAGATCGAGACCATCCTGGCTAACATGGTGAGACCCCGTATCTACTAAAAATACAAAAAATTAACTGGGCATGGTGGCGGAGGCCTGTAGTCCCAGCTACTCGGGAGGCTGAGGCAGGAGAATGGCGTGAACCCGGGAGGCGGAGCTTGAAATGAGCTGAGATTGCGCCACTGCACTCCAGCCTGGGTGACAGAGCGAGACTCTGTCTCAAAAAAAAAAAAGATTCTTTCATTCATCTTGACTTTAAATAACCTGATGACTATGTGCCTAGGAGATGATCTTTTTGCTATGAATTTCCTAGGTGTTCACTGAGCTTCTTGTATTTGTATGTCTCGATCTCTAGCAAAACCAGAGAGGTTTTTCTTGATTATTTCCTCAAATGAGTTTTCTCTTTTAGATTTCTCTTTTTCCTGAGGAACACCAATATTCTTATGCCTGGATGTTTAACATAATCCCAAATTTCTTGGAGGCTTTGTTCATTTTTTAAATATCTTTTGTCTTTGTTTTTGTCAGATTGGCTTAATTCAAAAGCCTTGCCTTCGAGCTCTGAAGTTCCTTCTTCTACTTATTTGATTTTGTTGTTGAAACTTTCCAGTGTATTTTGCATTTCTCTAAGTGTGTCTTTCAATTCCAGAAGTTGTGATTGTCTTTTCTTTATGATATCTATTTCTTTGGAGACTTTTTCACTTGTATCCTGTATTGTGTTTTTTAATTTCTTTAAACTGATTTTCACCTTTCTCTGGTGCCTTATTGAATAGCTTAATAATCATCGTTCTCAATTCTTTTTCTGGTAATTCAGAGGTTTCTTCTTGGTTTAGATCCATTGTTGGAGATCAAGTGTGATCTTTTAGGGGTGTTATAAAACCTTACTTTGTCATATTACAAGAATTACTTTTCTTCTTCCTCATTTGGGAAGACTGTTTCAGTGGAATGATTTTGAACTCAAGGGCTGCTGTTCAGCTTCTTTTTTCCCACAAGATGATCCACTGATGTAGTGCTCTCCCCCTTCCTCTAGGATAGGGCTTCCTGAGAGCCAGACTGCAGTGATTGTTATTGCCCTTCTGAGTTTAGCCACCCAGCAGGGCTACCAAGCTCCAGGCTTGTGCTGGGGAATGTCTGCAAAGAGTCCTGTGATATGATCTGTCTTCAGGTCTTCCAGTCATGGATACCATCAGCTGCTCCATTGGAGGTGGCAGGGTAGTGAAGTGGACTCTGTGAGAGTCCTTGGTTATAGTTTTGTTTAGTGCACTGGTTTTCTCTAATGCTGGTTATGCCAGCAGTGAAGTTGTCACATGGACAGACTCAGGACCTCTGTTTAGCCAGAGTGTTGAAGGTGTTAGCTGTTGTTTTCTCCTTCTTTGGAGCAAGGATGTTCTGTCCTGAGTTGCTGTAGAGGCTTGAGTTGGTTTTCCTCCAGCCAGGAGGTGGCACTTTCAAGAGAGTGCCAGGTGCAGTAGTAGAAGGGGGATATAATCTTGCCCTGTGTTGGCCAGGATGAGTACTCAGGTTTCTCAAGTGATGGGTGGGGGGGGGTCATAGAACTCCCAAGAGATTACATCTTTTGTTTTCAGCTACCAGGGTGAGTAGAGAAAAACTATCAGGTGGGGGCAGGATTAGACAGGTCTGAGCTCAGACTCTCTGGGTGGGGCTGCTACCACTGTGGGGGTTTGGGGGTGGTTCTCAGGTCAGTGGAGTTATGTTCTCCAGGGGATTATGGCTGCCTTTGCTGCTTCATACAGGTTGCCAGGGAAGTGGGAGAAAGCGAGAAGTGACAGGCCTCACCTAGCTCCTATGCAGCCAGCAAGACCAGTCTCTCTCGCACCATGACTCCCCAACTGCACTGAGTTCATGTCCAGGTGTGCAGAGCTGAGATCTTGCCCCAGGGCACAAGCCTCCCTGCTGAGAAAGTGGGTAGGGCTCTCAGGCCTTGCCTCCCCACCTGCCCTCACCATTGGATGTGGCTTCTGTGCTTGTATCTGCACTTCCCATTCGCCCCCCTCAGACTCTGCTCAGGAAAGTTTGTGCTCAGTCAAAATTACTACAAAGTTCAGCTAGGACCTTTATTTGCCCTGTGGCCCCTCCCCAGTTCTGCTGGCCACCTTCCCTTCCAGAAGGACCTCTGTGAGATAAGGCCAGAATGACTTTCCTGGGGCTCAAGCTGAGAACCGGGAGGGTCCTGATGCTTCTTCTACTTTTATATTTTACTTGGCTGCCTAAATCCATTTCAGCTCTAGGTAAGGTTAATCCTTCCCCTGTGATCTGGATTTTCAGGTTCTTCAGTGGGGATGTGTGTTCAAAGGCTGAACTTTTTCCCCCTCACATTTTGGGAACTCACAGTTTTTTGGCTGTCTCATGGGGTTTGCAGCGGCAAGCCTCTTCTTTCAAAGGGTTTGTGAATTCTTCCAGTTTTTCTGGTATGTTCCTGCAGTGGTTCATGGAGCAAAAGTTCACATGTAAGTCTCCAGACACTGTCCTGTCATCTAAGCAGGAGCTGCATGTTAGTCCTATCTCCTGCCTGCCATTTTATGGGAGATCTTTTTTCTTTATCCAAATTGCCACTCTCTGCCTTTTAAGTGGGGGCACTTATCCTGTTTACATTCAAGGTTAATATTGATATGTGCTGATTTGATCCTGTCATTGAGTTGTTAGCTGGTTGTTATGCAGACTTGATTGTGTAGTTGCTTTATAGTGTCAATGGTCTATGTATTTAAGTATGTTTTTGTTGTGGCTGCTAATAGTCTTTAGTTTCCATGTTTAGCCCTCCCTTAAAGATCTCTTGTGAGACAAGCCTGGTGGTAACAAATTCCCTTCATGTTTGATTGTCCGAAAGGGATTTTATTTCTCCTTCACTTATGACGTTTAGTTTGGCTAGATATGAAATTCTTGGTTGGAATATTTTTTCTTCAAGAATGCTGAGGCCGGGCACGGTGGCTCACACCTGTAATCCCAGCACTTTGGGAGCCTGAGGAGGGCAGATCACCAGGTCAGGAGATCGAGACCATCCTGGCCAATGCGGTTAAACCCCGTCTCTACAAAAAATACAAAAATTAGCTGGGCGTGGTGGAGGGCACCTGTAGTCCCAGCTACTGGGGAGGCTGAGGCAGGAGAATCATTTGAACTCAGGAGGTGGAAGTTGCCGTAAGCCGAGATCGCACCATTGCACTCCAGCCTGGGTGACAGGGCAAGACTCCATCAAAAAAAAAAAAAACAAAAAAAAAAATGGTGAATATAGGCCCCCAATCTCTTCTGGCTTGTAGGGTTTTTGCTGAAAACTCTACTCTTAGCCTAATGGGGTTTCCTTTGTAGGTAACCTGCCCCTTCTCTCTAGCTCCCTTTAATATTTTTTCTTTCGCATTTACCTTGGATAATCTGACTGTGTGTCTTGGGGATGGTTATCCCATACAGTATCTCATTGGAGTTCTCTGAATTTTCTCAATTTGAATGTCAACCTCTGTAGTGAGATTGGGGGATTTTCATGGACAATATTCTCAAATGTATTTTACAAGTTATTTGCTCTCTCTACTTATCTTTCAGGAATGACAAAGAGTCATGTTTGGTCTCTATGTAATCCCATATTTCTTGGAGGTTTTCTTCATTGTTTCAAAATTGTTTTTATTTATTTTTATCTGACAAACTTACTCACAAAAACAGTCTTTAAGCTCTTTTCTCAACTTGTTCTATTCTGCTGTTAATATTTCCAATTATAATATTTTTGTAGTGAGTTTTTAGCTTTATCAGATCAGTTTTGTTCTTCCTTAAAATGCCTCCTTTGTCTTTTATGTCTTGTATTGTTTTACTAGATTCCTTCATGTTCATTGCCATCCAGATTCTGAATTCTATGTCTGACATTTCAGCCATTTCAATCTAATTAAGAACTATTGCTGGGGAGCTACTGTGATCATCTGGAGGCAAAACGACACTCTGGTATTTGAGTCACCAGAGTTTTTGTGCTGGTTCTTTCTCATCAGTGTGGCCTGATGTTCTTTTAATCTCTGTCGTTTTTGTCTTTTAGATGGTGCTTTTTGTTTTCTTATTCTTTGATGCTCATGAGGTTTTGACTGTGGCATAAGTTGGGTTTAGTTGACTGGCTTCATTTCTGGATGATATCAGGGGGCCCAGGCTAAGCTCAGCACTTCTGGTCTGCGTGCTCTAACCCTGGGTGTTGGTAGGAGTCCCACAGCTGTGTTCTCTGTCCTTATCTCTGTGTTATCCCCTTGAGGATAAACACTTGCTTCACTAAAGGGGTCAAGTTTTTCAGTCTGCTGGCAACAACAATGGGAGATTCTTACAACAGCACTTCACTGGGGGAGTGATAGTGGGGTTGCACCCATGTGCACATGCTTATGGTTGGGCAGCAGTGCATTGGGGTGCATGTTTGCATGTGTGCCAGCAGCAATAAGGCAGTGGTGTGGTGATATCTGCACATGTGCTCGCCAGCAACAGTGCGGTGGTAATGTGGTTGTGAACCAGTGGCACCAAAATGGTGAATTCCATGTGTGCACCTGTGTAGCAGTGGGGGAAAGCCACAGGCAAGTGCACACTGGCAAAGCAGCGGGAGGAGGTGTTTGGCACCTGTGTGTCTACCGAGGCCTGTCTGCTGAAGCTGTCCAGTGGTTAGATGGGATCTGCTATGATGTCTGCTGCAGGAGAAATCCTGGTTTTGGAATCCAAGCCTGCATTGCAAGTGGATGTGGTCAGGAGGGACCCCCAAGAAGCCAGCAAATGAAGGGTGCTCAGATCAAACTGGCCTTGTCCCCATGGGCAAGACAGCCCTTCTGTGTCCAGGTTAGATAGCCAACGAAGTCCCAAGCCACTTAGAGGAGCATGGCATGCCTTGGAGGATGGGTGTCCCTGGTCATGTTCCATTGCAGCCATTCTCACACCAAACTCTCTGGGCTCCACACAGGCTAGAGTACTGTCCCTGCCACTTCTTCAAGCATCTCTTTCTGCCACCTCAAATGTCTGTGGGCATCATGAGGGTCTCCTGAAGCTAAGATTCTGGAGGTCCATGAAAAGCATGGACCACTCTTCACCTATTTAAGTCTCCCCTTCTCCAGGAATCACTGCGGGCTGGAATGAGACATGGTGCTTGGTAGCACTCTGCAGGGTTTTCACCTTCCTCAACTCAGGGACTCTGTCCTCCCTCCTTTCACCCTTAATGCCTTTCTTCCAAAGATCTACTTGGAGTGTGCCGGTATTCTTGATGGTCTGATGTCTCAGTGGGAGATGCTCTTCCTGGCTGAGTCTAGTCAGCAATCTTGGCTCCCCTATCAAGAATTAATTTTTTGAAAAGAAAAAAAATACACAAAACTTTAGCTAGACTAATTGAGAAAATAATAAAACTCAAATAAATAAAATGAGAGATGAATAGAGAGTCATTACAACAGATATCACAGAAATTCAAAAAATCATAAGAAATTATTGTGAACAACTACATGCCAATAAATTTTATATCAGAAGAAATGAATAAATCCATGTACATGTACAATTTACCAATACTAAATGAAAATTTACAAATATGTTTGAAGAAATACAAAAATCTGAACAGAATAAAAATGAATGAGAAGATTAAGTTAATAATAAAAAGCATTTCATCAAATGAAAATGCAGGATTTGATGGCTTCACTCTTGAACTCTACCAAAGATATAAAGAAGAAGGAATACTAACTCTCCTCTAAGTATTCCATAAAACTGGGGAGGAGAAAATACTTCTAAATTTATTTTATGGGATCAGCATTATCCTGACTCCAAAACTGGACAAAGACACACCAAAAAAAATGACATACCAGCATTGATGATAACCAATTCTCAACAAGATACTAACAAACTGAGTCTAAAACAATATGAGAAAGATTATTCACTATGATCAAGTGGAATTCCTCACAGGTATTCAAAGATTGCTTAACATACAAATGAATAAATGTGATTTACCACATTAACAACAACAACAACAAAAGACCAAAACCATGTGATCTGCTTTTGGATAGATGCAGAAAAAAATTTGAGAAAATCTAGTATCCCTTCATGGTAAAAAGTCTCAACAAATTAGGTATAGAAGGCTTGTCCCTCAACACAATAAAGGCCATATATAATGTTCTCACAGCTAATATCACACTAAACAGGGAAAAGCTGAAGGATTTGTCTCTAAGATCAGAAACAAGACTAGGATGCCCACTATCGCCACTTCTATTCAACATAGAGCTATAAGTTCAAGCCAGAGCAACTAGGCAAGACAAAAATAAAAAGGAACCAAATAATAGAAGAGGAAGCCAAATTGTCCCTGTTCGCAGATGGCATGATCTTATGTAGAGAAAACCCTAAACATTTCACCAAAAAACTGTTAGAACTAATAAACAAATTCAGTGAAATTGGAGGATACAAAATCAACATACAAAAATCAGTGGCATTTCTATGTACTAATAGCAAACCGTCTGTTTAAAAAAATCAAGAAAACAATTTCACTTTAAATAGCTACAGAACAAAGATAACTAGGAATAAACTTAACCAATAAGGTGAAAAGGCTCTACACTGAAAACTATAAAACTTTAACAAAAAAATTGAAGAGGAAATACATAAACTGAAAGAATCCCATATTCATGGATTGGAAGAATTGATATTGTTAAAATGGCCATACTCCCCAAAGCAATCTACAGATTTAATGCAATTCTTGTCAAAATACCAATGACTCACAGAAACAAAAAATCTTCTCAGAAATAGAAAATCAATCCCAAAATTGGGAACCCCAAAAGATCCTAAATAGCCAAATCAATTTTGAGCAAAAAGAAGAAAGCTAGAGGCATTACACTACCTGTTTTTAAAATACATTACACGAACAACATGGTACTGGCATTAAAAAACAATGGAATAGAATAGAGAACACAAAAATAAATTCACACGCCTACAGACAACTTATTTTCAACAACGGTGCCAAGAACACACAATGCAGGAAAGAATCTCTTCAATAAATGATGCTGAACAATTGTATACACACACACCAAAGAATAAGACTAGTCCCCTACTTTTACCGTATCGGAAAATAAACTCAAAATGGATTAAAGATTTAAATGTCATGCCCTAAACTATAAAACTATTAGAAGAAAATATAAGGAAAGCACTTCATGACATTAAACTGGGCAAGGACTTTTTAAATAAGACCTTGAAAACTTAGGCAACAAAAACGAAAAAAGACAAATGGGATTACATCAAACTAAAAACCTTTTGTACAGCAAAAGAAACTGGTAACAGAATGAAAGACAATTGACGGAATGGGAGAAAATATTTGCAAACTGTACTTCTGACAAGGGGTTATATCCAGAACATAAAAACAGCAAACTCCACAAATAACCTGATTAAAAAAATGGGGAAAAGTGGCTGGGCATGGTGGCTCACGCCTGTAATCCCAGCACTTTGGGAGGCCGAGGCAGGTGGATCACGAGGTCAGGAGATCGAAACCATCCTGGGTAACACAGTGAAACCCCATCTCTGCTAAATATACAAAAAGTTAGCCAGGCGTGGTGGCGGGTGCCTGTAGTCCCAGCTACTCGGGAGGCTGAGGCAGGAGAATGGCGTGAACCCAGGAGGCAGAGTTGCAATGAGCAGAGATCATGCCACTGCACTCCAGCCTGGGTGACAGAGCAAGACTCCGTCTAAAAAAAAAAAAAATGGGGAAAAAGTACTTAATAAACATTTCTCAAAAGAATACACAGAAGGCCATCAGTTCAGTGTCACAAATTATTAGGAAAATGCAAATTAAAACCACAATAGAGATACCACCTCACTACATAGTGGAAGATGTGGAGGAAAGGAATCACTTACAGGCTCTTGGCAAGATTGTAAACTAGTACATTCATTATGGAAAACAGTATCAGGGGTCCTCAAAAACTTAAAAATAGAACTATCATACGATCTAGCAGTGCCTCTACTAGGTATATATTCCAAAGGGAATCAAATCTGTATGTTAAAGAGATATCCACACATTCATGTTTATTGCAGCACTATTTACAATAGCAAGAGTATGGAATCAACCTAAATGTCTAATAGTGAAGGAATGAATAAAGAGAATAATGTATAAATACACAATGGAATACTATTGAGCCATAAAAAGGAATGAAATCATGTTATTGCAACACCATTGATGAACCCCGAGAATACCATGTTAAGTAAAATAAGCCAGACATATAAAAACAAATACCACATAATCTCACTCATGTGGAGGAATCTAAGAAAAAAAAAAAGTTATCATAGAAGCAAAGAGTAGAACAGTAAGTACCAGAAACTGTGGAAGAGAGTGAGGAGGGGAGGATAGGGAGAGGTTCATCAATGGGTAGAAAGTTACTGTTAGATAGGAGGAGTAAGTTCTGGTGTTCTGTTGCACAATAGGTTGATGATGGTTAATAGTAAAATATTGTGTGTTACCAACTAGCTAGAAGAGAAGCTTTGGAATGTTCTCACCACGAAGAAATGATAAATGCATGAGGTGATGGGATCCACTAACTAACCTGATTGAATCATTGTATGACAAAAAGTATGTATGGAAACACCTTATTGTACTACACAAATATGTATAATGTGTCAATTTAAAAAATAACAGTAACATTCTTTTTACAGTCACAACGATTTACATTTGCCCCAACACTGTTGGGGACAGCCTGTTGTCCCACTCCACAAGCCAACTTGGATAATATCAAACTTTAAAAATTTTACCAATTTCTTAGGGAAAAAAAATGTGAATATGTTTTCATTGCATTTTTCTTATTTTTAAAAGAATGTGTAGAGTCATTTCATGGATTTGGGGTTTATTTATATACATTTTTTGAGAATTATCTGTTCATATTCTTTAATCTTTTTTTTTATTGATTCGTAGAAACCATGTATATGGTATGAATACCAATGCTTTGTTACTGTCTTTATTTGTCTTTAAATCCTGTTTAACTGTCTCTTGCTACATTAGTAGACCAAAAAATATGTGTAGTCAAATCTCTTTTAAGTAGTATTTCTATGAATTGTGTTCTGTTATTTTCCCTGATGTATGGATGAGAACCCTGAAACACATAGAGACACACAGCTAGCAAACTGCTAACCAGGATTGGAACTTGGGTCTAACACCAAGGCTACTAGAACATAGGAATTTTTCTGTTGATTTTCCTCCCCTTAATGGCTTCTGAAATTCCAAAGATAGGTTAGCAGAATTACTAAGTTCTAAGCTTCCCAGAATAAGAAAGAAAGTTTTAGAATACTTCTCACTTCCCACAAAAGGTTAGGAAAAAGTGTTGGAAAGTGTTTTGCCTTTGACTGTAGCTCTGTGTATTAGTCCA
Organism: Pongo abelii; assembly: GCF_028885655.2. Lineage (NCBI taxonomy): Eukaryota > Metazoa > Chordata > Mammalia > Primates > Hominidae > Pongo > Pongo abelii. The sequence continues at coordinate 98,207,507 of NC_072001.2, forward strand.
TTTTCAGGCTGCTGATAGAGACACACCCAAGACTGGGCAATTTGTAAAGAAAAAGAGGTTTAATGGACCTCCAGTTCCACTTGGCTGGGGAGGCCTCACAATCACGGCAGAAAGCAAAAGGCATGTCTTACATGGTGGCAGACAAGAGAGAGCTTGTGCAGGGAAACTCCCCCTTAAAAAACCATCAGATCTCATGAGACTCATTCAGTATCATGAGAACAGTACAGGGAAGACCTACCCCCATGATTCAGTTACCTCTCACCAGGTCCCTCCCACCACATGTGGGAATTATGGGAGCTACAATTCAAGATGAGATTTGGGTGGGGACACAGCCAAACCATATCACTCTGTTTTGGTCTTCCTATAACAGTGGCCAAATAACCAAGACAGGCATAAAGAACAACATCAAAGTATGTTTTGAGAGCAAAAACTTGTTAAGGGAACAATTAGCAATATATTTTACAAATACATATACACAAGCATGCCCTCCTACACACTTGCACACACATGCTTTTGTAAAAAGTTGGTGAGGATGGGTACAGCTGGGTGGAAACACAAAGCAAACAGAAACCTCAAGAGCAGAAACCTCAGGCTGCTGTAGAAGACCTGATGAGACTGATGTAAGTTAAAATGAGGATTGGAGGTCCTGCAGCAGCCTGTGGAGTTGATAGGTGAGTGAAAGCAGCTTTGCCTGCCCTGGAGCACATGCTCAAGGGCAATGGAATAAACTCCTTGCCTGAGTCCCTGGACTTGTGCCTGAACTGCCTGACCCTATCCACCCCTGTGCCTTCCCCATTCTCTGTGGGCCAATGATCTTCTGCCCATGCAGCAGCCTCTTGCGTTCCCCATTCTTTTTCCTCGAATTTGAGGTTCATTCTGTCTCTGCCTTTCACTCTCCCAGCACCTCTCAGCTGGGTTCTTTCCCTCCATTCTGACAGTGTCCCAAGCTTAGCTCAGTTTGTCTTGCCAGCCTAAGTTCCCAAACTGTGCTTGGGCCGTTCTCCTATTTCATTTTTGACAGGACTGTGATTCCTTCCTCTCTTCTGAGTTTCTCTTTGGAGATGTTTCTCAGAATCGCAGGCCTGTGTCCTTGTCGTGTTCCCTGATAGCACAGACGTCTCGATTCAACAACAAACAGTGGCACCTGGTGCCCCCAACATTTCCTGATTTTGTATGATTTCATTGAAATATACCTACCTACTGTATCTAATCAGGTAATCTGCACAAATATGGTAATTGGAGACAGTGGGTTAATGTTGTTCTGTCCCCCCAAGGAACACATAGGGACTCAACAGGACCCTTCACCAGAGGATGCTTTAACCCCAAAGAATGACTCATATGGTGAGAACTGCAGCTTCCACCCCAGGTGGGCATTTCAGTGTTTATTAAGTTACACTGGATAGGTGAGCCACCCACTGTCTCTGCCTGAGGCTAGGTCTAAACCTAATATTTATGTAGGTCAGAAATTTTTTTTTGTTCTCTCTCTCATTTCACAGATGAGAACTGCTCTTCTCTTCTGTGTTGCATGTGTCGATGCCAGAAAAATGTCCATAATTCTCTGTTCTGCATCGCTTGTTACACAACTACTCAGTGCAAAATTTGATATGTGAAAATTGGTTTTTTAAATTTTTATTTGTATTTTTTTTGGCAGGCTTTGGGAAAGGCCTGTTTCCTGGCACTAAAAGTAGCCAGTCTTGGCGTGAACAGCCCCTGACAATTCCCAGCATATGGTAAGAGAAGACGCTTCTGCCCACCCATCAGGTAGGTGTCATCTTTCTGACTGGAGCAATGATAGATGTCGTGCTTGGAGACCAATGACTGCCGGGAAGGGTGCCAAGCAGCCAACTGGCCAACACTAGTGAGCAGGTCAGAATATACCAGGCCTCTGGGCGAGGCAGGCCTGCTTGTACCCAGCCACACAGAGGCCGTACACTAGAAAAATGAACACACAGACAGGTTTTGACTGTGGTTGCAGAGTTGAATATTATTATTTGTTTTTGCTAAATTAGCTGTAGAGTTTTCAATAAGAATGATAGCTTCACCGACTAAAAATACATGCAAAGCACATCAGCTTCTGCTTTTAGGCCAGAGCCTGTGAGTCAGCCTTCTTATGTATAAAATGGACTTAGCCGTCTCAAAGAGGAGGGATCTAACAATCAAAGTTTCTGCTACTCAGTTTATCAAAGCATTTTGTCTTCAGCACTGACTGTCAATGTCAGTCATTTGATCATTTTCATTCTTTTGGAAACCACTTTGCTGTTTTTTTTTTTAAAAAAGTATGCTCTATGTAGAAAAGTCTAATGATCCAAAAAGTACAAAAAATAACATGAAAATTATCCAAATACCGTTGCCTAGATATAGTCATTGGTAATACTTTTAAAAACAGTCTTAAAGATGGCTGTTCACTGTGGCTCATGCCTGTAATCCAAGCATTTTGGGAGGCCAAGCCTGGAGAATCACTCAAGGCCAGGAGTTTAAGACCAGCCTAGGCAACAAAACGAGACCTCATCTTTACAAAAAATGTAAAAAAGTAGCCATGCATTGTGGCGCATGCTTGTATCCCAGTTACTCTATCCAGGTGCTGAGGCAGGAGGATTGCTTGAGCCCAGGAGATCGAAGTTTCAGTGAATTGTGATTAGGCCACTGCACTCCAGCCATGGTGACAGAGCAAGACCCTGTCTTTGAAACAAACAAACAAACAACAAACAAACATAGCCTTAAAGAAGTACCTATATTCCTAAATACAATATGTTACAAATGCAATTACACCATGAATGCCTGCCTATAACCTGCAATTTTTTATTCAATAATACATTATCAATATTATTTTTTAATGCAGTATCAGAGACCACTGCATGTGCGCACTGATGTTTACTTAAGTGATCCTCTAGAGAGAATATTTAGATTGTTTCCAATTTTTTAATACTATAGCAATGCTGCTGATTACATCTTTTTGTACTTGTGCAGTTATTCCTTTAGGAAAATTTCCTAGAAACTGGACTGTTGAGACAATGGTAGGAACATTCTTCTCTTTGATATATACTGATAAACTTTCCAAAAAATACTTTATTGATTTACATATTCTTAACATTGCATTTTATAAAAATTTATATATTTATGAATTAATTTTTATTTGCAGTCTAGAAAAAGATAGCAGCTGATAGTTTTCACATAACTGGAAAAAAAGTGTTTGCTAAGGAGAGAGAGTAGGAGGCCACTTGGAAGATATTGGTGGGGCCATTGGCAAGAAGCTGAACAAAATCTCTGCTACAATTTTTTGGAAATAAAAATATGAAGACTTCATGATCAGCAACCTCAACCACAATGAATGCAACTCATAATCAAGCTATTTTGTCTCTCAGCATGCTCTCACTCTCCCTAAGACACAGCTCATATTTTTATCTCTTCTCAGAACTCCCATCCATGCTTTTTCCTCCTCCTTGACCTCAGTAAATGACTTCTCTTAAAACTCCCAAGACGAGATAGAAGCCATCAGAAAGGAATGTCCTCTTTGCAAATGAGTTCACAGCTACAAATAGTGGTATGTTTGATATACATTATATGTCTTGTTTTATTTTATAGCATTGATTAGGCCATCTAAAACAATGGTGAATTATAAAAGTCAGGTGCATAGATGTTAATGGGAATGGTTTAATAGTCAACCTAAGTATAATGCTTGCTCTAAGTTTCCGGTGGGTACCCTAGCCCAGTGGTTCTCACCAGAGGCACTGTGGTCATCCCCACCCTGGAGACATTTGGCAATGTCTGCAGAGGGTTGCTACTGGCATCTAGTGGGTAGAGGGCAGTGACACTGTTAAACATCCTATAACGCACAGGAAAGAACCCCACAACAATTATCTGGCTCATAATATCAATAATGTCACTGTTGGGAAAGCCTGCCTTAGCTCTTGGTCCAGCCCAGTGTTTACAGAAGTGGCCTCTGGAGACAGACTGCCTGGATTGCAATCCTGACTCTACTACTTACAAACTGGAGTTCGACCAAATGAGGTTAAAATTTCAATAAAGCCTGAATTATGTACACATGGACCATCATTGCTTTGGGAAATCCTTCTACATGCTGATGACATTATAATTAGAAAATAGCAGGTGTGAAACAAGTGAAAATTAAAAGTGAAGCTATTTGTTGTCTGTCTTGATACTTAATGGAAAATACTTTTGGAAAGAGTTTGGAATGGGTGTGTTTCTCTGACAAAAAAAAAAAAAAAATCACAAGGAAACAAATTGGGTCGTGTATAAATTAGTTAAATTGAACTTGAGTGGAGACCTTCTAGAGCCATACCTCCTGCACATTTTTCCTTCTCCTGACTTTATTGAAAGCCAGTGTAGATAATTAATTTTGTGGCTCTACATCCATGTTGTGCTTCTGTCATCCATTAGCAGCACCCTGCCTGGATAGTGCCCTGAAATAACAGAAATAAGAAAGTTATTCTCTTGGTGACTAATGTGAGTTGGCTTGGGATAGGGGCATGCAACAGCTTGATGCCTATCTTTCTCCCCCTACACTTAACATAACCCAGGAGGGTTAGACTGACCCTTCCTAGAAAGGGAGGTAAGAAGAATGTCATCCACATCTTCCATGTTGCTTCATTTTCTCGATTTTTCTCACATTCTTTGATCTGTGTTCTGGAAGAGTTCTTTTGGTTTTCAGCACATTGACAATTGTTCTTCAGCTATGTCCAGACCGTCCATCCCATCCATTGAACTTCTCAATGATTAGGTTCTAGTTATTTATTTTGATCATTGTGTTTGTCTTTTTCAAGATCTTTAATTATATAAAGCTGTATACATAACCTATTCTTATTTAAAGTATGTGATACAGTCTCTTATCTCTCTAAAGATATTAAATTATCTTTTAACCTGTATCCACATAATAGGGGTGTGTGTGTGTGTGTCTGTGTGTGTGTGTGTACATCCTACACTCTTAGCTCTGATCATCTTCTTCATCGGTTATTTCAATACCCTCCTATTCTGAACCTCTACTTTCTTTCTTGCCAACCTCCAATTGTCAAAGAATGGCCCAAGATGGTTTTTTAAATGTTAACCAGATGATGTCATCAAACTAATTTAAATATTTCAGTGGGTTCTTGCTGCACATGGGACAAAACCCTTGCTCTTTGCTTGGTGATGGCCCCAACACAGCATTTGCCCCACTCCAGAGAGTGAATTTTCCTCAGCTTTTCAGATGCAACAAGCTCTTTTGCCCCTCAAAGACTTGATTCTCTTTGCTTCCTCCTTCATTCTTGGCCCCACTACCTCCTATTTCCACTTCACGTCTAAGGCTTAAATGGTCCTTCTTCGGAGGAAACTTCCTTAAATCATTCCCTTATTATGATTTCAGTAGCACCCTCTGGTTTTCCTTCTTACAATTTATGAAAAATAGAAAGAAAATTGTCAAGTATTTGACAACTATGTTTAATATCTATCTTGTTCTTGCAGGTAGCTCTATTAGGGAACGACCATGCCAGCCAGGTGCACTACTTTATCTTGAGCGCATAGCTCAGGCTGGCCTCACCAATACCGTGAGGAATTCTGTGATAAATGTATGAATAAAAAAATGGTCATATTGGCTGTTCCACTCCAAAGTCTAGTTGCAGGGTTCATTCAATCTCCTGGAAACACATTCTTGACTCCTTTACCCTCCAGGTGTCCCAACATGGCATTATTATGTTGTGTGGAGTATGTTTGCTTGCATTTTGCTACCAAATCAGGCAAAATTAGAAAGGAAGAGTTCACTGTTGCTCTTTGTCATCTTTAGGTGAGGGATCGTTTCAGGAAACCCCATTGTGACCGCAGGAGACACTCCAGCTTTTGTGTGCAGGAGACAGGACATATGGGCAACTGGAAAGCAACATGTCCTCAAGTCCAGCACTTACTGCCGCCTTGGGGAACTCTAGTTCACAAGAAAAAGAAATCTGTTTTCTAAGGCCCCTTCCGAGCTCGGCCTTTCTGCAGATCTCATCAGCAGAGGCAGCAATTAGGGCTCATTAGAAAGGTGTTTCGGGTTTTTAATTTATTTTGTTTTCCTGATGTGGATACCAGGCCTGGAAAGAGTGAACTGAAAACTAATGTGTTTTAGGAAAAGGACACATTGCGGGGAGACAGCAGCTTTCCAGACACCGCAGAGAAAGGCTACCATGGGCCTTAATGAGGACTGTACCACACAGAACTTCTCCACAAGGGAAGGGGAGGAGAGTGGTGGGGCGCCTTTTTACCTGGGGGTCCTGGTGCACTCTGGCTATGTAGATCATCCTCCCACAGATCATTGACACTTCATAGGGATTCCGAGTTCCACCACAGCCCGCAGTAGGAAACAGTTGACGATGCATTATGAAGCTGGAATGGTTACAAGTTGCTAAACTACTTATCCTTTTTGGGCACTGGAGGATAAGGTGGTCTGAGTGGTTTTCTGAATGTGATCCTATCTGCCTTATGGATCAAGAGGGAAAGTAGGTGAGAAGCACTGTGCTGGAACAATGCGGAATTGTACTTTCTGTAATGCATATCTGCTCCCTACTTCTTCCATCTACAATATTTTACAGAATAAGTCCTCCTTTTTCTTGTATAGTTTGTGTTTTGTATGAAATAGCACTGTATGGATAAAGATTAAAAACCAGAGGCCTCCAAAGAGCAGGGGTGTTAAGTCAGAAGATGCTGGTTCCTGTCTAAGCTATCCAATTCCTAGCTGGGTGATGTTGGGCTAATAATGAACCACCCTAAGCCTCAATTTCCTTAAGAGTGGAGCAGAGGTAGTAAGACCTGCCCTACTTATACCACATGGCTATTGTGCATACCAGCAGGGTACCTTATATGAAATACCTGGTACTGTAAATCTAAAGGATGCTATGGGTACAAAGATTTCTACAAGGATGGTCAGTTACTCCACCACTGGCAACTTTCTTTACAAGAATAGCTGAATAAAGCCAGCATTACCCTGATACCAAAACAGTATAAAAAAGAAAAATGAAGACTAATACCTTTCATGAACTTAGGTACAAAAATTCTCAACAAAATGTTAGCAAATATATATACCCCTGAGAGCCCTACTACTGAGTTACACTGACCCATTAATAACCAGTAACTAATCATGACTGCCAGTGGCAGATAAGGGAGCTCGATGTACACAGAAGAGAGGCCTGGAGGTGTAGCTGAGGTGGAGATGGAGAAGAGAGAGCTAGATACTAGGCATGGGAAATTGCCCCAGAAAAGAAAATCTAGTTATGGAACATGAACCACCCATGTGCAATTTTGCCTCTGATTAGACCCTGATATTAATCATTTAATCACTCAATTTGGAATTATTATCTACATCTAAATTATGGTATTTCTCTATTCGTTTATACTCATGCACCAGCAAGTTTTATTTGTTTTTGAGACAGAGTCTCACTCTGTCACCCAGGCTGGAATGCAATGGTGTCATCTCAACTCACTGCAACCTCTGCCTCTCAGGCTGAACCAATCCTCACACCACAGCCCCCATGAATAGGCGGGACTACAGGTGTGCACCACCACACCAGCTGATTTTTGCATTTTTTGTACAGATGGAGTTTCACCATGTTGCCCAGGCTGGTCTCCGATTCCTGGACTCAAGCAATCCACCCTGCTCAGCCTTCCAAAGTGTTAGAATTACAGGCATGAGCCATTGCACTCAGCCACCAGCAAGTTTTACTAAATATAGTTGATACTTACAGTATTGGGACCTAGTAAATACTGTAGTATGTAAACCAACCTCCTGCTTTCAAGGAGTTTATCTACTAGGGAAGAAAGAGACATTAGAAAAGTATGTGTAATACAGAGTAGTGAGAGAGAGTGAGAGAAAACTACTTACATTGCAAATTTCAGAGAAGGAGCTTCCAAGCTCTGGCTTGGAGATTGGGTCTGATTTGGGTAAACGGAGATGGATGGGCAAGGATGCTCCAGGTGCAGAAAATAGCATGTTTTGAGTTTGATCTAGGCCAGGCATGGTGGCTTATGCCTGTAATCCTAGCACTTTGGGAGGCCGAGGCGGGCGGATCACAAGATCAAGAGATTGAGACCATCCTGGCCAACATGGTGAAAGCCTGTCTCTACTAAAAATACAAAAATTAGCTGGGCTTGGTGGCTCGCACCTGTAGTCCCAGCTACTCAGGAGGCTGATGCAGAAGAATCCCTTGAACCTGGGAGGCAGAGGTTGCAGTGAGCCGAGATTGCACCACTGTACTCCAGCCTGGCAAGACAGCGAGACTCTACCTCAAAAAAAAAAAAAAAAAAAAAAAAAAAAGAGTTTGATCTAGCTCACAGATGGGGCCTTCAATAGGGCACTTAACTTTCTGCTCAACAAATCTCAACTGATCTGAAAAATCCTTTCTTTCTGCTTCTTCCTCATCTTCTCCGGGAGAAGCCCAGACTGAATCCAAAGTGCGGCTGGTTTGGCCTATGCGCCAAAGAGCAAGATTGTCACCCCCTTCCCTCTTTTCACTAGTGAGGGGTAACTTAAGTCCAGGTATTTTCACTTCAGAGACTCCAATGGCTACGTTACACTCAGCACTTGGAAGGTAACAAATTTGCTCTGTCACAATTGATAATCAACTCTAGTAAAAGAATGTCCAAATCAATTGAGCTTTAGCAAGGGCAAACCAGCTGGACGCAGGCAGGTTTCCAGCTAGAGCTGGCCAGGCTTGATAAATTTGCCCTTATTATGGCTATTGATGTTTAAATTTCTTCAGGGATGTTGTTACATGGGTGCCTGGTGGTGACAGAGGTACGGTGACCTCCTTCGATCCTTAATCTACACCTGTTAGTTGGCTCCTTGGTTGCCTCTGAGTATACTCAGGCTTAAAGGTTAACAAAAGAAAAACAGGCCAAGTTTACGCGACGGCAGCAGTGGATCAATGCAAGTAAATAACCTTCTCTGTCTTATTTCCCCAAGCATTATTGATCGAAGTTCTTTGTTCTTTGTCATGTTTCTGTCTTCTTTTCCCAGGGGACACTCAACAATCAGCTTCTATTGAACATGTTAACTGGCACATTATGACAGCTACCATTTTGTCACTCAACGTGGTAATATATACACACACACATTCACACACACACAAACAATTTTACTAGGCTGTCTTCTAAGCTGTAGACTAGGAAGTGAATCTCAGATATAAACTTGCTTTGCTCCGATTTATTTTTTTTCTTCTGTAGCAAGCAGGAGGATTCCATGACCTGTTATCTCATTGACAAGTTTATTTATTTGTTTTAAATATCTATCAAAAGGGACAATGATCTGACGGTTTAAAGAAATCACTTAGCGGCTGGAGCTTGGGGCATATTTCTGGTGAGTTGTTCATGCTGATATCTGGTCTGACCCCCGACTTATTTTTCTTTGAAATTGGATCCTTTTCTTTCATTTTCCTGGCACTTTTAAAGGCTATTGTCATCTTTCCTTAGTTTTCTCTGTGAAACACTAAGGGATGTTACAGTGATTGCTCTGGCCATCTTGAACTCCGTCTTTTTCCTAGACAGGTTCTGCTGGTGCCTTAGCAAGATTCGTGCTCCAAGTGAAGACTGCTAATTTGAACATGTCTAGCTATCGTACCAAATTCATTGGATTCCATCCATATGTATATGTTGTATGTATATCAATTGCAAAATAGAATTTTCCACATAAGTCTAAAATTTAAAAATGTTCCACAGGGGCAGGAAAGCTCTTTTTGCTGAAACTCATTATACTTTAAGGCACATATGTCTAGTTGAAAAGAAAAAAATAACTTCCTCTTTGAGTTACAAAATAAAGCTGAGTGAATGATAAAATTATGACAGTGAGTGTTGTACCCCTTTCTGTGGATCTCATCAATTGGGACAGATCGTTTATTTCTGAAAAAATACTTGAGAGAATTTAGGGATAATGTAAAATGTTTTCATGCTCGTTGTCCTGGGAGGCAAGACTGCTACTTTTAAACTAAAAACTAATTTGAATGAAAAAAAAAAAAAAGAACCCAGAGTCTGCAATTGTTGTCCTTGAACTGAACATGTACTATGTCAAACAAAATAAAGCCAATACTAATTACTTTGCAAAAGAATAGTCTATTAACAACTAGACAGTGCCAGTATTTTCCTTGTAGACATTTGAAAAAATTAAGCCAATATTGATGGTCTAATGTGAAACAGTGATTATCCATCGTCTTTGGGGTCAAACAGCAAAGAATCCTGTTCCTTAAATTATTCGACCAAACAAACTTCACTTGCTCAGAGATGTATGTAAATTGTGTCCTTCTCTCTTTCATTTGTCAATCATTAAAATGCCCATGTATATAATTAATACCGTTGCAAACTCCCTTGTCTCCCAGTTTTCAATTTTGTATTCTGTTTAATCCACTGAAGAGTCACCTTTTAAGTGATGTGTTGATGAAGTATGAAAGCTTATTTCTATCATTTCTCTACATGCAGAAATCACTGCAGGCATTGCTGAGGAATGTGAAATTGGTTATCATTAATGTTTAGAGCTTTTCATCTTTGGTGTGCTTTGCAAACACTAATTAATGAATCCTCATGTAACACCCACACCAAATGAAGTTGCTAACAGTTCTATTCAACAAATAAGAACCCTAGGCCTTTGGCAACTTATTTGAGCTACGTAACTCTTTTTGTGAGTACACAGAGCAGGTAATAGCCCCAGGATTATACACTTCTGGTTCTATGTGTGATATGCTAGGGTATCCTCTGAAAAGGCAAATTTTTTCTCAGATACTTGTACCTTAGAACACACCCTCTTGTCTTTCTTGTTTTTAAGTTATGTCATGTCTCTGTTTCATACAATCATGGCATTGAAATGCTGTTAGAAACATTTTATTTGCATATGTTATTCAGGAGATTATACCATATGTTGTAAGCTTAATTTTGGAATTAGCCTTTATTTTTATTTTGAAATTTTTCCAACCACTGGCCCTCTCATGAAGGTCAGTGCAGTTTTAAGCAAACATGGTCAAACTTTGGACAGAAATAAAAATGAAGTCAGCTGAAAGCATTTCAACCTTTGGATTCCTGCCAAATAACCTCTTCTTTTCTATCCCCCAAGCTGTTGTTGGAAGTTAAAGAAGACTAAAAAACTATTTTCAAAGCTTTAAAAGTATTTGGTTTTATAGGAAGAGTCTGTTTGGGAATTGTTTATCCCCCAAATGAGAATTTTGTCAGTTTATACCATACTTTTAAAGAGCCAAGACTTTTCCAGAAATGGTATTCAAAGACACCTTTAGGGTAGAGAATGAAAATACAATCATGACCACTTTTACAATTGCTATAACTTTTCTATTTATTTGTTTTCTATCCTTTTCCAGATATACCTTTCTTATAGAAGTTTTCAATGTTAAAAATAAAGTCTGTAAAGTGTTTAGGTATTCCCCGGGCTTACCCCAGTCATGAAACAGACCCACAGTAGCTTTGCTTAGGGACCATGGCAGTGTTAAAAATTAGAGAAACTGATTCAAGGCAGCCTCATGTATCCAGGGAAATTGGAATAATTTTAATACACAAAAATTGATTTCCCCAAGATATGTCAATAGATTTTAAATGTATTTACATATACTGCCATGGAATATGCATGCTAAATACAACTTTCCGACACATCCATCACGGGTAGATGCTTCTACTTTCTCTTGATCAGTTTTCCCATGGGAGGGCAGACTGAAGAATCCCACAGAAACAAGATGTTCTGCTGCAGGCAGGTAGAGCACATACAACAGTTACAATTGTGCTCCCCTGGAAAGATAATCCACAAATACCAGACACTGTTTATTAGCGGCACATACGCATGGAACCATAATGTGTCTGCATATGATACATATTAGATGATCATTATCATGAACATTCTCACTGACCATGACCTTATTATCAATGTATATCTTTTAGTGCCATTTTTTCTGTGTTAAAGCCCACTATGAGCCTGCTTATTTGTTAATGTCAAGCAATACATCCAAAATGATTGTGAACTTCTTGAGAACGAGGCTGTGTCTTGATCAGTTTTGCATTTCCAGCACCTTGCCTCTTGTCTGCACAGGGATGGTGTTTAGTAAAAGTGTGTTGAATGAAGACTAATACTCAAGCCACCAGTATTTAATTGTTATAATGCTTTACCACTTGTTGACAGTTATTACAAATGGTATCTGGAACATTAGAAACATGAGACCAGATTTGAAAGGATCTTGAATCACATTCATGAGAGCTTGGGGTAGCTCCAAGCTTCAAGCATCGGCCATAATTTTCAAGGCCACAGACAAAATTTGCCTTACTCCCTGGGAGAGATTTCATATTGGGCATGCCCAGGACAGAAACCTAAACTTTCATTTCCATTTCATGTTGAAGTAAACCTCCTGGATGGTTTGAGCGTGGACCCCACTTTTGAGGTCTGTGGCATACAAACAAATTTCCCCAGGTCTTAGAAGGAAATAGCCGAAGAAGAGGAAACAGTTGTTCCTTGAGATGTGCACCCAAGTTGGTTCTGAACCAATATCAAGGAATGATTGCCCCACATGAGGTTGTGGAAAGGCCGTGTGGTATAGCATAGTGGTTTTTAAACCTCACTGTATGCACAAATCACCCACTTGTTAAAATATAGATTCTAAGTCAGTAAATATAGGTCTGGGCTTGAGACGATGCCAGCCAAACAGCCACACACCTGGAGCCTTCTACCACATTAAGACTTCGATGAAAGGCAAGGTCAGGATTCTGGCATCCTTTAAGTCACAGAAGGGAAGAGATGATGCCAATCAGAAATGTGTTTGGGGGTTAAACCCCTCATGGGGTAAACTCTGACCAATGACAAAAATAAAATTTTCTTCTTTGCTACCTTCCAAAAAAGACTCTGAGGTTTTACTTTGCACAATTTCCAGGGGAGTCCCTGATGTTTTCGTAGACAAGCCTGCTGAGAAAGCTGCTGTATCTCATGGTGGTACTTCACACGGCAGCAGCTGGAGTCATATGCATCACTTTGAATTGTTTCACATTTTCCCTTGCCTCAAGTTTCCTTTTCTTCCTCTTGACTGACCTGAGCATGCATTGGGTCAACAAATCTGCTTTGGGTCCTACTTTTACATGGTATTATTATAGAAGTCTTGCCAACTTTAATATTTCTCATTCAACTTGGGGGCAAGCTAGGTCACGTTTTTTTCGGAGGTGATTTTTAGTGGACCTCAGTAGTGCCAAATTAATGTTTTTGGTCAATTTCTTCTTTTTTTTTTTTTTTGAGATGGTCTTGCTCTGTTGCCAGGCTGGAGTGCAGTGGGGCAATCTCGGCCCACTGCAGCCTCCTGAGTAGCTGGGACTACAGGCGTGAGCCACCGCACCCAGCTAAGTTTTGTATTTTTAGTAGAGATGGGGTTTTACCATGTTGGCCAGGATGGTCTCAATCTCCTGACCTCGTGATCTCCCTGCCTCAGCCTCCCAAAGTGCTGAGATTGCAGGCGTGACCCACCGCGCCCAGCTGGTCAATTTCATGTTTGGCGTCTTGGACAATAAATTTATTAAATTATGTCAATAACCAATTTCATCATCATTAAAATCAAATACTATGTTGGCCCTATTGACTACCTTGTTGTGGGGAAATGCCACATACATTGTAGGGTGTTTAACAGCATCTCCGGAATCTATTGACTAGATTCCAGTAGGACCCCCAGTTGTGACAAATAAAAATGCCTCTAGAGCTTGTCAAATATTCTCTGATGGGCAAAAACAAGTCCTGGTTGTGAACCATTGCCATTAACATTTTGGTAGCTTGAACTTTGCAAGGTTAAGCCATGATTTCAAGATATTGAAATGATCTTCCATATTTACATTTCCCATGAGATACTGTCTATATGAATGTGGGTGTTTCAACAAGTTTGATAACATACTTTTCCCCAATAAATTAAATGCAATTAATATGAAAAAGCATGGAAGGGTGCCATTATTAATTAGTGAAGGTATGAACTTTAAGAGTTAGATAGATGAGGCAGAAAGGTGGACGAACAGATAGACAGACAAATAGATAGAAAACACACTACATTAAGAGTATTTCCAAATATAAGTCATGCTAAATATACTTTTTCTCTTTAAGAGCAGGTTATATCTGTTCATTGCATAGTCACTACATTTGTGTACACACAAATAACACTAAATGTTTTAAAATTGTGTGTCCTATTCATTCTTTACATTGTACTCTGATATCGTGTTGGGCTTATTTATCTATTTTTTTTTTCCTATTGGGAACTTTTCTTTCAAGGTAATGAAGAACAGTGTACCTTGTTTAAATTGTCATGAAATTCAAATGAAGAAGTTTAAATTAGTGAGGGTTTTACTACATTTGAACATATGCTGAGGACTGATATCAGATAATCTCCAGATTCTGAACCAATAGCAATTATGCTTGTATCTTCAGTGGTGTCAACCTGAATTAAAAATTGGCCAGCTTTATTAAGAATACCTCTAACAGACTTCTTAATTAATTTAGAGATACTATCAAATAATGTAGTCGAGTGCAATTCCTAAAATGATAACATAAAAATACTTTTCCCTCTTCCTATTACTTTATTATAAATGCAAGGTTTCTTAAAGAACATTGTAATTGCTCAACATAAGCTAGATCCAGTGGGAAAAACTCATGTTACAGTTCCTTGGTTTAAACTATTGGTAATTCCTTTATCCCATAATAATTGTTTCTTTACTGTTACATTTAATTACACTAATCAATTGCATAATCTATGGGTTCTTCTACCTAGTTTTCTTCAATAGTGAGACCGATGTTAGTCGGCTTTATTAAATTGATTCACTTGCTTGAATCATTCTTTGCATGTACTTGATACCTACTTAGAAACAGCTTCAAAATAAAATATACGCATTATAATGTATGTAAATATATAGTAGAATGTCTGAAAGAATGTACCCTAAAAGATTAACAGTGGCTCTCTCTGAACGGTGGGACTCGACAACTCTTTTTCTTTTTTCTTTATATTTTTTCTGCTTGAATTATTTACAATAACTTGCTACTGTTTTTTACCCCAAACTGTTAAATGTTTTCAAAACATAATTTGTACTTATTGATACATTTTTAGTGAATAATGTTTTCAAAATTGCTATTAGTTTCCAATATACACGTAATTTCTCAAAATATCCTTTCAGGAGTAAAATATGATACTAGATATTTGAAAATGCTATGTATAAGTATAATGATAAAACATTAAAGTAATTTTGTCTCATGCTTTTATTTAAATTTGAAATATGACTATTTACACAAAAAACAGGACTTAAAAGTAAAAAATAAAATGCTATTAATTTTCATCTTTTTTTGAAATTTGACATTCTAGTTTTCACTTTTTAATTCTTTTTGAAGTCTATCATTTCCCTCCATTGATATTAATTTGTTACATACATACATACAAGCACACTTATACTTTGTAAACAACAGCAATGATATAATAAATTATTTTGGGAAATTTACAATTATATGGGGATAATTTACTTAAGAAATGATTATTACATATATGTGTATATTATATAACACACACTCATATATGAGAATTCAGTAAAGAAATTAATTCTTAGAAGACATAGCATTGGTTTAAGTCATCATTGTTATAATGTTATTAAATACATATAGATGTAACTAGATAGAAAATATTTATGCTTACAATTCCTTTACAACTAGAAGTTCTAAGCAAATTCATAAATTCAATGCATGCAAAACCATAAAGCCAATAAAATCCTATTAAAAAAATTATTTTTAATATGGTGGATTATTTTATTTTATTTTACTAAAACTAAAAATTTGAGGCTTCTAGTAGAAGCATGTAGCCTCATATATGGCTATGCAAAAAGTTTATGTGTGTATTTCGACTTCAATTTTATTACAGAATTTGTATGTGGTGAAACTATATATATATAGTTATATAATTACAATTGTATAGGGATAGTTCATCAAAGAAATGATTATTATTTATATATGTATATGATATAACACACACTCATATATGATAATTCAGTAAAGAAATGAATTCTTAGAAGACATAGCACTGATTATGTATACATATAACTTCTACATATAAAACAATTTCTATATATAAAACAATTGTTCCACAGATACATGATTTCTATATATATAAAAACAATTGTTCTATATATATATATATATATATATATATATATATATATATAGAACTTTTCTAAGACCCTGTTTGCTATTCTGAGATTACTGAGCCTCAAATTTTATCCAGACTGCATGTGACATACCTCCAAACACCATTTGGTTTGGTACACTGTTTTTCATTACCTTGAACACCAAGAAATATTTGTTATATCTGTAAGACTTTCTTGTTCACTTGAATATAATGCTGGTGTTATTGCATTAGTGATAACTGCATTAAATAGGTATGTAATTCATTCAATTGTTGCTGAAACTGGAAATAGAAATAGAAAAAATTCTTCATTGTCTTTTTAGCATTACACCTACTGCTAAGGAAATGGCGCATGCTGTTATACATAAAAACATGATCCATGCAATATGTCTGTCTTGAAGGTGAATATGGTATTCATCTTAAACACAGTTTAAATAATGAACTCAGATGCAATTTGGCCTTCATTTTGGCTTAATAAACAAAAAAATGTAAATTACAGCACTGAAATTGAGTGGCAGAACTTAATTTCCAGACAGTCCAGAATATGCTCATGTTTTGTTTATAGGATCATTAAAGAATTGCAAAGTAATTGTAGAGGATTGCAATTTCCAGAAAATGGGTCTGTAGAATATGTCCCAGGTTGAAAAATCCTAGTTTCGTCGGAGGCATGAGTTTAAAACTCAACTCCTTTTTGCTCATGAATTCAAAATTTTTCTTGAATTATTCTTATGTCTTAAGAGAATGCTGGTGCTGGGTAAATGGAACAGACTTGCACCAAGCCCTCCTGGAACTCACAATTTAATAGGTGTAGACAACAGTGTAATAGGGGATAAATTAGACCCTGTTACTTATCAAGTGACCTTAAATGAGCTATGAATTAAACTCTCTGAGCCTCAACTTGCTCAGCTGTAAGAAGAGGATGGTACCTACTCTAACCATTAGATGATAGTAAGTGAAAGTGTTAAAGTACTACACAAAAGGAAAACATTAGTGACATTCACTTACGCCAAATTAAATCACATTCAAGATAACAACTAGTAAAATGATTTCTGGCCGGGCACCATGGCTCACACCTGTAATCCCAGTAATTTGGGAGGCCAAGGTGGATGGATCACTTGAGCTCAGAAGTTCGAGACCAGCCTGACAACATGGTAAAACCCCGTTTCTACTAAAAATACAAAAACTAGCCAGGCGTGGTGGCTGTAATTCTGGCTACTTGAGAGGCTGAGGCAGGAGAATCACTTGAACCCAGGAGGCGAGGTTGCAGTGAGCCAAGACAGCACCACTGCACTCCAGCATGGGCAACAGAGAGAGACTCTGTCTCAAAAAATGAAAAAAAAAATTCTAAAATAGTGCAACTTCCATCCTAGTACAACCATTAAGGTCAGCAATATTAATAATTTTATACTTATAATTTCCATGGAAACTAGCATGTTTGGACCCTGATTCCAAAATAATGATTCCAATAACATTATTATGCCTATTATTGAAATCAGTCATGTCTGGAGTGTGAAAAGGCATCTGTCTAGCAGCTGTCTGAAGCACTAGAAATAGATGGGGATGGTAACTGAAAAGCAACTTCTTCCGCTGAAATTTCAGGGGAATGTTCAAGAGAGGTAGCACATGGCTTTCCAGCTTGGAATGCTGCCAGGATCATTAGAACTAACAACCATCCTGCACTGGTGGAACATGCCATGGGTGTTTTAATGATCATCTTGACTTCCCATCTGAAAGACGTCATCTCTGACAACCACGGGTCTGCTGCTTACAGCACAACACATGAGGAATTAGTGGGGTAGTAAATCATTGCTACTCCTTGTGTAAGAGAGGGCTTGCTGTAGACCTTTTGGTGTGGAACTGAAAGAGCCTGAAGAGCTCGAACTGCTAATACCCTGAGATTACTTTTACTCCAGAGCCACTTCCTCTACCATTAGTGGATTTGTGTTTAGGGAGTGCTAGCTAATTTTAATATTGGCTTAAGAAAAGCATAATTAGAAAGGTAAATCTGCTGAGGGACAAATTATATCTTCTGTGTGTGTGTGTGTGTGTGTGTGCAGGTGCACTTTAACCAGATATTCCAAATGATGTCTATTCTCCTAGCACAGTGCTTAGCACACAGTAGGTTTACAATGAATATTTGATGAATGTATCTATTCTTCAAGATAATCAAAAGATAAATTTTAAGGTTATACACATCTAAAATTTGCCTGAAATCAGTTTTGGATCAAGGCAATATACACATAATTTCAAATTATATATATTTTAAATTTTTAAATAAATTTGTATTATTTTTCTGACATCAAAAGTAAGATAAAATTTTGGTAGAAAAATTAAAAATATATAAAAAGTCTTAATCAGGTGGACTAATAGCTATCACTTATCTGTTTATCTGTTGATAACACTAGAGAATTTCCCCATCTTCTATTCATATAGAGCTATAATTTAAATCACACGTGTTTGTAGTAGTATTCTATGTTATCATTGATGGCACTAGTCTTTTCTGCTGTTGTTGCTTTCTGATGCTAGTAAAATTGGAGTCTATTCTTACCAAGAAATGAGGAAAATATTTTCCAGAATAAGTCCAGAAAATATATTAAATTAAATTAAATGTTTAATATAAAAGCAAATTAGCATGTTGTATCTTTAAGAAAAGTCCACTAAGCCAATTTAGTCTTGGGTCAACACAATTCATCAAGAAAGGGCATACAGGACTAAAAATGCTGTAAAATGGTTTTTTCCCCTTAATGTAAAATATTGCTTATTTATGTTCCTTTTTATTCAGTATCATTCTTCCATTTTTGCAGTATAAAGCAGATATGCCTGGAAACCTTATTTAAAAATTTTGGAAAAGAAGTGGAGAAAAGTGTAATGATATTAATGTGTTTCATTAATTGTAGAGAATGTAACCTCATTTACTCAATTGCCCTGGGGATATTGTTGCTGCTTTAAATGGAGAGCAACTGGTAAATTGGGAACCAAGAGTCTTAATGCTTAAAACAGAGCTTCCAGTTCAGAGACAGAAAGTCATGTCCTAAAGAAAGCAGAGTCTCTGCTTTGCCCATTTAATACTGAACAAAACGTAGTGCAACTGAAGAATGCAAGGAAACATGAAACAGCTGTGAAATCCTGGGAAAAAGAGAGGCTGAGTGAAAGTGGAATTTTTGATAACACATCAGCATTATCTTTCCCAGTGGTGATTGCCAAAACTGTATTTGTTTATAGTTACTTGAAGATAAAGAGCTAACTTTGGGCTGAGGGAGGAATACTGTATTTCCCTGAGAAATAAAAGCTTTTGAGATTCTCTTGCAAAGTCTGGAAAGCATGTCACACGAGCCTGCCTGTGGGATATTTCCTGACTAATTTTGAAGTCCTGAGGGGTCATGACATGCTCCAGAAAAAACATCAATATTAAATTGTGCTATTAACTCGGGAAAAGTTTAGAGGTGGGAATAATACACTCAAATGCAGTTTGCTTAAGTAGAACTGAACCTGCAAACTGGGGCGGCTAAGGCTCTTCTTATCAGCTCTGTGGTTTGAGGGCAACATTGATGGCATCTGGTTTGTGAACCTGTAAATCTTTCCCCTGTGAGTCATGAGGATTCTATCACTTCCTGTTACATCATTTATAGAGTTTTGCATAGAAAAGAAATGGAAACTCCAGGATATAGCATATGGGACCCTCCATAATCTGGCTTTTGCTACAACAACCTCTTTCCGTTCTCTTTACCAACATCTTCCTCATGAACCAGTTATTCTCACTTAGTAATTTGCTTTTGTGCTTTAACAGGAATGTGCTCTCTGGGTGTGCAGATCAGGGCTAAAGTTTTGTAATCACTGGATTGAGCACAGATCTTTGTACTCAGCAAGCATCCCATACATGTTTACATACCTCCTGAACTTCCATGCTACTGCAGGCAACAGTGAAATGCCCATTGTGAAACACTGATGAACAGCCCTTGTGGATAAAAATGACTTCCTTTTCCTTTTGGATATATTTCATAGTACCCGATTTTCTTTCATAGAATATGAGTGAAAAGAAATTGTCTCTCCCTGTGGTTTTCAAAGGGGATGATTTTAACAATATGGAAAGATACGATGTGCAATCAAGGTTTGAATAAAAGAGATTTCAGATTTCATAGTGAACTTTCATGAAAAGTCATGTACAGTGTTCAATAACATTGAGCAAGAATTAGTTCTTTCCCATATGGAGCTCACAGGATACTGGAAAAATAGACATTCCAAGGATGATTGATTTCTATCAGATGGACGGTGATAAAGACGACGCAACCCTAAAGAAAGGTGCTGAATTCGTATAGGTTTCATGGACGTAGGGCAGTAAGTTTGGATCCTGACAAACGATAGATTTTGATAGGTGGAGACAAAGGACAGGGAATATTAGGGGAAAGAGATAGGGTGGGAAAAGATCCAGACATGTCAGAAGCTATTCATAGCTAAGGGCACCAGGCATTAAGGATGGAGACTATCAGAAAAAATAATAAATAAATAAAATAAAATAAAATAAGGCTGAAGAAGTAAGGAATCGGTGGAAAAAGTAGAGAATAATTGAACCCTAATTCTTCCACAAGCACTGTGGGAATACTGCAGTAATGAACACAAACCATCGATGAAATGGAGGAGACAGAGCTAGCAGAGCTCACTGTTCTGTGATTTTGGTGCCCAGAGAAGTAGCTCAGCCACAACTCCAGCCTAGGAAGTGACCAGGACCTGAGGAGTCCAGGGGACTTCCTGGCAGTCAGGCTGTACCTGGAGACTCCACCTCACCACTAGAAAGCAGAACACATCTCCTATGATAACGCTCAGTTTACCCGAGCCCGGGGACAGCTGATTCATATACAACATGATTAGACGCTACAAGGAGAGGAAAACAACAGTATACAAGAAATGTACAAATTAACCGGATTACATTCTAGGAGGGGAGCTGTAACACGCAACATAAATTATAGGTCATTGGTTTTCTCAGCACACAGCTAGTGAACCTTTACTGGGTGCAGGTACTGAGCTAGGAACTATGAACAAAATGTTTAATATAGCACTTGTCTCAAAGGCTCTCCTAGAGAGATGCATATACAAATATACACAGAGGTGCATATACAAATAAATTACAATATAATAGGATAGTGATTATCAAACTGAGTCACTGGACTCCCTTACACTCATAAAAAGTATTGAGGACCTTCAAAAAGATTTTGTTTATATGGATTATATCTGCCAGTATTTCCTGTATTAGGAATTACATTTTTAAAAGTTTAAAATATTTATTTACAACATTTATTTTTCATGGTTTTTCAATGTATTTATTTGGTTTAATTAGTAAATAAAAGTTACATATGTTCATGGTGAATAACATAATGTTTGTATATATGTATGCATTGTGGAATGGCTAAATCAAGCTAATTAACATACGCATTACCTCACATGCTTACCAATTTTTTTGTGTGTGGTGAGAACATTTACGATCCATTCTTCCAGCAATTTTAAAGTGTATGATATGTAGTTATTAACTATAGTCACCATGTTTTACAACAGATCTCCTGAACTTACTCCTTCAGTCTGAGATTTTATTACCCTTTGACCATCGTCTCCTTAATCTCACTCCTCCCTTCCCCAGCCCCTGGAAACCATCATTCTACTCTCTACTTTTGGAAGTTCAACTTTTTTAGATTCCACATATAAATGAGACCATGGGGTATTTGTCTTCCTATGTCTGGCTTGTTTCACTTGCATAAAGTCCCCCAGGTTCATCTATGTTGATGCAAATGACAAGATTTCCTTCTTTGTAAGGCTAAATAGTATTCCATTGTGTATATATACCACATTCTCTTTATCTGTTCTTCTGTTGATGGATGCTTAGATTGATTCCATGTCTTGGCTATTGCAAATAACGCTTCAATGAGCATGAGAGTGCAGATACCTCATCAACATACTGACTTCATTTATAAACACTTATTTTAAAATGGACAATTGTAAACCCATCGCATGTTAGCTTCAAGGTGATGACCATCCCATGTGTTCTCTGGAAAACTCCACTGTACAGTTTTGTGAAAATGATAGTAGGAAAGGTAAATAATATTTTGGTATTACTATGAAAATAGTATTGACCTTACAAAATCCTGAAAGAGTGTCAGGTTCCTAGGCCACGTTGAGAGAACCACTGTAATAAGATGGAGGTCTAATAGAAAAAAAAGGGGGAGGAGGGGAGTAGCTGCAGTTCGATCCCAAACTGTATCCAATTTATCCTGTTTGAATAACACAAAATTTAAAAGCAAATGTTACCAGATGTCGGCCCCATATTGTCTCATTTAATATTCAAAACAATTTGCTATGGTCTGGATGTTTGCGCCTTGCCTTCCCCCTCAAATTCCTGTGTTGAAACCTAACCCCCAATGTGACGGTATTAGGAGGTAGAGCTTTTGGGAGGTGATTAGGTCATGAGGGCAGAGCTTTTATGAATGGGGTTAGCACCCTTATGAAAGAGATCCTAGACAATTAGCTAGCCCCTTCCACTACATGAACATACAGTGAGCAGGTGCCATCCATCTATAAACCAAAAAGTGGGCCCTCACCAGACACCTGATCCACAGGCTGCAGCCTTGATCTTGGAATTCCCAGAAGTGTGAGAAATAAACTTATGTTGCTTTTAAGCTCCCCAGTCTATGGCATTTTGTTATAGCAGCCTCAGTGTTCTAACACACAACCATATGAGGTATGATTTAACATCTGTATTTTACAGTTGAGAAAAATTAGTCTCTGAAGGTTTCAATACGTTCTACAGCAACTGAGCAGCAGGTCTGGAATCCAAACCAGGTCCGTCTTACTACAAATCCACGAACATGAGGCTATTCAGCAGGACAGTAAATAATTAAATAACAATATCCAGTTCTTCATCAGCCCTTAGTATTTGCAAGTCCTTGGGCTAAGCCCATTATGTCCAACATTCAATTCCTGCAACAACATTAGAAAGTAAGTGCTATATTTATCCCCATTTTATATACGCATACTCCAGTTGTAGATGTTAAGTAACTTGTCTGAAGTCAAGTCATAAACTTGGGAGAGTAGTAAAGATTCGTACCCAGATCTTCCTTTCCTCCTTTCTTCCTTTCTTCCTTTCTCCCTCCCTCCCTCTCTTCTTCCTTCTTTCCTTTCTTTTTTTTTTTTTTTTTTTTTTTTGACAGAGTCTCACTCTGTCACCAGGCTGGAGTGCAGTGGTGCAGTCTCAGCTCACTGCAACCTCCACCTCCTGGGTTCAAACGATTCTCCTGCCTCAGCCGCCCGCGTAGCTGGGACTATAGGTGTGTGCCACAATGCCCAGCTAATATTTGTATTTTTAGTAGAGACAGGGTTTCACCATGTTGGCCAGGATGGTGTCGATCTCTTGACCTCATGATCTGCCCGCCTCAGCATCCCAAAGTGCTGGGATTACAGATGTGAGCCACCGCGCCCGGCCTGGTACCCAGATCTTTCTATGTCAAAACCAGGTTCTCCACCCCCAACACTGCCTCCTAGAAAAATAACTGCCCTAACAAAATAATAAGACAATAATAGCTAAGATGTATCAAGCACAAAACCCTTTCTATACAGTAACTTATTTAATGCTCAAAGAAAAGTATTCTATGTTTATCACCATTTTGTACAAGAATCCTTGTTAAAGATTTTAAATGATAGAGAATTACAGAAGTGAGACATCTGAATGGCACATAAGAATTGAAAAAATAAGTAAGTAAACCCTTCCAGAAGACACGGGTGAGGAAAAGGCAGTCCATAGGATACATATGCACAAGCTGGGCCTCAGCTATGGGTTTATGGGTTGGAAGTGGAAATGCAGAAACCTGATCTCAGTACTGGAGGAAAAGCCCATGGTTTGGAGAAAAAAAAAAAAAAGTGACCTCAATATTTCAAAAATCAATATTCTTTCTGTCGTTCAAAATCAGAGTGGTCCAATTTCTGCCCTCCCTCTTCTTGCCTTCCTTCTGCACTCACTTTGACTACAAAGTGGATTCCCCCCCATAGCTCTCACGGAGGAGGATGCCTCAGGATCTGCTCCCAGTGGTTAAATGTCACCATGTTCGGCTATTTGCAATGCAAATCTCCAGACTTTGGCATCTGAGATTGATGTCCCTAGTATGAATGTACTTAGTTGCCGGGCTGGAGCTGAGTGGAAACGACACAGGTCTCTTCCCAGCCTCGAGTGGTTGTCAGAGGTAACAAAGCGGGGCTGACGGAGATAGAAGCCGCGCGCCCTTTTGGTACCATCCATTAACCGCACGTGGTATTAATGCATCTAAATTTGGTTGAGGCCACCAAGGCTGGACTGAGGGCAGATGGCATACCCAAGCTGGGGCAGAGGGCAAGGGGACTTTCCACAAACTATTCTGAAGACGAGTGAGAAGGTGCAGAGCCTCATGTGTAGTCGGACTCCCTTGTGCGTTCCCAGTGTTTCTGGGCCTTCAGGACTGTAGTATTTGGCCAGGCTCTGTAGGTGCAAGAAATTCACAGGAAAGCCTGGAAATGCCCTGGAAAAAATAATCCATTTGAAAGCCAGTTTTTCCTCTATGTGGTATTTGTTGCAATTAAAGACATTATTTTATTAAATTTATTGCCATCTGTGGAGGGTTTGATTTACTTACAACGAAGTGGGAGGAGACTGTTTTTACTCAGGGCCCTGGAGATCCCAGTTATATGACTGTGTCTTGGCTGGTTTTTAAGTGAATCTTTCCTTAGATGTATGTTTCTGAGTGCCCTGGGAAAAGAAAACATACAATGAGAAATAAAGCATAACCAGATATCTCACTTAGTAAATTATGAAATCAGTATAGAAAACAGAAAATATTGACAGGAAAAAAATAACTTTTTGTAGAGTCACCAAATATCTAAATACCTAGACATTACAGCTGTGAGCATTTTGTACATGGCTTTCCTAGGCGCGCGCACACACACACACACACACACACACTCTCTCTCTCTCTCTCAGCTTACAATATAGCATGAATACACTGTGATTGCAAGAAGCAGGAAATAATAATTTTCTATCATCACTTTTATCAGCTGCTGAGTATTCCATTGTACACATGCACCATCATTAGACTTACTAATCCCCCAGAGTTATGCACTTAGATTTGACTATTTTTAAAAATTACAATAAATATTGTGCTTTAGTCTTTAGGTATTTCTATGATTAAACATTCCTATTTCTAAATATTAAAAAAAGTCTGGATCATTTTTTATGCTGTTATTTTTGATTGACCCCTCTCATCTGCCTTCATAATTTCCAGGTTGGTTTGGAAGAACTTTTCTCCTAAACATGGCAACATTTCTACCAACATTCAAATTTGGGCCACCTTGGGAACAGCCAAAAACAAAAGGATGATGCAAATGATAAGATCCTGGCATTGCTCTTTATATGCTTTGCAGGTTAAGCATCTATATCCCTCTCTTAGTGTAGATAATGTACGATGCCTGAATATGTTGTCCAGAAACTCATTTACAAATTGGACACTTGGCACTGGGAAAGTGTTTTTCTATATAAATAACATTAAAAATACACGTCTATCTCCCAAGAGAATAGAACAAAGCTTACAGAACTCTTGTAATAATGATATTTAACATTATTGAGCAACTTCTATATGCCAGACAATTTATATACATCACCTTTAATCCATATGGACCCTGAATTATTTATATTTGTAATTTTTCACTGAAGGCAGAATGATGGAGTAATTTTTTTCTTTCTAACATCATAAGTACATTTACTTTATCAATTTCATAATGTGTTAAGAATTTTGAAATTTGTTATATCATTATTTTCATTTTGTCATACACATAAAAAACTAAAAATAGAAGTCAATAAAATTACATGGGAAATAGTCTTTATTTACCTTAAGAGTTGGTGTTTGAGAGTAGAAGGTAGTCTTGAAGAGGCCCTGAAGAGGCCCTCGAAAATATTTTCAAAGACTTTACCGAGAGCCAGGACCATAGATGACATTCACTATATTGAATGTTTTTCATAAAAAAGTTTATGAAACATTTTCCTTGATTAACATAATTAATAGAAGCCTACAAATTGTCCAGTGTGATGTGGGTTTTCTGAGATATGGATTGAAGGCTGATTCTCTTGGACTCAATACAAAAAAAAAAGCTTCTTATATAATGAGACTATACACGGGCACTTAACATGTAGTAAATTCCCATTAAATATTCACTTTTTAATTATTTGTGGATTTACAAATGCACATATATTTAATTACTAAGTATCCTTACCCTACACAATTCTCTGCCTTTGCTCTCTTTAATTCTTTGGTTTCTCCTAGCCCCTCCCAGTGTGTCACTCCTAACTCTTCTTACCTCCTTTCTTTGGTTTAAGGTCTCTTAGTGTCTGTACTGGGTAGTGTTTTCAAGCTTTCTCCTCTGACATGGCCACCTGACCTAGCAGAGAAGGCCAAGGAGATAGGACAAAATGATCCATCTGACAGAAGCCTAAGTCCATATTCTAGAATGTATCCCAAACTTCTCATCTAAAGTAGAAGCCTCTTCTATGACTCTGGAGTTAAGTTAGTATTTGGTCTTTCTTTTTCTTTGTTTAAACTCATTTAAAATAAGCCACTATTCACCTGTGGTCAGGAGTTCCTGACCAGCCTGGCCAACATGGTGAAATCCCATCTCTACTCAAAATACAAAAATTAGCCAGGTGTGGTGGCGGGCACTTGTAATCCCAGTTACTCGAGGGGCTGAAGCAGGAGAGTCGCTTGAACTCGGGAGGCGGAGGTTGCAGTGAGCCGATATTGTGCCACTGCACCCCAGCCTGGGCAAAAGAGTGATACTCAGTCTCAAAAAGAAACAAACAAACAAACATGCATACTATTTAAAACACCTTATTTTAATCTCAAACCATGGAAATTATCCCATGAATGAAAAACATAAATTACATCTACAATGTATCATCAATGATTTTTAAGTTCTTTAAAATGGGCAATAACATAAAGCAGCAGTCCCCAACCTTTTTGGCACCAGGGACTGGTTTCATGGAAGACAATTTTTCCACGGAACGAGGTTAGGGGGAGAATGGTTTTGACATGCAACTGTTCTACTCCATATCATCAGGCATTAGTTAGATGCTTGTAAGGAGCACGCAACCTAGATCCCTGGCATGAGCAGTTCACAATAGGGGTAGCACTCCTGTGAGAATCTAATGCCACTGCCGATCTGACAGGAGGCAGAGCTCAGGTAGTCATACTCATTGCCTCCCAACCTCCCATTCCCCTACCCCTCCACCCCTCCACCCCTCCCCTCCTCCCCACCCCTGTGCTGCCTGGTTCCTAACAGGCCAGGGACTGGTACCTGTCAGCAGCCTGGGGATTGGGGACCCCTGACATACAGCACTTGCTACAGAGTCTTGATTTTTTACAATTATTTCCTATTTGTTTTATCATCCCTACTTAATTTCTAAAAAATATTTCGATGCTTGTTGAACTGCATGTTGAAACCTTAACCCCCAATGGGATATTATTAGGATGTGGGGCCCTTGGGTGACAATTAAGTTTAGATGATGTTATGAGAGAGACAACTCCATTGTGGGATTAATGTCCTTACAGGAGGAGAAAAGAGACTAGAACTCTCTCTTCCATGTGAGGACACAGCAGGAAGGCATCTATCTGCAAACCAGAAAGAGGGCCTACACCAAGAATAAAATTGACCAGCCTTTTAACCTTGGACTTCCCAACCTCCAGAACTACGATAAATAAATGTGTGTTGTTTATGCCACCCAGGCTATGACATTTTTGTTACAGCGGCCCACACTGGCTAAGACAATGATTCTACTTTATCTTGTCTTTCTAAAGCTTGCAATTTAGTTTTAATAGTGGCAACAACTCACATAAATGTAGTATCCATTTATATATTAATTAATTAAAGTATATAATTACAATAATGGTAAACATGGTATGAATATATTTTGAACAAACTTAACTGATTCTTGGTAAGCATCATATTCAAGAAACATCTTGTTGTAAATTTTGCTGTTAAGCAGAAGTGCACTGGCCCACTGAGTAGTCTGCTTTGCACAGAATTGTATGTACTTATGTTATAGTGAGAGAATGGAGAGTGTTTGAGATCCTGTAATTCATTACATGCAGGCTGGTTCAAATCTTCTACTCTGCCTTTGTCCTTGGAGATATCAGAGAAGGGAAGACTTTTTTCTCAAAGAGGAAGAGATGGAGCAAGGAAATTGACTAAGTCCATGGCTATGAGGTGGCATACATTTTCCCCCGTTCTCAGTAGAGCCAAATGTTATCAAGTGAGAGATGAAACAAGCCTGGAGTGTATCCATGAGACAGGGGAGTGGTCAGACCAGAAATGAAAGTGCGGATTTCAACCTCAAACCTGTGGTCAGGTGGAAGGTAAGTCTTTAGGAAAAGGGAGATAAAAGGAAGTACTGATAAGCAGCATTGATAAGTAGCACTCACAAGAAGTAGGTTGAATGGCGCCAGTCCTTCTATGATGGAGATCAAAGAATCCCTATAATAAAACCTTATCACAAAGAGAGAGGTGAGCTTAAGTGGTTCTAGAAAATGTTCAATGACCAGAGAGAAATTAGGGCAATGGAGAAAATGACTGGAAGCTGACTTTATAAGACCACATAATGAACAATTGTGATGCGTTAACATGCAGGTCCTGACTTTGGAACCCCTTTAGAACTTTATTTTACTTTAATATTCAATAATGGTATAGTAAAAGCAAACATATATGAACTACTTACTGCATGCCAGATAGGCTTTTTAAAATTGAAATGCCATTTAATAATTCTGATAATTCCATAAAGATGGTTATAATTATCATTCATGTTATTAATTGATAAGTCTACAGCTTAGAGAGTTTTGAATAACTGAGGTCAAATAGCCTGAAATTCCAACCAAGGTCCCCGACTGCAGAGCCTTCACAAGGAGCCATTGCTAGACTTTCTATTACCGATGCTTGCATGTACCTTCAACGCTCTGGCTTTGTTTTTAACTCTTTGGATGGTGGGAGGAATAGACGAGCATGAGGAAAAGAAAAATTGAGAAAAGTAGACCTGGTGGTCATTTGGTACACAGCCAAAGCCATTCCCCTTCTGCCTGGCAGAGAAAGTGGGTTCTAAATTCCTGTCCACTCTGTCTGTGGTCTCCATTAGAGATTCCGACAGTTACTAGATAAAGTTAAAGACTCGTGTAGTGATCTCCACACTAATTGGACTATAATGTATAGCCTCGGTCAAGCACATCTTTCCCAGCCCTCCTCTCCACAGACGGCAATCAAGCCATTTACAGAAGATGCATTGGCTGCTGAGACCCTGGAGTAACCTTAAGCTGCACTGGCCTTTTAGTGGAAAACACAATTAATTCTGATACTGAAGGGCAATTAAGACTGGAGTTAAAATAAAAATCTTTTGGAACGTAGAATGTCAAAGATTGGATAGGAAATGTTTTCCCCTCATGTATTTCAGAAGCCCATGAGCATACCAGCCTCTGGTTACTCTGAGTCAAGTTGCCAGATTCTCATTTTATATCAGTAAACGCGAATTGAAACGAATACCAGTGTTAGCTGTGTTGCCATGCTGAAAGAAGATTACTTACATCGACTATTTTACTAGCATTAGCTTTAAAAAAAACATGTGTGCCTGGACACCTGTTACATTCATACACTTGTAGAAACACCTACACGGGCTTTTAAAAACACATGCTCACAACCATGGATAATACGCCATGTGTTACAAGTTGCTCTAGCTAATTTCAGCTCAGAGAAACTCTTCCTAGGAAAAAAAAAATGTTTTTGTTTAAATAAAAGGACATTCCAAAAGGAGGGAAAGGATGATGCTGTTACGCATCACTTAACAGAAGCAGACCCTTACTATCATTTGGTAGTTGCTGATTATTTGGAAGAAAAAAAGTGGAGTAGTGGAAAAAGGCTGGATGTGCATCCAAGCTACATTGGGCCACTTATTAACAAGGTTTCTAAAGACCTGTTAGTCAGTCTTGCTCAGTTTATTAGTCATATGGCTTTTAAGTGAATTCTCTTTTCTTTTTTTTTTTTCATTTTTCTAGTGGGAATTTTTTTTTAACTTGTAGGAAGTTTTATTAGATGTATATTTAAGCAGTGATTTTTTAAATATATATATGCACAGAAATTACCTTTTCCTAGACTGTGGGTTGTCTAATTATGCCAATGTGATTAGAAAGCAAGAAATGTTGCTGGAAATGCACTTTGATATCATCAGTTTGAATTGGATATTGTAGGTGCTACAATCCAAAAATTTCATGAGATATGTATAAGGATGTTTTCTGCAGCATTGTTTATAGGAATAGTTAATTCATTCCAAACACTAGCTGATTCCTGATAACTAGTCTAAACTTTTTATTAGTTAAAAACAATACCATTCAGCCTGGGTGACAGAGCGAGACTCTGTCTCAAAAATAATAATAATAGGCCAGGCGCGGTGGCTCATGCCTGTAATCCCAGCACTTTGGGAGGCCGAGGTGGGCAGATCATGAGGTCAAGAGAGCGAAACCATCCTGGCCAACATGGTGAAACCCTGTCTCTACTGAAAATACAAAAATTTGCTGGGCATGGTGGCACACGCCTGTAGTCCCAGCTCATTCAGAGGCCGAGGCAGGAGAATTGCTTGAACCCGGGAGGCAGAGGTTGCAGTGAGCCAAGATCACACCACTGCACTCCAGCCTGGTGACACAGTGAGACTCCATCTCAAAATAATAATAATGATAATAATAATCTAATCCACCAAATTACTATGTGGTCATACAGGGACATAGAGTTTGTTAATATTGGTATAGTATAAGTAAACGAAGGCATAGCAATCAAATAATTTTCCCAGGATCAAAAAAAACAAATATAAGTAACCAAATGAGGGTTAGACCTCAGGAATCTAGCTTCAGGGCTCACACTTCAGAGCTCAGAGTGAGAACCATGCTGAGTTCTCATTATTGTAAGATTGAATACATAGATTTCAGTTGATCATTCAATAGAATACCATTTTGTTAAACTGTGGATTTATATGCATCACTATAGATTAATCTCAAAAAATTAATACCAAGTAAAGGAAAGGTAATTTCAAAGAGCATATATTTATCATAAGGTATTCTTTAAAGAACATGCAAAACTGTACACACACACACACACACACACACACACACACACACACACATTATGCATTCATATGTAAATGAAATAGGTAGTAGAATTAACACATATCAACTTCAAAAGAGGGTCAACCTCTTTAGAGGGAGAGAAGGAAGGAAGATAAAAATTTTTTTCTTTATAAATAGAGGAATTTGAAGAAAATATAGAAAAATATGAACATCTTTGAAATCTGAGTATCTGATGTGTTGTTTTTTCTGCATTTATTTTAAAAATATTCCATAGATCAAATTTAAAAAGAAGCAAGAAGATAATATGTGAGGTCCCTGTTAAAAGCTATTATGCTATTCAAATGGGGATCATTTATGTTATGATCATCAAAAGCAAAGCAGAGGAGCTTGATTTCCAAAATGGCTGATTAAGGACTTCTGAAGTCCACTCCTCTACAAAACCATATGAAGTCTGGAAATTAATTAAGGCTTGCAACAATCTGAGAAGTGTTTACTGAAGAAGTTAACAGAGTGTTAATAAGAACAGTAAGCTTTCTAGTATTTTAACTTGCCCTAATTTCATCACGCTATTTCCAGACCATAATGGCCTGGAAAACCAACAGTATCATAACTACAGTAGTGATGAAAGTAAGTAGGCTACTATCCACTTGAAGGCCCAGAACAGTTTGGAGCTCTCTAAAATCCTCAAGTAACTGTTCCTAGAGAGCAGCACTATTTGACCTGAACGCAGCTTGAGAAAAAGTCCACTTGCCGAGCTTGCTTTTACTTGACCTGATTTGCAACTCACTCTGTGTGAACAGTCCTACCCACTGGGTATTTGTTGAAAAGAATCAGCAGCAATTGTTTAACATTACAATTGCCAGAACCATGATATGTGTTAATCTAACAATGCACCAACCAAAAAAAACTGATAAGGAGAAATTAAGAAATAATATTGCAAAGGGGTCTTTAAAGAGCTATAACATATTCCTGGAAATCTCTAAAGCCATGCATACATGCAAGATTGTGGATATTACCTAGGTTGTGTGTATGCTCAGGAAAGACCTGAGAAGGCCTTAAGCTTGTGCCTCTGGCTGACTTTTAGGCTCCTCACAAAGAAGAAGTGAAGGTTAAGACATAGTGGTAGACTGTCAGAACATTGAAGGCATGCTCAACAGGGTCTCTCTGAAAAGGTGGGGAGACTCATTGGTTCAAGCATTTAAGGTAATCTCTGTCTGCTCATTAGCTTATACTAAATAAACTGAGCAGACACCAGGGGCCACACATGACAAAAAACAATACAAACTTTAAAGAAACAATCAAGGAAAATTACTAAATAATAACTATAAAAAAGCAGGAACAACAAACCATGGTCGAAGATAGGATATGATTTCTAGAGGTTACACATTACATTTTCTTAAATATCTAATTTTCAATAAAAAATTATAAGACACACAAAAATCAGAAAACTACCATCCATGTGCAAGGGAAAAAATGGAGACTTACCCTAAGGAAATTCAGATGTTGAACCTACTAGACAAAGACTTTAAATCAGCTATCCTAAATATGTTCAAAGAACTAAAGAAAACATATACACAAAATTAAAGAAAATATTCAGAAGCATATGTTATCACAAATAAAAATCAATAAAGAGACATAAGCTAAATAAGGAACCAAATAGAAATTCTACATTTGAAAAGTAACATTAGTGCTATAAGACATTCACTAGAGGGACTCAAACAGTGGATTACAACTGACAGAATGAAGAAACAACAAATACGTAGACAAGTAAGTTGAGATTATACAGTCTGAGAAAGAAAATTCAAGAAAAAAGAAAAAGAACTGGCCCTCAGAAACTTAGGGACACCATGAAGCATACAAACACATGCATATTGGGGTCTCCAAAGGAGAGAAGAGAAAGAAAGGGGAAGAAAGAATATTTGAAGATAGAATTGGGTGACTATGATATGTCAGTGTAGGTTCATTAATTTGAACAAGTGTACCACTCCAGTGAAGGATGTTGGTAATGGGAGAGGCTCTAAATGTGTGAGCACAGAGAGTACATATAAACTCTCTGTACCTTCCTCTCATTTTGCTGTGAACCTAAAACTTCGCTCAGAAAATATTTTAAAAAGAATAGCCAAAACCTTCCAGATCTGACACAAAAATATTAATCTGCAATGAAAGTAGTTCAATGAACTCTAAGTAAAATAAACACAAAGACCTATACCTAGAGACACTTAATCCGATGAAAGCCAGAGACAAAGAGAGACTCTTGAAAGTAATCTGAGAAAAGCAACTTATTGCATACCAGTGATTGTCCATAAGATTAATATCTGACTTTTCATTAGAAACCATGAAGCCCAGAAGGCAGTGGGATAGCACACTAAAAAAAATATATATATATATGTCCAGCAAAACTACCCTTGAAAACTGAAGAATGAAGAGGAGATGAAGAGATTCCTAGAGAAACAAACCAGAATTCATAGCCAGCAGACCTGGTCCACAAGGAACACTAATGAGATGACTTCAGGTTAAAATGAAAGGATATTAGACAGTAACTTAAACTCACAGGAAGAAATGAAATGCACTGGCAGTGGTAAATCCATACATAACTTTAAAAAAAATTACAAATATATTTTCATTCATAATACTTTTCTTATTCTATTTCATTAGACAGTAACAGCTCTGTAAACAATCATTATAATCCTGTGTTGACAGGATTATAATGAATAAAGATGTAATTTTTGGCCACGCTCAATGGCTCATTCCTGTAATCGCAGCACTTTGGGAGGCCCAGGCGGGCGGATCACCTAAGGTCAGGAGTTCAAGACCAGCCTGACCAACATGGTGAAACCCTGTCTCTGCTAAAAATACAAAAATTAGCTGGGTGTGGTGGAGTGCACCTGTAATCCAAGCTACTCAGGAGGCTGAGGCAGGAGAATTGCTTGAACCCGGAAGGCGGAGGTTGCAGTGAGCTGAGATCATGCCATTGCACTCCAGCCTGGGCAACAGAGCGAGATTCCATCTCAAAAAAAAAAAAAAGATGGAATTTGTATGTCAATAAGAGTAGAGAAGAGAGGAAATGGAGCTGAAATGGAGCATTTATAAGTTGGTATTAATTTAAACTAGATTAAGTTAACATGTTAATTATGCCTCCCAGGGTACCTGTTAAAAAAAGACACAAAAACATATAGCAACATATAAACAAGAAAAAAAAAACAACCCCATCAAAAAGTGGGTGAAGGATATGAACAGACACTTCTCAAAAGAAGACATTTATGCGGCCAATAAACGTGAAAAAAAGCTCATCATCACTGGTCATTAGAGAAATGAAAATCAAAACCACAATGAGATACCATCTCATGCCAGTTAGAATGGTGATCATTAAAAAGTCAGGAAACAACAGATGCTGGAGAGGATGTAGAGAAATAGAGACACTTTTACACTCTTGGTGGGAGTGTAAATTAGTTCAACCATTGTGGAAGACAGTGTAGTGATTCCTCAAGGATCTAGAACCAGAAATGTTATTTGACCTAGCAATCCCGTTACTGGGTATATACCCAAAGGATTATAAATCATACTACTATAGAGACACATGCACACATTCATTTATTGCAGCACTATTCACAATAGAAAAGACTTGGAACCAACACAAATGCCCATTGATGATAGACTGGATAAAGAAAATGTGGCACATATACACCATGGAATACTACGCAGCCATAGAAAGGATGAGTTCATGTCCTTTGCAGGGACATGGATGAAGCTGGAAACCATCATTCTCAGCAAACTAATACAGGAACAGAAAACCATACACCGCATGTTCTCACTCATAAGTGGGAGTTGAACAATGAGAACACATGGACCCAGGGAGGGGAACATCACATACTGGGGCCTGTCGGGAGGTGAGGGGGGATAGCATTAGGAGAAATACCTAATGTAGATGACGGGTTGATGGGTACAGCAAACCACCATGGCACATGTATACCTATGTAACAAACTTGCATGTTCTGCACATGTATCCCAGAACTTAAAGTATAATAAAAAAAGAAATAGACCCATAACAAATGAAGATATTGAATTAGTGATTAAAAAAATTCCACTATGAGAAACCCAGGCTTATATGGACTCTTGAGTGAATTCTATCAAACTTTTGAGGAAGAATTGACGCCAGTCCTTCTCAAACTCTTCCAAAAAATTCCAGAGGAAAGAACAATTTCTAATTCGTTCTATAAGGTCACTATTGGCAGCATATATAAAGACTTAAACATTGTAACAAAGTGAAATATGTTCCAAGAATTCAAGATTACCTTAACGTACTAAAGTCAATCAATGTAATACATCCTGTTAATAGAGGAAAGGGCAAAATCTACATAATCAGCTGAATAGATGAAGAGAAAGCATTTGACAAAATTCAACGCATTTTCACAATAGAAACAACTAACACAGTAGGAATAGAATGAAACTTTCTCAACCTGATAAAGAGCATCTACAAAAACCCCACAATTAATATTACATTTAATGGTAAAGACTGCATACTTTACCTGAAGATCAGGAATAAGACGTAGATGTCCACTCCCATCATTTCTATTCAACGTTGTACTGGTGATTCTAGCCAGGGCAATTAGGCAAGGAAATAAATTAAAGCCATCCAGATTGAAAAGAATGAAGTGAAACTATCCCTATTTGCAGATGACATTATTGTGTTTATAGAAAATCCTATCAAATCTGCCAAAAAACTATTAGATCTAATAAATGAGTTCAACAAGATTGTAAGATACAAGCCAATGTAAAAAAATGAGTTCCAAAGATGAAATTTAAAAAACTCCATCTATAAGAGCATAAAATAATACGATATTTAAAAATAACTGTAGCAAAAGAAGTGAAACACTAACACATTGAAAACTGCAAAACATTATTGAAAGAAACTAAGGAAGAATCAAACAAATGAAAAAACACAACATTGAAAGACTCATACTTCCTGATTTTCAAAACTTGCTGCAAAACTACAGTAATCAAGACTGTGGTGCTGGCATAGGATAGATACGTAGGTCAATGAAATGAAATTGAGTGTACAGAAATAAACCCTTACATTTATGGGGAACTGATTTTTTGACAAGTGTTGCAAGAAGATTGAATAAGAGCAAGAAAATTCTTTCCAACAAATGGGACTAGGACTACTAGATATCCACATGCAAAAAAATAAAGTTGACCTCTTACCACATACCGCATGCAAATGTTAACTCTTATTGGATCAGAAGCCAAATGTATATGTTAAAACTATAGAATTCTTAGAAGAAAGCAGTTATAGAGCTTCAAGACCTTGGATTAGGCAATGTTTCTTTGATATGACAACAAAAGCTCAAGCAACAAACAAAAAATAGATAATTGAACATTATAACAATTTAAAATGTTTGTGCTTCAAAGGGCACCATCAATAATGTGAAAAGACAATCCATTGAATGCAAGAATTGAATGCATATTTATAAGTCATGTATCTGGCAAGAGACCAGTTTCCAAATATTTAATGAATTGATTAAACTCAACAATAGAAAGATAACTCAAATATAAACTGGACAAAGGTTTTACATAGACATTTCTCCAAAGAACATATAGAAATGGTCAAAAAGTACATGAAACGATGCTTAACATCATTGTTGTTGAAGTAATAAAAATTAAAACCACAATGAGATACCACTTCATACCAGGTACTACGACCATAGTAAAAAATGGTGAGCACTAAGAAGTATTGAAGAGGATATAGAGAAACCGGAACATACATACATTGCTGGTGGCAAGGTAAAATAATGAAGCCACATTGAAAATCAGTTTTGCCAGGTCTTCAAAATGTTAAACATAGAGTTACCATGTGGCTTCGTAATTCTATTAGGCATATACTCAAGAGATATGATAATGTGTCTGCACAACAAATTATGCACAAATTGTTATAGCAGCATTATTCATAATAGCAAAAAAGTAGAAACAATCCGTGTCCATTCTATTGCACATATACACCACATGTTTGTTTATCTGATGAAAAGATAAACATGTGATGTATACGTGCAACAGAATATTACTGAGACACAAAAAGGAATGAAGTTCTGATGCATGCTATAAACATGGGACAAACCTTAACAATGTTATGTTAAGTGAAAGAAATCAGGCACAAAAGGCTGTAGTGTTATGTGATTCCACATATATGAAATGTTCAGTAGAGACAAATCATAGATACAGAAATTATATTAGTGGTTGCCATGGGCTGGGGGCAGGGGGAATGAGAGGTGACTGCTAATATGTATGAGATTTCTTTTGGGAGTGATGAAAATGTTCTGAAATTAGCCAGTGCTGATCTACACAAAACTGAACTTTTATGAATATACTAAAAACCACTTACTAGTACACATTAAACTATTACACTCTATGACATGGAATTAAATCTCAATAAACCTGTTTTTAAAAATGTAAAACAGACATGTCTCACATTGAGATGAGATGCCTGTTTATGTTGTCAATATTAATCAAATTAATTGGACAATCACCAAATCTGTCAGCAACCTCAGGCCATGAAGTCGCAGTACAGTCATACACCTCATGTTCAACCACAAACTCATGCTACTTTGCAGCGCTTTCAAATGCATACTTAGGACACAAATGACATGGAGAACCATGATGTTGTAATCTCCTTGGTATGTGAAATTTCCACAGCAGAGTTGAAGGTAAAGTCTCCAACACTCTGAGGAAATTCCATAATAATGATGAGCTCACATATAAGAAGCTATCATAATTGTTAAGAAGGGATGAAAATGATAAATATCTGAAGCCCCAGGCCTGTGATAAAAATTCTGTCAGAGTAAGGAGACAGAGTTTCAAGGCCTCATCCCTCACACACTAGGCCTGAAACACAGGCTTTGCAGCCTCACAAAGCCGCTGAGACTAAAAGTCTCTGCAAAACACGTTCTCATCAGTCTGAACACCATCTCACTCCATTGTTTTTGATCTTAGAATTGTGGTGACCATAGCCATGAGAACAGACAGATATATGGACACCTGTCTCCAAGTGAACATTTTCATGTTCAGACCAGATCCCCATATGAATTCTCTATACAGACCCAACTCGCAAGTTTAAATGGAATATATTTGTATTAAGATAATTGGAAGTCACGCAACTAAAAATGCCTTGTACTAGAGGTCCTTAAATTTAGAGTATGTGTTATTCCTGCACTTTGGGAGGCCGAGGCAGGCAGATCACCTGAGGTCAGGAGTTCAAAACCAGCCTGGTCAACATGGTGAAATCCCCTCTCTACTAAAAATACAAAAATTAGCTGGGCACGGTGGTGGGTGCCTGTAATCGCAGGTACTTGGGAGGCTGAGGCAGGAGAATTGCTTGAACCTGGGAGGCGGAGGTTGCAGTGAGCTGAGATCATGCCATTGCACTCCAGCCCAGGTGACAGAGTGAGACTCTGTCTCAAAAAAAAAAAAAAAAAAAAAAAAAAAAATTACAGTATGAAAGAGCTATTTCTTGGTATCTTAAATCATTGACATTACAAGGTGCAGGTGGTGAGAGTATAAAACTAATTCAGGTGGATTACGAAAGGGTGCTGTAATATGACAGCCAAAGAAGAAATTTAAATTGTTATTATTTATCAGACTACCTCTCTCTCTTCTTCCTCTCTCAGCAACATACCTGAAATTAAAAGAGGCATGAAGAAAATCCCCCTAGAGGCTGTGGTGGGACTACGGCCTTGCCAGCACCTTGATTTTTGACTTCTGGCTTCCAGAATTGTGAAGGAATAGATTTCTGTTGTTTTAAGCCACCATTCTTGTGCTAATTTGTTATGACAGCCACAAGAAACTTACACACTTGATTCAACGTGACTAAATAGCTTTCTACACATAGGTTCTTTCCAGTTCCATGGTATTATCATTACCACTGACGTGAACATTGCACCATCTGGTGATCCGAGGTGGCATCTTTTCAAAATCTCCCTCTAAGTGGCTAGGGTATCAGGCATGCATTCTGGTTCAGCCATATATATACATATTTTTTTTTTTGCAAGTCTGCATGGCTTCACTTACCCATTAATGGAAGTTTTAAAAACCAAAGTGATAACCTTAATCATTTCTCACTTAAACAAGAGAGTATGACTTTAACCAGAATGATAGCTGTTACAGCAGCAATAGTACTGTGTGGTATTAAGGTTTGGATTCTG
This sequence comes from Pongo abelii, assembly GCF_028885655.2. Taxonomy (NCBI): domain Eukaryota; kingdom Metazoa; phylum Chordata; class Mammalia; order Primates; family Hominidae; genus Pongo; species Pongo abelii. Next base: position 98,246,975 of record NC_072001.2, read on the forward strand.
ACTGTAAGGCGTTGATCAGTTACTTAATCCCTTCATGCCTCTGTTTACTCATCTAGAAAATGAGGCTATTGGCAGAGACGTAGTTGGCATTCACTGTCTCAACTTCATGCTGAGGTCCTTAGTCTAGTTCTTGCAACTGCCAGCTTTGGCTCTCAATACCGTTACCATATCACTAATTTAAAAACAAAACAGAAGAAAAGGAAAAAAGGAACTATTTAGAACTAATTGATTTTGTTCTATGAGTTCATCCGCCTCCTTCTGCCACTGTAAAAGGGCTGAGCCTAGAGGATTCTTTTAATAGTAAAAAATAGATTAATGCTGCACTATTCTTGATGGGATGCAATGTGATATTATTATCCACTGTAAAACGCACATAGGTGACACCCACCACCAATGTCACTGTCCCACTCCTCAGATTTAAAACACAAATTTGGTCATGTTTCTCCACCCCACCTCCAAACCTTTCATGTCTCATCCTGTCATTAGCAAGAAGTGTTTGCCACTGACTATGCCAACGCTCCATGTCTTTGCTCATGCTGTTCATTCTATCTGGATTTAGGTGCCCTTTTCTTCTTGCTAGAGAACCCTACTTTTAAATTTTTGGCCAGTTTTGCAATAAGCATTCCAGTCCTGCTGGCTGGTAGATTGCATCTGCTCTTTATTTTTAAATAGACTTTATTTTTAAAAAAACTTTTATATTTACAGAAAAAAATAAGCAGAGAGTACATGGTGTTTCCATATACCCCATATCCAGTGTCCCCTATTGTTAACATCTTAGATTATTATGGGATATTTGTCACAATTAATGAATCAATACTGACACATTATCATATACTAAAGTCCATACTTTATTCAGATTTCCTTAGTCTTTACAGAATTCTCTTTTCTGTCCCAGGATACCACATGACATTCAGTCCTCATGTCTCCTTACGCTCCTCCTGGTCATGATAGTTTCTCTGACTTTGTTTGTTTTTGATGACCTTCTCAATTTGGGGCATACTGTTCAAATGTTCTGTAGGAGGCCCCTCTATGGGAATTTATCTAATATTTTTCACATAATAAGACTGGTTTTATGAGTTATTGGGACGAAAAATACAGAGGTAAAGGGCCATTTTTATTACACCACAACAAGAATACCTACTATCAGCCGGGCGCGGTAACTCATGTCTGTAATCCCAGCACTTTGGGAGGCTGAGGTGGGCGGATCACTTGAGGTCAGTTCAAGACCACCCTGGCCAACATGGAGAAACTCTGTCTCTACAAAAAATACAAAAGTTAGCCAGGTATGATGGCGTTTGCCTGTAATCCCAGTTACTCCGGAGGATGAGGCAGAATTGCTTTAACCTGGGAGGCGGAGGTTGCAGTAAGGCGGGATCCTGCCATTGCATTCCAGCCTGGGTGACAGAGTGAAACTCTGCATGCCCCCAACCCCCCAAAGAAGAATACCTACTATCAACATAATTTATGACTACTGATACTGACCTTGACTTTTTTCACCTAGCTGAGGTAGTATTTGACAGGTTTCTCTGCTATCTCTTACTCACTTTTAACACTCAGTTCAAATGCTACCACCTTTTTGAAGTCCTCCTGGATTCCTTCAGCCCCTAGTAAGCTGTTTAATCCATTTATTAGTCATTAACAAACATTTGTTAATCACTTACTATGTGTCTGGCATGGTGCAAAGTGCTGAGGATGCAACAATTTAAACATGCAATAAATGTTTCATAAAAGAGTAACTATGTGAACTGATGGTTTTAAACAGAAGCAGAATACTTTTCTCATATTAGGTCAGCATTTATATATTGAGCACCTCTAGTTTATACAGTACCATGTTAGAACTGTTAAGGAACATATATTTAAAATACAGACCTTACTCTAAGGTATAGCAAGGGCTGGCAAAATCCAGCATTCAGGACCAAAGCCTGCCTGATGCTTGTTTTTGTAAATAAAGTTTTATTGAAACACAGCCACACCCATACGTTTACGTATGGTTTATGATCACTTTGCCCTAGAGCAGCAGAGTTGAGTAGTTACAGCAGAGCCTATATGACTTGTGAAGCTTAAAATATTTACTGTCTGCTCCTTTATAGAAAAAGTTTGCTTATTCCTGCTCTCAAGCATTAAAATTCACAATATACATGGAAACTCATAACACTTAGGTACTTGTAAAAATAAAATAGATTTAACTATAAATGGAAGAGCTAATATAAGAGCTTAATATATTTTTGTAGGCATTATTTGTTTTAACTGTAAATCCAGTGTAAGAATTGATCATCCTGAATGGGAGTCAATAAACACATTTATTAAAGGCTTCTTATGGGCCAGGGTAGTGTTGAAAGCAAGGGATTTATTGACAAACAAGACAGGTTCCCTTCCGCTAAGAAGCATACTCTTTAATGCTATAGGGCTGCATTATCCAGTACGATAGCCATAGGCACCTGTGTCTGTTGAGCACTTGAAATCTGAGTAGTTTCCACTGAGATGTCTGAAAGCCTAAAATATAATACAAAAGAGATTTCCAAAGAATTAGTGTAAAAAAAAGTCTGAAAAAATGTTAATATTAATTACATGTTTATTTTATTGTATATAAGGATTATATAATAACATGATAATAAAATATGTTGCTAAAATAACTTTTACCTGCATTCCTTTCTTTTCTTTTAACTTTTTAATGTGGCTACTAGAAAATTTTAAATCACATATGTGGCTGATATTATGCTTCCTATTGGACAGTGCTTGTCTAAACTTTAGAAATGTGCTGCCAATACAGTAGACACTAGCTACCTATTGCAATTTAAATTAAATTAATAAAAATTAAATATGCTGTAATTATAATTTTGGTTTCTTGAGTTAAACTAGCCGTATTTCAAGTGCTCAACAGCCACATATGGCTAGAGGCTACCATACTGGCCAGTATAACACAGATATAAATTATTTCCATCATTGCAGAGAGTTCTTAATATGGTTTGGCTGTGTCCCCACCCAAATTTCATCTTGAATTGTAGCTCCCATAATTCTCACATATTGTGGGAGGGATCTGGTGGGAGATAATTGAATCATGGGGACTGTTTCCCTCATACCATTCTTGTGGTAGTGGATGAGTCTCAGGAGATCTGATGATTTTATAAGGGGAACCCTTTTGCTTGGCTCTCATTTCTCTCTTGTCTGCCACCATGTAAGACATAACTTTCATCTTCCCTCATGATTGTGAGGCCTTCCCAGCCACGTCTAACTGTGAGTCCATTAAGCCCCCCCTTTTTTTTTTTTTTTTGAGACGGAGTTTTGCTCTGTCGCCCAGGCTGGAGCACAGTGGTGCGATCTTGGCTCACTGCAAACTCCGCCTCCGGTTTCACGCCATTCTCTTGCCTCAGCCTCCCCAGTAGCTGGGACTACAGACGCTCACCACCATGCCTGGCTAATTTTTTGTATTTTTTAGTAGAGATGGGGTTTCACTGCGTTAGCCAGGATGGTCTCGATCTCCTGACCTCGTGATCTACTCACTTCAGCCTCCCAAAGTGCTGGGATTACAGGCATGAGCCATCAAGCCCGGCCGCCTCTTTCTTTATAAATTATCCAGTCTCGGGTTTGTCTTTATCAGCAGCTTGAAAACGGACTAATACAGTTCTAATGAGCGGGGATGCCCTAGAGGAATATGAAAAAGGCTTCCCATTTTTTTTCATTGACAAATAAAAAGTGTATGCATTTATTCTGTACAACGTGATGTTTTGAAATATGTATACATTATGGAATGGTGGAATTGAGCTAATTAACATATGCATTATCTCACACACACCATTTTTGTGTCTCTGTGGTAAAAAGACTTAAAATCTACTCTCTTAGTAATTTTCAAGAATACAATTTGTTGTTATTAACTATTGTACAACGTAATATCTCTTGAACTTATTTCTCCTAACTTAAAGTTATGTCCTTTGACCCACCTCTCCCCAACCCCCAATTTTTTTTTTTTTTCACTGATGGTGATAAGCATTCTATTAGGAAAGAAAAGGACTAAAAATAAAATGGGAGACTGATATTGGGCAAATGCATTAACATTTCCTGGAAGTGAATTCCTTCAGGTGTGTGGATCTTTGAGTGGCCACATTGATGCGCTTGCATAAAAAGGACCAGGAACAGTCAGCAGATGGATGATGTGGAAGAAAGGGGAGGAACCTCAGGACAAGGAAACAGAAACAAATGCTGCTACACATTTAGCTCTAAAGTACTGTAGGGAAAAGTATGACATCTTAACTATGTTTTTTAAAATTTATATTTTGGAGTGTTTTGACTGGAGGACCTATATAACCGTGTTGTGTATTAAATGGATGAAACATCTTTCCCTGGACACAGAGGAAAGTCTTTCTAATGGCAGGAAACTATATTTTCTTTATGACCACTTTTAGTTTCAGTAGCAGATATAATACCAGGCCCAAACCTCACAAGCAATACACTAAAAAGGGAGCAGCTACGAGGGTGGGAAAGGAGGAAAAACGTGCTCTAAAAGCAGGAAACAGGCAGCACAAAGACAGATCAGATCTTGCTCCCTGGGTGACAAGACTATGGGTTTTGGGGCATCAGAGAATTTGGTTTGGATCTTATCTCAACCGTTTACTAGCTGTGGAATAAAGACATCAGCACTTACTGAGCTCTTACTATATATCAGGCGCTTCAGATTGATTATCTTATTGAATTTCCCAAGAACCCTAAGAGACAGGTTCTGTAATTATCCCTATTTTACAGAAGAAGAAATTGAGGCTTAGGGAGATTAAAAATTGCATTCCAATGAAGAGCACAGGCAGGCTTTGCAACCAGCTAGTCAACACTCCGCTTCCCACCCTTACATTTCACTGTCTCCCATGGAGCCTTCATCGAATCAGTTAACCTCTCCTTAGACCCAGTTTTCTCAACTACAAAATAGGAATAATTATATCCACCTTGCAGAGTTGTTACAACTATTTGATCAGACACTGGTAAAGCATCTAATTGGGTGTGGGATGTAAATGTTAGTTTACTTCTGCATTCGTGAGGTAAGATAAAATTGATACAATTTGCAAAAATACATATCTTAGGACAGATGTCCCCAGCCCCAGGGTCATGAACTGGTACTGGTCTATAGCCTGTTAAGAAGTGGGCCACACAGCAGGAGGTGAGCAGCAATTGAAACTTCATCGGTATTTACAGCCGCTCCCCATCACTTGCATTACCGCCAGAGCTCCACCTTCTGTTGGATTAGTGGCAGCATCAGATTCTCAGAGGAGCACAAACCCTACTGTGAACTGCACATGTGAGGGATCTAGGTTGCACACTCCTTATGAGACTCTAATGCCTGATGATCTGTCACTGTCTCTCTCATCTCCCCCAGATGGGACTGTCTAGTTGCAGGAAAACAAGTCGAGGACTCCCACTGATTCTATATTATGGTGAGTTGCATAATTATTTCATTATATAATACAATGTAATAATAATAGCAAGAAAGTGCACAATAAAGATAATGCACTTGAATCAACCCAAAACCATCTCCCTCCCTGTCTGTGGAAAAATTGCTTTCCATGAAACCAGTCCCTGGTGCCAAAAAGTTTGGGGACTGCTGTCTTAGGAAACAAATATATTTTTCTCTTGCTCATAACAGACACAGGTGAGAGTTTCGGCTGACAGTCAGCCTGCCCCACATGGACAATCAGGGACTGCATTCCTTAGTATTTCATGGTTCCACCATATCTGGGTTCTAGCAGGTGGGAAAGCAGAAAGAAACAGAGAGAAGCCACATGCTCTATCATAAGCCACACCTGAAGACACATATCTTGTGTGCTCATATCCACTGGGGACAGCTTAGATCCTCGCCAAACGTTACTGAAAGGGTGGCTGGAAAATGTTGTCTTGCCATGTGCCCACCTCCAACTCAATTACTGTAGAAGGAAAAATAGATTTTGTTGATTAAAAGGACCATGGTTTAAATTGTCAACAAGTCAGTTTCTCTTTAATGTTCCCTGATCCCTTCCTTTAGTATTAGACTTCCCTCTCATCTCAGTTATCTCCACTGCTGGATTCTGGGCCTGCTCATTTTGGGTAGGAGCCCACATGAGGTATCCTTGGGCCTGTTCTCTTTACTCCACTCCAGTGGATAACCCACTAGGTACCTGATGCTTTTGAGATACCCTGATCCACACTCTTGCAGTTCTCCTCAATTCTTTATTAATCAAGTTTTCTGGGTCTATAAGGGCTTTCCAGGCCTTCCAAGGCAGGTTAATATCATAGGAATGTCCCTGGGAATAATCATGTCTTGAATCTCTGCCAATTACACTTCTAACTTTTGATGACCTTGGCCAAATTACTTAATCTCTGAGCTGAATTGTTTATATTTGTAAAATTGGGATAATTCTTCCTCTCCTTTCCTCATGAGACCTTTTTGTGAAAACAACTGAGATAAAAAATTAAAAAGCGTTTTTCAGCAGGTAACACACTGTTACGTTTATTAAAATTTCCCTAATGTAACAGATAAAATAATTATTTGCTCTTTTTTGCTGAGTATTAAAGTTGACTCTAATTTTAGCAAAAATAAAATATTCTATATAAATAATAATAGTGTATTATCAATAAATGAAATAAAGTATCTTTGTATGTTGCTTTTTTTTTTTTTTTTTTGGCAGAGCAAAATGATGGAATAGAAACCTATACCATTCATCCCCACAGCTAGAACACCAAATTTTAACAACTATCTGCACACAGATAAACACCGTCACAGAAACTAAAAACCGGGTACCAACTCAGCCTCAGTGGAGTAGAGCAGCAAGCAGGCTCTTGGAGGCCCTGAGTCCAGGCCTAGGCTCTTGGACAGCATTTCTGGACCTACCATGAAGGGTGAATCTCTGGCCGGTCAGCATTCTCCACAAGCTGACTAAAGAGCCCTTGAGCTCTAAGTGAACAATGGCGGTCACCTGGCAGAATCCTCTGTTGACCTCTGTTGGCTGTGACCACAGAGAAAGGGACCAGCTCAGCCACAGTGGAAAGAGGAGGGAAGAGTGGGAAGGACTTTGTATTATAATTTGAGTGCCAGCTTAGCTGTAGTAGAGTAGAACATCATGTAAATGGCTAAGGTTTTTGACTCCCTCTCAGACAACATCTCTGGACAAATCCAGGGTCTCGGGGAGCTTGCCTTCCTGAAGGGAAGGGCTTTGAACCAGACCCAATGCTGTGCTAGTTTCAGGTCTGACCCAGTGCAGTCTCAGTGGTGGTGGTGGCCATAGGGGTGTTTACATCAATATACCCCCAGTTCCAGGTGGCTCAGAACAGAGAGAGAGACTCCATTTGTTTGGCAGAAAGTAAGGAAAAAGAATAAGAGCCTTTGCCTGTTAATCCAGAGAACTCTTCTGGATCTTATCCAAGACCACCAAGGTGGTACCTATACAAGTCTGCAAAAACCACAGCATTATTGGACTTGGGACCCAAGTCTCTTTGAATACCTGGAAATCTCTCTCAAAAAGGACAGGCTCAAACAAGCCCAGAATGTGAAAACTATAATAAATACCTAACTCTTCAATGCCCAGACACAGACGAACATCAAAAAGCATCAAGGCCATCTGGGAAAACATGACCTCACCAAATGAAATAAATAAGACCAATCCTAGAGAAGCAGAGATATATAACCTATCAGTCAGAGGATTCAAATAGCTGCTTTGAGGAAATTCAAAGAAATTAAAGATAACACAGAGAAGGAATTCAGAATTCTATCAGATAAATTTAACAAAGAAATTAAAAGAATTAAGCAGAAATTCTGCAGTTGAAAAATGCAATTGATATGTTGATGAATGCATCAGAGTCTCTTAATAGCAGAATTGATCAAGCAGAAGAAAGAATTAGTGAGCTTGAAGGCAGGCTATTTGAAAATACACAGTCAGGCCAGGCATGGTGGCTCACGCCTATAATCCTAGCACTTTGGAAGGCTGAAGTGGGTGGATGCCTTCAAGTTTCCCCAGGAGTTTGAGACCAGCCTGGGCAACCTAGTGAAACCCTGTGTCTACTGAAACTAAAAATTAAAGAAAAGTAGCTATACCTGGTGGTGTGCACCTGTAGTCCCAGCTACTCAGGAGGCTGAGGCATGAGAATCATTTGAACCTGGGGGGCAGAGAACCTGGGAGTTGGAGGTTGCAGTGAGCCAAGATTGCGCCACTGCACTCTAGCCTGGGTGACAGAGCAAGACTCTGTCTCAAAAAAAAAAAAAAAAAAAAAAGAAAAAGAAGAAAACACACACTCAGAGGAGACAAAAGAAAAAGAATGAAAAACAATGAAGCATGCCTATAAGATCTAGAAAATGGCCTCTAAAGGGCAAATGTAAGAGTCAATAGCCTTAAAGAGGAGGTAGAAAAAGAGACAGAGATACAAAGTTTATTCAAAGAGATAATATTAGAGAACTTCCCAAACCTAGAGAAGGATATCAACACTCAAGTCCAAGAAGGTTATGGAACACCAAGCAGATATAACCCAAAGGTGACTACTTTAAGGCATTAATAATCAAAGTCCCCAAGTCAAGGATAAACAAAGAATTCTAAAAGCAGCAAGAGAAAATAAATAAATAGCATATGATGAAGTTCAAATACATTTGGTAGTGGACTTTTCAAGTAGAAATCTTACAGGATAAGAGAGAGTGGCATGACATACTTAAAGTGCTGAAGAAAAAATAAAACTTTTACCCTAGAATAATATATCTGGCAAAAATATCCTTCAAACTTATGATGGAGATATAAAGACCTTTACAGACAAACAAAGACTGAGGGATTTCATCACCACCAGACCTGTCTTATAGGAAATGCTAAAGGGAGTTCTTCATTCTGAAAGAAAAGGGTGTTCACAAGCAAAAATAAATCATCTGAAGGTACAAAGCTCATTGGTAATAGTAAGCACACACACAGAAAGACACAGAATACTGTAATACTGTAATTGTGATGTGTAAACTATTATTATCTTATATTAAAAGGATTATTCATCATGACCAAGGGGATTTATCCCAGTGATGCAAGGATAGTTTGACATACACAAGTCAATCAGTGTGATACATTATATCAATAGAATGAAGGACAAAAACCACATGATCCTTTAAATTAATGCTGAAAAAGCATTTGATAAAATTCAACACTCTTTATGACAAAAATACTCAAAAAAACTGGAAACAGAAGGAACATACCTCAACATAATAAATGTCATATATGAGAGACTCGTAGGTAGGTCTCATACTGAATAGGGAAAAACTGAAAGCCTTTCCTCTAACATCTGGATGCTTACTGTCACCACTGTTACTTAACATAGGACTAGAAGTCCTAGCTACAGCAACCAAACAAGAAAAAGAAATAAAGCACATCCAAATTGAAAAGGAAGAAGTCAAATTATTTTTGTTTGCAGATGATAGGAAAAGCCTAAAGACTCTACCAAAAAACTATTAGAACTCATAAATAAATTCAGAGAAGTTGCAGGATACAAAATCAACATACAAAAATCAGTAGCATACTTCTATGTCAACAGAGAACAATCTGAAAAAAAATCAATAAAATAATCCCATTAACTATATATAAATTAAATAAAATATTTAGGAATTAACCAAAGAACTGAAAGATGTCTACAAGGAAAACTATCAAACATTGATGCAAGCAATTAAAGGGGACACCAAAAAATAGAAATATAGTCCATATATATGAATTGAAAAAAATCAATATTGTTAAAATGTCCATACTACCCAAAGCAATCTACCGATTCAATGCAATGCCTATCAAAATACCAACGATATTCTTCACAGAAATAGAAAAAAATCCTAAAATTTATATGGTACCACAAAAGATCCAGAATAGCCAATAATCTAAGTAAAAAGAAACCTGGAAGAATCACATTACCTGACTTCAAATTATACTACAGAGATATAGTAACCAAAAAGGCATGGAAAGGGCATAAAAACAAACACATAGACCAATGGAACAGAATAGAGAACCGAGAAACAAATCCACACAACTACAGTGAACTCATTTTTGACAAAGTAACCAAGAACATACACTGGGAAAAAGGTAGTCTCCTCAATAAATGGTGCTGGGAAAACTGGACATCCACGTGCAAAAGAACGAAACTAGTCCCCTATCTCTCTCACCATATACACAAATCAAATCAAAATATATTCAAGATTTAAATCTAAGACCTCAGACTACTAAAAGAAAACTTTAGGGAAACTCTCCAAGGCATTAGACTGGGCAAAGATTTCTTGAGTAATACCTCACAAGCAGAGGTATCCAAAGCAATAAATGGATATATCGGATTACATAAAGTTAAAAAGCTTCTCTACAGCAAAGGAAACAATCAACAAAGTGAAAATACAACCTATAGAATGAGAGAATATATGTGCAAACTATCCATCTGACAAGGAATTAATAACCAGAATATATAAGAAGCTTAAACAACTCTACAGGAAAAATATCTAATAATCTGATTAAAAAATGGGCAAAAGATCTGAATAGATGTTTTTTAAAAGAAGACATACAAATGGCAACAGGTATATGCAAATCAAAACTACATTGAGACATCATCTTACCCTGTTTAAATGCATTTCATTCACAAGGCAGGCAGTAACAAATGTTGGCAAGGATGTGGAGAAAAGGGAATGCTTGTATACTGTTGGTAGGAATGTAAATTAGTACAATCACTATGAAAACAGTTTAGAGGTTCCTTGAAAAACTAAAAATAAAGCTATCATACTGATACAGTTTGGATGTATGTCCTTGCTCAAATCTCATATTGAAATATAATCCCCAATGTCAGAGTTGGGGCCTGGTAGGAACTGACTGGATCATAGGGGTGTATTTCTCATGAATGGTTTAGTGTCATCTCCTTGGTACTGTTCTCACAATAGTGAGTGAGTTCTCATGAGATCTGGCCATTTAAAAGTATGTGGCATCTCTCTTCTCCCTCTTTTGTTCCTGCTCTGGCCATGTGACACCCCTTCGCCTTCTGCCATGATTGTTAAGTTTCCTGAGATCTCACCAGATCCTGAGCAGATGACAGCATCATGCTGCCTGTACAGCCTGCAGAACCGTGAGCCAATTAAACCTCTTTTCTGTATAAATTACCCCATCTCAGGTATTTCTTTATAGCAATGTGAGAATGACCTAACACACGTATGATCCAGCAATCCCACTGCTAGGTAGATACCCAAAGGAAAAAATCAGCATGTCAAAAAGATGTCTGTACTCTCATGTTTATTGCAGCACTATTCACAATAGCCAAGATTTGGAAACAAGCTAAGTGTCCATCGACACGTGAATGGATAAAGAAAATGTGGTACATATACACAACGGAGTACTGTTCACCCATAAAAACTAATGAGATTCTGTCATTTGCAACAACATGGATGGAACTGGAGGTCATTATAAGTGAAATAAGACAGGCACAGAAACACAAACTTCGCATGTTCTCACTTATTTGTGGAAGCTAAAAATTAAAACAATTGAACTCGTGGACATAGAGAGTAGAAGGGTGGTTACCAGAAGCTGGGGTGGTTAACTGATACAAAAATAGAGAGAATGAATGAGTTCTAGTATTTGATAAAGCAACAGGGAGACTATAGTCAAAAATAATTTAATTGTACATTTTAAAATAAAAAAGAGTATAATTGGATTGTTTGCAACACAAAGGATAAATAGCAGAAGTGATGTATACCCCATTTACCCTGATATGATTATGATATACTGCATACCTGTATCCAAATATTTCATGTACCTCATAAATCTATAAGCCTACTATGTACCCACAAAATTAATTTAATAAAATGTAGTGCATTTAATTTAATTTGCAGAAAAGAATACAGCATTATTACTTTGCTTTACAACTATTTGAAGATATTTCAGTGCATTTCTTCATTATTTGTTATCCCTCTCTCCTTTGAAATGCTCACCCTTTCATACTTACTTTTTATATATCTGCTGTTTTTTTGTTTGTTTGTTTCAGTTTGTTTTTTTCCTTGAACTCCTAAAAAGTAAGATTCCATAGATACTTCAAATCTTGTCATGTGGACTGATTTTTCTCTAGCACAGCAAGGAAAAGGCAAAGGAAGAATCAGAACCTCAGTAACCCTGTCTCCAACAGACTTGGGTTTTCTTCCTAGTTACTGAGGTCCCTATTTCTATCAGCAGGTCTCTTTCTGGGTTAGTCACTGCTTTCTCTTCAGAGAATTGTGCAAAGTTTCTACAAGTTGTATGGGAAACCACTAACTGATGTTAAGTTTGCACAATGGGTAGTTTATATAAATGTTTCTCTTAAAAAGCAACATGCCCAGGAAATTTCTGGGAGACATGTATAGTACAAGTTTCACTAGCAGCTGCCAGAACATGCTGGAGCTTCCCAAGGTTGAATCTATTGCTCCCCGGGATTGATTCAATGTCTGTTCTGTCAGCCAGTGTAACTGCAGACTGCAACGTGCTCCATGTTTTCATACACAAAAGGGATATGGAAAGAACAGAAGGCAGGATCCAAGAGAAAATGTGAGCCAGTACAACACCACGCAAATGCAAGATGTTGATGGATCTAGTGTGAACTCTTTATATAGACAAAAGGAAGCAGAGCCCAAGGCTGATATCTGCATTGTTAAAGTGAATATATGATCTGTCCCAAATATTCAGAGAGCTGAAGCAAAATTGAGGATATTTGCCTTTGCCTATAAAACAGAAAATTGTTGACTTGCCTTTCTTCCCACATCCCTCCCAGCATTACTACTAACCAGCTGTGTGACTGAGTCTGTTAGTTCACAGCTTTCAGCCACCTTTACCACTGGAAAAGTGAAGATGGTGCGCCAGTCGGTCTCTGACATCCTTTCCAGCCTTCAAACTATGTCACTCTTTTAGAGACATTTTGACCACTATCTCCTTTTTTTCTAATATTATATGAGGTTTTTACTGAACACGAGTTGAGATGAACCATGAGATGTCCCTGTTTAATCTTGCAGATATGGCCAAGGGGTGCACGGACTGTAGTAGTTGGCATTGTGTTTGATTGAAATTAACAACAACATTAAACCCTACCACAGAGGCTGCAACATGTTGAAAAACACTGCTCCAGCACTTCTGAGAACTTACACAAGATGCATATATAACACAAGCATACATATGGGTTTCCTTATTTTATTTTTGCTTTGTAGCTCACAAAAAGTCAACAGATTCTCCAGGAAAACAAGAAATCACAGGGCTTCACAAGGACCTCTACAGGTTTTAAGAACACCAGTGGTGGGGAGGGAGGTGTCTTTGAGCTACTAAAACATTTTAAAGAGACTAAGAGCAACCAAGAAACCATATCATCATCTCTATAAAGTTACAAAAATGTTGAGATTATCTTCTTTTTTGACATGGGTGATATATATTGAGTATGTTTGAATTTATCCTGATCTCGTCTCATTCTGATCTTAAGCTCTAATGGGCAGCTATATAAGCTTTTGAGGAAGTAAAACACAGCTATAAAATTGGGTTTACACGCAAAATATTTCAAGTGATAGGGCAGTTCAGCTCAGTGCCTACCACGGGGAGGGATGGAAAGAAAGACCTAGGAAAAGATCATCTCAGTACAACATGGGGTGTTCTACAGTTGCCTTTACAGCTGGTCCTCAAGGGACACACAGAAAGGAAACTCTGCCTTGGCAGTGGGATGGTTCCAGGGAATCATAAAAACATCTGAGGAGTTAACCTTTGAAGAAGGTGATAAAGAACGCTCCAGGAAAATGAGATCATCGCTGTAAGATCAAGAGGTGTTAAAGTCTTTGATGCATTTAGAGAACTCCATGCATAAAGTTTCAGGAAGTGATGGGCAAGAGGTGAACCTGAAGGGGCAGGAAGAGGCCTGACAAGGGGAGGGCCTGCTGTGCCTCACTAGAAAGATCAGGCATGTTTGTGTAGATAGCGGGGAGCCATGGAAAGGTGCTGGATGAGAGTGTGACAAGGCTGGTTTTCTACACCCCCAGAGTAAAAAAGAATAAAGCATCCTTGTAATTGAAAAATTGAGGAACAACTGCCCTACCTGTTCAGGCAGCTGTTTTAAGTTTCATTATTTCCTGGCACATCATCTGTCACTTAATATTAGTGGCTCTATAGTTCCTGCTCTGCTTAAATATATCAGGGGCAATCAGTCTCAGCATCTTTGTATATTCACAGTTTGTTTTCTGCACTGATTCAAGACTTTCTGTTAGCCAAGATTTTCTAGTACAAACTTCCACTCCTCCTCCTAAAATCTTCCTAAACTCTCCTAGATCCCAAAGGTATCTCACTTTTAATAGGAGTGTATGAGTTATCATTTATTGTGTAACAAGTTATAGCAAGGTTTATCAGCTTAAAACAGCAAACTTATTATCTCATAATTTATGTGTGTCGGGAATCCAGGTATGGCTTAGCTGAGTGTCTCTGACTCAGGGCTTCTCACAAGGTTGCAATCGAGGTGTCAGCCTGGGCAGCAGTCACCTCAAGGCTCCATGGGAAGGACCTGTTTCCGTGCTCACTCACACTGCTGTTGGGAGGCCTCAAGTCCTTACTCACTCTTGGAGATGGCAGTTTCTTGCTACCTGGGCCTTTCCAGAGTTCCGCCACAATATGGCATTGGGGTTCTCCCAGAGAGCCAGAGAGGATAAGCAAGACAGAAGTCATGATGCTTTTGTAATCTAATCTCAGAAGTGTTAACCTATCACTTTTTTTTGTATTCTATTCTAGTCTATCTTTATTCTAGAGAATAAAGTAATTCAACCTATACTCCAGGGGAAAGGATTACACAGTGGGTGAATGTCAGGAGGCAGGGTCACTGGGAGCTATCCTAGGGGCTTTCAACCACAGGAGTTACTCAGCTACCTCTGTTTCTCCAAACATGACTGAGAACAGACAGCTCGAAAGAGCCAAACATGTACTCCTCCATCTTTCCATGTGGGTGTTATTCCTCAATCTCCTATTTCATCCCAAAACCCGTTCATCATTCCAGCTACGTTAGTCCAGCTTTTGGGCTGTGTTACGGCTATATTCTGAGGACGTTGATGCTTTCTGCTCTCATATGTAAAATGGGAATAAAGATACCTATCTCACAGGGCAGATTTGAGGAATGAATGGAACTATATATTAGATAAGAAACAGACCAATGAACTCAGAAGCAGATGCTTATGGATTTAAGCACTGATCACCTACCTTAGTGGCACCTGTTCCTCTACATTTAAGCTCATGAGTGAGCAAAGTTACTAAACTTTAGGAATGCTCCAAGTTGAGAATATTTAATCCAGTCCTCAAATATCCATTCACTTATCTCTGAGGATTAATATAACCCACCTTATTGGACCTTTTGCTACCAAGGTCTTTTATTGATCAGAGTATACCTTACTCTCCAAATCCAGCTTCTTGACATTTTAAAGGCCATCCTACAACCCCTATAGTAGAAAGACGTGTGCTCATATAGCAAAGGATATTTGATTGGGCTGGACACACCATTTATCTGCCTTAGATGTTGTAGCTATGGAAAATTACAGTACTAAGCAGCAATCTATTCTGAAATTTCTTTATTGAACTCCTGCATTGCATTCTTTCATTTCTTTTTCTTAGAACTGATACTGGGCTCCTCAATAGATTGCAACCTTCTCAATTAATATTTGTGACCAGTTTTATACTTTTTAAGAGCTCCCCAAGAGGATAGGGAATGCAAACTATATTACAGATACTCATTCAGTCATATATACTAGAAATTTAGAGTTGGAATGCAAATTATGGGCCATCTAGTTGAGTCCCATTTTTCACATAGGCAAGAAGTCATTCTTACCATATTCATGAAAAGTCATATAGGAACTTAGCTTCTATTTGAATTGATACAATTTTGGAGAGCTTTTTGTATATCTAGAGAACTGTTGTTTCTGTGTTATACCTGAGTGTTGTTTACTGATTATATTGAACTAAAATCTGCTCTATTTTCTTTACTGAGATAGGCATGGAAAGCAGCAATAATATATGCAACACCGAACAGGACCATGCCCTCTTCTAAATGACATTATGGCCTCCCCGACACTTGAAGATGGCATCTTTGCCTCCTCTGTCTCCTTCTCTTCTGATTAAATACCCTGAATTCCTTTTGTATGAATTTGTTTGATTAAAGATTTTTATCCGTGTTCAATGTAAATCCGGTAGAGTAATTTGGAAGGGCTCCTTCATCATCAGCAGAAATAAACACTAAATTCACTCTACTCTATAGTGGGTGTACTATTTCAGCTGACAAAACTGTGGGGCTTCTGGGGAAAGAGAATTAACAAAATAATTACAAAAGCCACAAATCCTTACCCTCACTAGGCTTATAAATGAAGACACAGCTGTGTTAAACTGAACTGTAAATGCACTTAACAGTTAAAGAACAGTTACAAGTTTGAAATGCTGTTTACAACTTTCTGAGTTTCATTTAAGATGAATATACTTTATCTTTGTGACAATCAGCCAGCTTGTAAGAAAATATTCCTCTGTAAGTGTTTATTATTTGTTCAACATGTATTTACTGATGGCCTACTATGGGTCAGACACTGATTCAGGCATTGGGGATATGATGGGGAATAAGAAAACTAAAGCACTGCTCTCATAAAAATTATTCTAGGGAGTGGATACAGCCAACAGAGAAATGAACAAGAAGACTTAATAAGATTGACGTTGTTTTCCAATTATCTTCTCTCAGGCAATAGCTGATTTCTGATAAAGCATAGAGAGAACAGGGTAGGTTTTATGAGGGCCTTAGAAAATCTAATGGGTTTTAGGGGCTACAATTCTAGTAGAGCTAGAGATGAATCCTCCATCATGTTTGTAGTTGCATAAGGGCCTTGAGATCCATATCGGTAATCCTTACTTTTGGAAGACTAGGAGGCTCAGGCTCCCAAGGCCCTAAACTGAACAAGGATGTGGAAGTCCCAGGAGAAGTTGATGTCTCTTATTAGTCATCAGGTAGGAAGCCAAAAAAAAAAAAAAAAAAAAAAAGGGAATCCAGAGACTCCAGGAAAGCCTGACTTGTGATGCAGGCACAACATCTACTAAGACTGGGGTTCTTTGTGCCCCGAAAAAGGATTGCAAGCTACTTGGGTTTTGAAACAAGTCAGTAAAGTGCAGCCTCATCTCCCACTCTCTTTCCATACAAGCTGCACTAATTTTCCCAACTTTTATTTCTTCTTACCGCACTTTCTATTTTCCCTGAGTACTTTTCCTTTTTCTAAGTATCCTTTTGCTCTTCTTTCTATAAAACCAATCCTTCAAATAATAAAATACAGGATAAGCCTTTTCCTCAACAGAAGATGAAAAAATAAATTTATAGTGAAATAAATTTTCGAACACATTCTTTCATTAATATGCCTTCCTCATCTTGATTCACACACACACACACACACACACACACACACACACACACATATATATATAATGCAACAACAGAAATAGTACATGGTGCAGCCAATCATGAATCTATATATATAAATATAATTTAAATATAAAATAAACTTAATGTAAAGATGGTTTGGAATGTTCTGCTTCATGGCTGTTAGGGCATGTTTTTTCCCCAATCATTCCTGCTATCTTGCCCATTCAGCAAATAATTTTTCTGGATTTGTATTTCTACTTTGAGGCTCATCCTGTTTCTAACTTCTGATCTGAGCATAGGCTCCCTACCACGTTTATTAGGCCAGAACTGATTAAAGTAGGTACAAGGGTAAGACTTTTTGTTAATATGTTAGGAGAGAGAAAAAGAAGATTTGTCATTTGTGCACTGAATCTCTGGATGATTAAAAATATTTTAAGAAACTAGCAGCTTTAAGTTATATTTATGGTTTGATTCTGGGAAGGACAAATGGAAGGATGTAATTGTAAATATAGATAGCCAGTCAAAGATGAAGAAAATAGCCAATCAAATAAAGAGAAATTAGTAGAATAAGCTCTACACTTCATAGTTTCAGGACCTACGTCCTTAATTTCTGGTATTTAACTACCTGTGCTTAAGAGCCAAAGACTGATAAATGAATGACTCAGACCAACACTTTATATGCTTAGAGTGACCATTATAACCTTACAACCATCTCCTTCAGACTTATCCTCTTCCCACGTTTAGTAAAGGAAATCAAACTATAGAGAAACTACAGTGCTTTAGAGTCAGCTCACAGTAAAAATCAAATGTTGAGTGAATGGGAATTTAAGTTTAAGTAGAATATTTACCATCAGATCTAGAAATTATGCTGTGGGTAGGGATGGCCATATCATAGAGGTAAAGAAAAATCAAAGTGATTTGTATTAGTGTTTATTAAACACAAAAAATTTAAAAAGAAGGTAAATAAATCACATATTCAACTGAATAAAAAAAACAATGAATAGAATGTAAGGAAAGTAGAAGAAAGAAGATAATATAGATAAAAGCAGAAATTAATGAATTAAAAGAGCAGTAAATATTGGTTAATCTGGAATGGACTTTGAAAATCCCAATAAGATCTGAGGATAGTTTCTTGAAAAGATCTCTCTTACTGAGAAGAAAGGACAGAACAAAACCTATATACAAATTTTTTAAAATTTCACATCTATAAAAATAATCAGTAGACCATTTATAAGGAAATATCATTTCATTTCACTGGTAATAAAGAACATTTTGTTAAAATAAGTGGTTTTCTACTAAGTAACCAAACAATACATACAAACTTTTTGTCCAAAAACTCTGGCAGGAATTTGAAAATTTGTCAAAATACAGCTGCTTCTGATGTCCACCTTATGTCCAACCAAAGGCACATCACTTAATTACATGTAAGAGTTTCACACATCAAGGAATAGTTACTTCTTATACTAATTTCAAGGTTGAAAACAATATAGAAAATTACAATTATTATCATGAGGTGAGGTGGCACATGCTAAAAACAAAATGAATTTCTCTCGGACTTGAGTATAGATGGAAAATCAACTTTTCCATAACTACAGAATGCCAGGGCAGTATCATATCAAGTGACTAACATCCATGCTAAAATGGGGTTTATCCTATAAGTATGAGCATCATTCAATGTGAAGAAACCAACTAATATGCTACCTCATCAATATGTCAAAGAAAAAACACCATCTATTCATCTAAAAATCTGCCAAAAGGCATCTGGTAGAGTTCAACATACATTTGGAATAAAACTTTCAAAATATATGCAAATTGAATAACATTTCTTTAGTATGATAAATACTATATTCTGGTAAAATAAGCCACCAATATTATGCCTAACTGTAATTCACTAGAGATATTCTCATTAAAGCTAGGGAAAGGGACAGAACGAGACTCCGTCTTAAAAAAAAAAAAAAAAAGCTAGGGAAAGGAATTCCAACTATTCCCATCATTGTGTAATGTTGTTTTCAAATGCTAACAAATACAACACAATAAAAAATTATATCTGTAAACATATAATATAGATAATATATGTAATTAAATATATATAATGAAAAACATAATTATCATCATTTGCAGATAATATGTCTGGCTGGAAAACTGAAAATAATTAACTAAAAAAAATGAACTACTGGAATTGATAAAAGAAGCTCTAAAATTACCAGTTACACAGTTAACATAATGAAATAAACACTTTTGCCTATAGATAACCACATCAGTTAGACTCTAACGTTAAAAAATATCCCATTTACTATAAGACTAATATTATAAAATGTCTAGAAATTCTTGTATCAATAAGCACTTACAAAATCACAAAGTATTTTTCTGACACTTAAAAGAACTTGAATAAATAGTGAAACATGGAATGCTTTAATCCAAAAATTAATTGTTAAATGTCAATTATTCACAAGTTAATACATAAAGACAATGCAATTCTAATTAAAACCGCAACATAAATTATCTGGAGATTGGCTATTTGACAAAATATTCTAAATTTCACCAAAGACACTTATTCTTAGAATAGATAGAATTTTTTAAGTGACAAATTTGAGGACTATAAAAGTTCAATTTCTTTAGTTCTAAAAACTGAAAATGACAATTATATAATATATATATGTATAAGCATGTGAGCGTATATATGCTATTAATTGACTTATACATTGGTGTGTTTATGTCTGTGTATGTATACATTTATTATATGTATTTATTGGTAGGAATAAACCTTGGTATGATTTTTATGGGAGGCATCTCGTGTACCCATTGGTGCAGCATTTCCCTCTCCAGGAATTTGCCCTAAGAAAATAATCATGAACATTTATAATGCAATAGCTAAAAATATATTCATCCTAGTATAGTTTACAGCAAGTCAAAATTAGAAAGAAAAAGTCTAAGTCTTCAAAGGTAGAGTATTTTATAAAATCAGGATACATTCATAAAGTAAATATCATGCAAACATTAAAAACAATATATAATAATATTTAATGAAAAGGATATTCTCATAAGGAATATGAAAAGTAGCTTATGAGTGAAGAGGCTAAGGAAAGACCTATTTTTAGGAGTATCCATTTTGCAAATGACTTACAAGCACCCTAATCCTAGGCAAACCACATGATTTTAAGGAATGTTGCTACCTGTAACAAGGGTTTTAAATGACCTCCTTTACAGTCCATGGTAGCTTCCTCACAGGAAGTTCTGATCTTACTCTCAGCCAAGTCCTTGTAGCTCACTGTGCTGTGGCTGCATTTATTTGCCTTCTAAATGCATCAGGATAATGAGGATTTGAGCTGATAAGCAATAGCCAGGATGTGATGGGGATGAAGATTTGAGAAAGCTAGGAAAAGCAGAATTGAAACAAATTGACCAAATGTATAACACTGGGAACGGAGAAAGGCTGAAGAGTTTCAAGTTTCTGACAAGCATTACACCACAGGGTCACAGTCCTGAGCTTCTACCATCCCCTTCTCCAGCCTCCCTTGCCAACTCAAAAGCAGCCCTCACCCTGCCTGCCTTAAACCCTGCACTAACTAAGCCACAAGATACATCCAGCAACCAAGGCAGGAGCTCCTATCTGGTGGGCAGGTGAGCTGGGATGAAGCAGCGATGTCATTACATAGTTGGGGTCCCAATTTGGGATTTTGAATCCATTTGTCCATAAATTTTTTTTACCCCTATTTATTTTTTGAGAACAACTGATAAATATTTCTGTTATATGATGTTATGTTCTAAGTGAGATTTTTGGCCATCATTACTGTGCATATGCAAACCCCACAGCCTTGGGGAAAAATACAGAATTCTAAGTATTGACTGGCTTACCTATGGTAAATTGGGGGTTATTTGATTTGTAGTATTTTTAAATATAAAAGCATAATATTTAAATCTGGGGGCAGCATAGTAAGACCAAATTGCTGTTATATCCAGAGAGTAAGATTCACAGCCAATTATACATACATGTATAATTTTCATTTTAAATTTTTAGAACTAAGGAAATTGAACTTTTGTAGCTCTCAACTTTTCACTTGAGAAAAAGTTCTGTCTATTCTAACAACTAGTGTTTTGGGTGAAATTTAGAATATTTTGTCAAAGAGCCTATCTTCAAATAAATCATTTTAGGGTTTTAATTGGAGTTGCATTGTCTTTATATATTAACTTGTGAATAATTGACATAATAATGTAGAAAGTAATTCATCAAGATGAAACTTATACCTTTAAAAAGTACCTTAATGTTGACCCAATCATATTATTCTGAGGGAAATCTAACATTCTTTAAAAGGTTAATAAACAAAAGTGTTTTCTTCAAACAACAAGCAAACAAACAAAAACTTAGAAGTCCAATAATTGAGGATTACTTAAGTAAACCATGTAGTAGTCTATATTGAAGTATTATGCAGCTGTCACAAATATTTGAGTGTCTATATTATCAGGGGATTTATGCTACAGCACTCCACATAATATGCAAAAGTATACATATTTTATAATATCGACTTTAGAAAAATATTTCTGGGAAACATAATCACAAGAATTTTAACAAAATATTTTTATCAGTGTGGGTGGGGGTGTCAAATCTCAACTCCCCCACTGATAACTTGATAATACGTATATAAAGCTGAACTTACCATCTGGCAAAGAGTTAGTGCCCAATAAAACCTGCTGAGTGCTGTCATGCCAGGCACTGGACACACACCTTTTAGTCCTCTTTGGCATCCTACAATATAAGCACTCTTAGTACCTCCATTTTGCAAAGGACATCGTGAGTCCTGAAAGGGCTAAGTAATTTTCCTGGAAACTCATCAGTATTGAGGGACAGAGCTGAGGCTAAACCTGGGTCAGTTCATATCTAACTCCCGGTGCCTCTTACCCCGTATGGTGCTCCAAAGTAAGGGTACGTTTGCATTTATAGGTGGCTTTTATTTTTATTGTTGATAATTTTGTGTGCTTTCCAAATTTTCTAAAACAGGTACCTATTGCTCTATTGCTTCTAAAATCAGAAGAAAATCTTTGTTTTTGTGTTTGTTTAAGAAAGACCATTAAGGAAGTAACATAAAAGGCAGGTTAAGGGTGGAGAAGAAAAATTACGTTGATAAGTGTAAGCTCTCAGCTTCCCTCACAATTTAGCTCTGTAGAGCAATGCATTTCTAAATGTTTCAGAGATGCATACAGATTTAAAATTTTCCTATCCAATTTCTGTAAGAGTGATAATTTAAATTAGTATGTAATTGTGATACATTTTGACTTGAAAATATGGCCATTAGGCAATGGTCTGGTTAAAGTTATATCTTTAAAATGTCCCATCCATTTGCTTTCATTAAGGCTGCATAAAGGTTTGCATGTTCTGTTTTATTTGCTTTATTTGGATGCCTAGTGCGTCTTTTGTGGTCTTGGACTTGGCCCCAACTGAGGAGGAAGTGCAGCTGGATGGGGACAGAAAGTCAGAGCCCTGGATGCTCCTCTCAGCCGCTCATTTAACCTCTCGATGCCTCATTATTTCCCTCTAGAAAGTACTTTCACTATTTGTCCTTGAATTAAGCAATGAAGAAGACAACTTTCTACACTTAAAGTAAATGCAAACAATTACTTTTCTGGGTCCTCACTGATTTTTCCATTTATCTGCTTCACCTCTCCTCTCTTTCCTTTCTGTTTTCTTCTCTCTCTTTCTCTCTTTCCTTTTCTTTCCCTTTAATTCTGGCCCCAAAGTATTGGCTTGGCCAGAGGAAATGCTCAGAATGAAGGATTGCATCTTCTGACCAGAAGGAGGTGCTGAGGATGGATATGACATCTCAACAGAAGGTCTATTTTCTTTCTTTCCACTGTTCATGTTTACAGAGCCCTCCCTTTATAAGGCAAATGTTACCTTTTATGTGTTATTCTATTAGTACTCATGCTTAAGGGATGCTAATAAATCAAAGACATTTGTGTATTCATGAATGCGCTCCTGCACTTTCCAAAGTACCCTCTCAATGGTCTTGAAAAGCTCAAGCTCACTGGTTAGGCTGTTGTAAACATGCCTTGTCCCAACCCCATGCCAGGCCTTGCCCTCCCAGATGCTGGACCCTGTTAAGAGCAGTGGTCCTGCCTATTACATGACTCTGAGGCACCTTCTGTAATCACCATAAACTGGATGGAAGAGCCACAGGGCTACCATCAGCACTGCAGAGACAGTGGAGCAGAGGAGTCTCATTACGGAAATTAAGGCCTGCAAGAGACCCAGGTTGCAAGTGAGGCACCTTGAGAGTCATCCAAGGATCTCTGGGCTGGAAAAATGGAAATACACTAACATTAATTAGCCTGCTGCACCAGAAGAGAATAATTTAAATGCAAAAGATAATTTCACTGCCCTTTTGATGTGAAAAAGTTGTCCTAGATTGTAACTTTGATTTCCATGTCAGCAGCCTGTGTGCTCATACATTAACAGCAGCCTGGAAGATTGAAAAAGCAGGTGTGGGCATCGATTTTGAACAGTGGGCCTGCCGCTTGCTGTGTGATCATGTGATCTTAGGCAATGGACTGCTCCTCCCTAATTCTTTGTTTATAGTTTTATTCACTTTACAGTGGTGAAAGAACACTTATTTTAATGTGATGCTGTGAGAATTAAGTACGCTGAAACTCTCTATGACGTGAGAAAAGCTGCAGGCGCAGAATATCCTGCAGAAATAAATAGCTGGTTATTTGCTGCATATGTGCCAGGCAAATGTGCACACATAATTGCTTTTTTTACCAAGTCTTTTTCATCTTGGTATTGCCATTGAGTCAACTCTGCTGGGTGTTATTAAAAGACTCCCCAACACAATAGCAAGGGATGGTCAACAAAGGAAAGCACACAACACAGCGAAAGCTATTGAGAAATGTACATTCACCCTCTCACACCCTTGACCTCTAGAATCAGATCCGTAACTTCTCCCCTCTTCATTTCCCCTTCCTGTGTCCACAGTGAAGGGAAGTTGGTTGCAACCTTTTGCAGATAATGTGACATAGGGTACACAAGAGCGGAAGGGAGAAAAGCATTTCAACAAAAGCCTGGAACTTCAGTTTAGGTAAATTCAGGAAGGCATGAGATAGGAAATGGCAGCAACCTTGCCAGGAACTACAGGAAAAGGGTTCTGGCATCAGCCCCGGAGCAAAATGTTAGGTCATCTATAATAAGGGCTGGGTGAAAAACCTTCAACTCAAAATGAAAGATACAATGACACAAAGAATCTTATCAAGGCAACCTTTGAAAGCAGTTAAGAAACCAATTCTTCTTTTTTTAAAGAAAGTCCGCAGACAAAAGAGATTCCCTGATCAGCTTGTGTCAAGTTCCATGTAGAATAAACTTTCTTCACAATCTCAAGAGCCAAGTTTCTGTGCCAATTTTTTTTCCTATTTATGAGGAAAAGGAGAGGAAACAGAAACTTAAAAATGAAACAGTAGATTAAACTCACCTTTCTCCAATTAGGTAGCTTTAATAAGTGGTTTCTATTTTTTATCAAATTTCATTCCATTTAACTTTTCATAATAACTAAATGACACTGACGAGATACAGTTGGTATTGACAAGAGAATCGGTTCAGGTATAAAATGAGAAAAGAAAAATGTTGCATTCCACTTTAAAATTGGAAGATAAAAGAGCACATTCTAGGGAGAAGGAATGTATTTTTTTCTCAAGAGTTAACATTTAGTTCTCCTGGCACTAGAAATGCTGAACTTCTGAGAAAGATGTTAACAATGAGATCAGAGCTGTATCATGGGGGAAAAGGATAGGCTAATTTCAGAGATCCTGCAATTGTAAAGATTGTTTCTTTGGGCTTCAATTAATTAAATATTTGTCCCCCCAAAATTATTATGTTGAAATCCCAATACCCTTCTACAAATGTGATGGTATTACGAGGTAGGCTCTGTCATGATGGCAGAGCGCTCATGAGTGGGATTAGTACTCTTATATAAGGGACCCCAGAGAGGGCTGTCTCTCTCCACCATGTGAAGATATAAGTCAGCAGTCTGTAACCTAGAAGAGGGCCCTCACCAGAACCTGATCGTGCTGGTCCCCTGGTCTTGGACTTTTGGCCTGAAAATTGTGAGAAATAAATGTCTATTGTTTATAAGCCTCCAAGTCTAAGCTGGGAGCTAAAACAGCCTGAGCTAAGATACCTGCTTCTAAAGTCTGACTCACAATTCTGTATTAAGTTTCAGACTGTTTTCCAACCACTCATTTCCAAATGGACCACTCATTTTGCACAATGTTATGCAGACCTGAATGCCTTAGAAGGAACCCCTTCTTGATACAGATAATGTTCTGGTTTCCACTCCAACACCTTAAATGACAGCATTTTAGTAACTCCAATTCTTCTTGTCAAGGGGTCAAAAAGTAAGATGCCTGTAATTCACAGTGGGAAAGTTCTTAGTTTAACATGTTAGAAGAGAAAAGAAGAAAAAATCCTTTTCCTTAATAATTTTCACAGTTAGATGGTAAAGTAAGTGGAAAAGTTCTGCACTTGGTTGCAGTGAACAACTGTCTTCCACCAGGGTTGATAGGGAGGATCATTAACCATCAGAGAAATTGCTAACTGCCCTGGAACACAGCACATTCTTGGGTGAAAAGTCACTTGAATGCCTGTTGGAGCCTTCACTATGGATTGCCAGCTATTCTGACTTGGAGTTTGAGGCTGACATCTGAAATCACAGGTTGTCCTGTTCATTGTTTCTTCATGTTTTTCTAGGGGTTATTTAAGCCTGTGAAATCTGAATTTCACACATGTTGCTTGGGCTTCACCCAACCATCATCTCATGATTTGATACAAAACCCATTTTTTAAATGTTGTATTTATATAGAACATAAGCTATCACCTACCCATATATCCAGTCATGACCTGCACTGTTTTTAATTTAGGCTTCATGTTAAAACTTCCAGCTAGATGCTGTTATCTTCAGTTTAAGGGTAATACTAATTTTGACTCAGGAGAATTCTTAAATTTCACCAATTTAAGAATTGGTGAAATTTATTTCACCAATAAGTGACATCTGAAATTTGAGCCTATGTGTTTCTGTTTCCCAAGCGTGTATTCTTCTTCCTTTCCACTATACAGCCTTGTAACTTACAAACTTCCCTTCAATCATAAATGTCTATTCCCTTAAAGCAATGGCTTTTTATTATATAGGACAACAATGTCTCAATAGTCAAAGATGCCTTCTCATAATTTGGTTCCAAATTTGTTCCAAGAAGAATCCACATGCCTCTTGTCTGTCCCTTCGGGTCCAGGGGAAGCAATGTATCCACTGTTCAGCACCACCCCTCACCCATCACCATCACTGCCAATACCTACCCTAAGGTTCTCTTTCCTATTGAGACACTTGATTTATGCTTAACACTATACTAATTACTAAAGTAGTTGATGAGTCCCACCTTGTAAACTGTTAAAGTCTAAAGATTAAAAAGAAAAGAGGGCCGGACAAAATGGATCATTTGAGGTGAGAAGTTTGAGACCATCCTGGCCAACGTCGTGAAGCCCCATCTCTACTAAAAACATAAAAATTAGCTGGGCATGGTGGTGCGCACCTGTAATCCCAGCGACTTTGGAGACTGAGGCAGGAGAATCACTTGAACCCAGGAGGCAGAGTTTGCAGTGAGCTGAGATGGCACCACTGCACTCCAGCCTCTGTCTCAAAAAAAAAAAAAAAAAAAGACTTCATATGTGAAGTTTGGCTTTTTCTTTTTGTCACTGTAAACATTGTCAATAGAAAATTTTAAAAGAAAAAATAAGAGTTCCAAAAGGTTCAAGATATATGTGACTTGATTATTTAGTCATTCAATGAGAGCTTTAGTCTTAGTTGTTGAAAATCTATGTGGATTTCTATTTGTAGTAGTCAAACCTGTCTATAGGTACATAGGATTTTTTTGGGGGAAAGAAATCAAATAATTATATATTTTCACTTCATTTAGGTGCCCCAATCTTAAGCAGATGAAATATAGAATTCCTGCTTTTCCCCAATCCCTGACTTCACTTTAAATTCTTCTCAGCTGATGTGGTTTAAAGCTAAGTATGTTTTCTTTCTTTTATAGCTTAATGTTACACAGGAATTTCTCTGGTTCTTCCAACTTCATTCCACACATGGTATTCTGTCCTTATCAAAAATCAGATCATTTCTCTCAAAGATAAAAAAACTGGCATCAAGGCAAACCCTGGAGATGAAAGCAAGGGTTAAGTTTACTTCCAATATTAGGGAATGATTCGGAAATAAATGTCGAGGTTAAAAAGTCCAGATGGCAATTCAACTGTATCCTCACTATAAACATGATTTGATTTATGGGAACTACTAATGGTATCTCCGTTTAGATCTGGACAGCTTTGCTTTCTCTCATCTGAGTTTTAAATTCATCAGATTCTTTTACTCCCACTATCAATCCTTCACTACAAAGAGACACTCCTCATCCAGAATTTGGGAGTATCTTAAAATGCAGAAATTGATAAATGTTAACAACCTTAATCCATGCAAATTACTGTCTGCTGTCATTATTTATAACCTGGCGGATGTGCTTATTCAAAAGATCCTCAAAAAGCTTTGACAATTCATGCTTCCAGTTGTGAAACATCTTTTGCTCTTCTTCCTTCTTTCATAAGGGATCCTACTGAATTAGTTTTCACTTTTTTTCTTTGCCTGACATTGCAATTATTAGCTTTCGTGGCTTTGTCAGAAAAATCCATCGGAAATGTTTATCTCCTGGGGCAAATCTCAGGGAAACAGCATGTTTATCACTTCAAGGGGCTCTAATCCAAAGGCAGCCCCAGGCCCACCCGTTTTATAACACAGGGACTGGAGGAGGAAGCAGCCATGTCATTGAACAGCAGTGATACAATAAACTCCCACCATGAGCCGTGAGGCCTCCCTGTTCTCTAACCTACGTTGATTAAATGTACGAGCTGAAATCATACTAATTTAATCTCTTATTTCCATTTAACTTTGTTCAGTTCACAAAGTATTGGCCGGAGAGTGGACACTATTCAGAATTAGGCCACTTTCTTCCACAGCTAGAATCAGCGAATTTCATGTATTGGCCAATGTTGACTAACATCTAATTTAAATATCATACCAGGAAAGGGGATAGTTTGAATCAGAAGGATGACTGGAATGACCAGATGCATTTTACTTTATGTTGCAAGGATAAACATAACCAAGGTACCTCTTCAATAATAGACACATAATTTTGTATTGCTCTTCATATTCTTGTAAGACCCAGTCCTAATGTCATTTCCATTATGAAACACTTAGTCATTCCAGAACCTGCATGTACTGCTCCCTCCTCTGTGCTCCCAGTAGGATTTTGGATACTCTTTGATTCATTCAATAGTCAACACAACTTATTACACTTTTAGAAACTGTGTTACTTACAGCTTGAAATACAATCAGGGCCAACACACCCTCCATGAGCTCAAGGGAGAGAAGTAACAGCCAGTTGCAAGAAATCATCCATAAGCTCAAGATATACGGCCACGCAAGAAGGGCATCTTCTTTGTTGGGTTAAGGTCATGACCCAAGCAGAAATAGGGAAAAGGCAAAATAAAAAGATTTTATATCATTAGGAAATTGATAATCAATGCTTTCTCTTGTCAAAAGAACATACTTTTGGGGAAAACTACAGGTAGAACAAATTGGTTTAAATAAAGAATTCAATGGTAAGAATAGAATTTAAAAATAGACTGGATAATTAAGCATAGGTCAGTACGTAAAGGATTAAGAATTTATATTTTCTTACCAGGCCAATGGAAGTTAGGACTTACATGTGAGTCATTGTGGAGATCTGAATGCAGTGAAAGGTTAGGGGAATGGAGAAAAGTCTAGAGAGTCAGCAATTATCAGGAGACAGAATCAGCGGAGACTCTTGACTACTTGGGTATGGCAGCCAGATACAAAGAAACGCAAAGAAGAATACACAAATTTCTGTACTGAGAAACTTCAAGGCAGTGATATCTTTGGTTGACAGGGAACTCAGTAGAAAGAACCTGTTCCAGGGAGAAAATATGGAGTCTGATTGTTTCAGTGTAGAGTTTAAGTTGCCTGTAAAACATTCATTTGGGATGTCTAAGAAGGTGTATATTTCTATGGTGTGTTTACTTTCAGAATAGAAACAATTTTGTGCCAGTTGGAAAAAAAAAAACTATTATGATTTGATAGAGGACTAAGAAGAAATACCAGAGAAGTTGGAGGAAACCCAGAGGGAGAATTCATTCCCACCAAAACCAAGGAAAAAGAACATTTCAAGAAAGAAGTAAAGGCAAGAGTGGTACATTTCAAGGAAGTAAAGTAAACCATGAGAATTGATAAGCATCTATATAATTTTAAGGAGTGAATAAGTCATTGGTGGACTTAGTTGGAGCATTTTTAGGGGTGTGTAGGGGCCCAAGACAAATTACAAAGATGTGATGAGTGAGAGAGGAGAAAAAAGGAAACGTGCTGAGTAGTTTTTTTCAAAAAATTTAGATAAGGGAGATAAGCATCTACATCATAGATCATGTTAGTTTCTTTGAATCTACAGGATAGTCTTTTTTGCCTGCTTCCTCAAACCACAACGCTGGATTGAGCTTTTGTAGTCAGTTGAGTTTTTAATTTACTTGGAGAGTCTCAGTTTCTAACCTAATGCCTGGAACTCTGTAATGGACTGTTAAGTCATTTAAAGATTGGAGAAGACATGATGAACACATTTTCTGTTACTATTTTCCAGGGAAACACCAATTATTTTGATGGAAATTATTTGAAGGCATTGGAATACAAATCTGTGTGAAGTGAGTTAAATCTCCGCAAGGTCAAGATACACTGTATTTAATTACACCTTCATGGAAACTCAATTATATCCTTCTTGCTGATAGAAAACTGAATTCCTTAAAAATTAAATGAATTAAAATTTGTGTATGACAGGACTATTATACCCGTAACAGTTCCACTGCAAGTACATGAGACTGTCATGGCAATAACTGAAAAACTAAAGGAGATGTCTATGTAGACAGCTGCTCATTTACTGCCTGAGGCTCAGAATCAATCATAACTCCAGGTGAACTGAATCCCTCAGAGCACCAAGGGAAACCTGAGAAGCATTCCAGGAGACCTCCAGTGACTGGCTTCTCGGATATATATAACACAGGCTGAAGTGTGCTGTCAAAACTCATCATTTAAGCATTCTAAACTCCATTAAAATATTCCTTTAAAAGAGAAAGAGCTGCAGACTTGATACAGGAAGGATCTCTTCCATGATTCTGGGATTTGGAGCTCAGGTGGTACAATGGTGATGAAGATGGAGATTTGGACGTGGCCAGTGTAAAGATGGTGACTTAGCAGGGAGGACTGATGAGTGAGGAGAGAGCAGATGTAATTGAAAGAGGAGAGGACTAGCCTCAGTACCCTGTGAAACACTAGCATTGACTACTGGGCAGGGAAGGAAGAAGCCTCGAAGGGACCTCAGAGGACTGGTCTCTATCCCACAGGAGTGTACACTTTATTTCTAGTTCTCTTTGGATCTTTGACAAAAGAAAATAAAATCTATCGTTAAGCATTAACCATCTCTCAAGATATGTTTTCCAAAATTGTGTCTTTCCTTTAAAATATTCCCCAATGCATTCTATTTATTGTTTTGGGAATTTTCTGTGAATACTTGACCAACATTTATTGAGCACCTACTGTATAGCCCGTATCACAAGTAACAGCTAGCCACTTACACTTGCATTATCTCATATAATGTTCACTGTCAATGTAGATGGGAAATTGATGCCCACACTGACAACAGTCCTGGATCACATAGCAGTAGGACACAGGACCAGAATTTGAACCTGTATTTTCTGAATCCTATGATCTTTCCATGACGGTTGGTTGGTATGGCTATTTGATACATATATTGGTCATAAAATATATGTTCTTATATCTTTCTCAAAAGTTTAAGATTGATGGCTTGTGCAACCAGTCATGTTACTACACAGTGATACTGAGAGTATTGTAAAAGGCATCAAATATCTAACCCTCCCCACAGATGTCTCTCTGGCTTATGCAGAACCTGTATGACAAGGGATCAGAGATATGTGTTGGGTGATTATCCTCTGAACTCAGTCTCTACAAATTTCAATGTTTAGAAATACATGAGAAATATATGTCTTAAGCTGGGCTAATGGCACATACGTGAAGTCATAGTCTAAATGTGACATATAAAGTTTGCTGTGTTTTGAAAAGTATGTTGACCATCTTTTTGCATACTCTCTGACACTTGGGAGTTCAACAGCACACCAACCTCTTATATTTTGAAATCTCCTATCAAAAAAAAAGAATTTTTAATTGGAATCCCATGTTCATAGAACATGAGGTAACAAAGTAAGATTTCAGAAAGAAAAGAATAGGAGAGACTAAATGTTGTCAAGTTTCTGAGAGAGCAAAGAGAAAAACTCTCTTTTTCTTTAGAAATGTGTGGGTGGAGGAGAGGATTGTTAGCTCTCTGCTCTGTGATCCTGTGGCAACCTGATGAGTAATTTAAAAGCTTCAAGTGATTGACAAACCTTGTTGTATTCTTATTTTATATATTTATATGAATAATGGCATACATGAAGATATTATATATTAACCTTATCTTAAAGCTTTAATTATTGTAAATATAAAACACATACAAAAAAGTATCAATGACACACACAAAGGAGTTCAATGAGTTATAATCAACACATGCATGTGTAATCCACACTGTGTCAAAAGTTAGAATGCTCCCAGAAACCCTGTCTCCAGCAAATCTGTTCCCAATCACAGCACCATTCCTTCTTCCAAAGATCACTACACTTCTGACTTTTGAGAAAATTATTTATTTGCTCTCTTAATACATTGACCACCTACATACGCATCCTTAAACATGGCAGTTGAGTCTTGCCTTCTTTTGAACTTTATGTAAACTTTATATTCTATTGTGTCTGGCTTCATTTATCTCCATTGTGCTTGAGAGATTCATTAAGTTACTGTGGGTAACTGTAGTTCATTAATCTTTTTGTATATTCCATTATTATAGGATTGTAATTATTTACCCATCCTGTTATTGTTAAACTTTTGGGTTGCTTTTAGTTTAAGTTTATTAAAAATGATGCCTCTATGAACTTTCTTGTATCTGTATTCTGTTCTCACACTGCTGCTACCCAAGATACTGCCCAAGACTGGGTAATTTATAAACAAAGGAGGTTTAATTGACTCCCAGTTCTGCATTGCTGGGGAGGCCTCAGGAAACTTAACAATCATGATGGGAGGGGAAGCAGGCATGTCTTACATGTGTGAGAAAGAGCAGCAAAAACTGCTTTATAAAACCATTAGATGTCATGACAACTCATTCACTATCACAAGAACAGCATGAGAAAAACTGCCCCCATGATCCAATCACCTCTCTCTTGGTCCCTTCCTCAACCCATGGGGATTATGGGGATTACAATTCAAGGTGAGATTTGGGTGGGGACACAGCCAAACCATATCACTGTCTCATGGTGGATATTTGAACACATTTTTCTGGGTATATACCTAGGAATCAAATTGAGAAATCATACAAGATGCGTATCCTCAACGTTAGAAAAAATTGTTAAACAGTTTCCCAAAGTGGATGTAACCAATTTAGACACCTGGATATGTTTGCATTGCTTCACACAGCCAGTGTTTCTGTTTTTTCTACTTCTTTTGATTTAGACATTCTGGTAGATATTCAGTAGTATCACTTTGTTTCTATTGTACATGATACTAATTTTGTTTCTATTATACATGACAATATTGAGTGCTCTTTTGTATGTTTTTGATCATATGGACATAGTCTTTTATGAAATCCCTTTACAAGGCTGGTGTCAATTTTTCTAATTGGTTGCCTTTTCCTTATTATTAATTTATAGAAGAGTTTTCCTTGAGGCAAGAATTTTACATTATTGATTCAATTTTTTTCTAAAAGTAGTGGTATTAGTCAATGTTCCCATTCATTTTTGTATTTATTTTGCTAAATAAATTTTTTAGAAATTTGCCTTTTTATCAAAATTTTGAAATTAACACAAATTTTGTCAAAAATATCTTCTTTTATCCTTGAATCCTTTTATCATAGGATAAGTAGTCATGGCTCTGATATAAGTTACTTGCTCCTTCTCAGATATTTCTTGAGCAAATTCATTACAACTACAGCAATTTTGTTACTTTTTTCCCAGTGAACAACTTTTGGCTATGTTGATTCTTTCTATGATGTATTCATTTTTAATTAATTTTTGCTCTTATATTCATTATTTCATTTTTTCTACTTCTTTTGGGGTTGGTTTGTTCTCTTTCTAACCTGAGATGAATTTTTAGTTTATTACTTTTCAGCCTTTCTTATTTACCAAGGCGTGCATTTAAGGCTATAAATATTCCTTTAAGCATGGCTTTAGATGTCTTTCATTGTTTTTAGATATCATACTTTTTTATTATCACCCAGCTTCAGATATCTTTTTCGTTCTCATTTTGACTTTTTCTTTGACCTGTGGGTTATGTTCCATGTCCTGGTATATAGTAGGCATGCATATTTTGAATTCTGTGTTTGATAGTTCCAATCCCTCAAGCTCTTGAAAGCTTTGTGTAATGCTTTAGGTTTTTGCTGGCTTTTCTTCGTGGTGCTTTATTTTTTTTATAAGCTGGTGAAAGTTTGTTGCGTGCTTTAAGTTATATTTTAAAAATTATTTGTAGAAATAGTGTAAGGGCTAGGATAATGGCTCCTCCTTTAGAGATGATTAACAGTTGTTTCTACCAGGTACTGGAGGCAATATCAAAACGGAATTTTCTTCATCCAATTTGTTGGTTAGGAACATTCAAAGCTGAGCTGCAATTTCTATGAGGGCCTGTCAACATCCACTTTACTCTTCCTCCTAAGCTGTGGACCAGCTTAGACAAGGATGTTCATCTGGGCCCCCTTTACCAAGTTTCAGACTCTGTTTTCCGATTCTCTAGTCTTCTTGGATGGTCATAATCATTGATGGTCTCTCCTCTCAGCCGCCCCATTCTGAATGGCAACTTCCCCCAGGAGAAAAGTGATTCCAAATCTCAGGCTCCTCTTCATTGGACCTCTTTCCTCTTCCTTATCCTGGCCTAGCCACTTTTCAGTGTCCTCATAGCAATTTTGCATCTCAAAGAGAAGATATAACTGACTTTTCTGGTTATCCTCACCAGTCCAAATTGCCTAGTACATTATTACTAAAAGCAGAAGTCCAACCAGGGATATTTTTGTTGTATAACATAAATAAAAGTCAGTAAGAGTCTCCTTGTTTTTGATACATAAATTTAAGTAGGCATCATGAGTTATCAGGCCTAACTTACTCACTGCTCCTTAGCTTTTGTCCTGATGCAACTGGGTCCTTACTCAATTATATCATTATAGCATATTGCTCCGAGCAACTTTTCCTGTTATAAGCATATGGTGTTTTTAGTTCTACTGTTAATTCTTTTCCACTGGACTTGTTTAAAACATGCTCATTTTCAATTTAGAGTCTGGGCAATGCATGTATTACATTCTAAAATGCCTGGCCAGCTTCCTCAGGAGATAAAATTATGAACTGGTCACTTAGACTTGCATATATTTTCTAGAATTTATTTGCAGAGTTACCAAGTACCAGTTATAAAGATTTGAGAAAGGATCTGCAACCTGTCTTACTAAATTAGGAATCATGGGCCTCTTATTTCATGTGGAATGCACTTTATCAAGGCAAAAGGATAAAAGCTTGGACAGTTTGACTGAGAGATTTGAATCTAAAGTTGTATAAAACTATCCAAAAATTAATTCAAGGTTTTCAGTGAGGACTCATAAGAATATCCAGCCATGTACCTACATACATATCACAGTGGGAGAGATTACCCAGACTTCCATGAAGCTGTCAGTCAAAATGAGGGAAAGAAGTCAGTTTAAGAATGTTAAAAGAAAATCCATTTGTTCACATTTCAAGTAATAGTGAATATTTATTACTTTCTCTGTTCTGAATCTCTTCTCTTTTTGTTGGGGGGAAATCTCTTTCTCTCTGCTTTGGAGAAATAGTTTCTCCTTCCTTATACAGATATATGAACTGAAATGACACCTCCATCTACCTCCATGATCAGAGGATATGGTCTAGTTGTGGAAACATTTCCCAATCTGAAGATCACATTTCCTTTTCTACAGTCATTGCTCTGGGGGATGGACAGGTGACCTGGTCCTGGTCAATCAGCCTAGACCTTGCCTGAGATTATGTGATTTAAACTTATTTAAAAAGTCTTTATTTTGTGTGATGACAGCTGTAGAAAGATGTGAGCCCAAAGTGTCTGGCAGAATGAGACTATCAGAGGTAATGAAGCTCATACAGAGAAAAGCAAAGGTTAATAATGGCCAAACTTCTGATGATATTTGTGCATTCTGCCCCACTGACCAAGAGGCTACTTTACTCCCTGCCCTGCCAACAGTTGGGACAAATGGTCCATTAAATTATTCTTTTTTGATCTAAGCTACTTTGAGTTGGATTCCTTTAATTTGTAACTAAATTTATAGGGTTGCCAAATAAAATAGAGTATGCCCAATGTCTTAGTCTGTTCTGTCCTGCTGCAACAAAATACCAGAGGCTGGGCAATTATAACAAATAGAAATGTACTGGCTCATGGTTCCGGACACTGGAAAATCAAATATCAAGGTGCCAACATCTAAACAGGCCTTATTGCTATGTCTTATTTGGGGGAAGGCAGAAAGGCAAGAGACCACGAGAGAGAGAAAGGAAGAGAGGGGATGATCACACTCTCATGATAACGAACCCACTCTCATAATCACGGCACTAGTCTACTCACCAGAGAAGGACCCTTGTGACCTAAACACCTCTCAAAAGTCCCACTTCTCAATATCATCACAATGGCTATTAAATTTCAACATAAGTTTCGGAGGAGACAAATATTCAAACCCTAGTACCCAGTTAAATTCAAAACCAGATAAACAGAAGGAAAAATGTCTTAGTATAGGTATGTCCCTAATATTGCATGAAACATTATATGTACTAAAAATTAGTTTTTGTTTACTTGAAATTTAAATTCAACTGGTCATCCTGTTTGTTTATTTGCTAAAACTGGCAACCTTAAATTAAAAGAATCTTAACCCATATGTGGGTTATATTCTGTTTGTATTGTAAATTCTGGAATTTCCTGGGTAAAAATCCTTCATTAAAAGTGTGTTCATTTTTACTAATTTATTCTTAAAATGACTGAATTATTTTTACTAAGGTTTTATTTAATAACTTAATTTTATTAAATTTCTGCTGTGTGCAAGACAAGTTACTAGGCTGGTTGTAGTAAGAGATAAAATAGATCTGAAATCCTTATAGCTAAAGATCTTAAAATCTACTTTGGGAAATAAAACTAAATTTATTAATACAATTTATGGAAAATATAAAATTGAAGAATACAATCTTCCATTTATTTAACCTTGTATAATTTACAAACTATTTTGAGATCACTTCTCATTAAATTCTTAGAACTTTGTGAAATAGGATTCTTGCATTTGTTCTCATTCTTTAAAAGAATAAATTGGAGTTTAAAGACATTAAGTGACTTTCCTAGATCTCTCAGATAATATGTAACATAGCCAAAATTTAATTCCAATTATTTTACTCCAAAGTTTTTCACTCTATTACTCTACTATTAATTATTAAATAAAATTCTGGGATATATGATAGGTGGTATAAATAAATACTAGGTGAAGTCAGAAAGAAAATTGATAAAAGAGGAATAACACGAGAATGGCTTTAAAAATTGGTTATGATTTAAATAGCAGAACACAAGAAATGAAATGTACGTAGGAAAGAGAAACACAAGGGGTTTGAGACGTGCGAGAGTGTGCATTCTCAAGAAATCTTTGGAGCTTTCTGGGACAGAAGTCAGGGAAGTTGTTAAATTGTACGCTCAGTCAGCTCTGCCTGCACTCACATGCATAAGAGACAAACATCATCGTCAGCTCAGGTCAGCCACAGGAAATCATATCACATCCCTAATCTGTTGACTCCACTGCTCTCCTAGACCACTATTTCATGATTCTTTCTAACTCTTCGAACTTCCGATCCACTGTTCCCCATTCTCACTCTCAGTTGATGACCTTTATTTCCAGCTCATTCACAAATTAGAAATCATTATAAAGCAATTTGCTAGTGACTTCCAAATGCAAATCTTTAGCCGACTGTCTGGACTCTGTATTTGCACCTCCAGCTGCCAACTCATCATGTTTATTGGGATATCCAGTGAGTTTACCAAACTTTCCATACACAAAGCCAAATTGCTGATAATTTTCTGCCCCATACCTGCTCTTCTTTCCTCTTCTCCCATCTCAGCAAGCTGTAATGCCATCATTCTACATGTTTTTGCCATTATTTTGAACTCTTCTCTCACACTTCACATATAACTCAGTGTCAATTCCTTTATGTTCAATATTTAAAACATACCTAGAATGTAATTGCTTGCTACCCCTAACTAAACTGTCTTCTTTGAGTCTTGCTCCCATTCAGTCTACGAATAACAGCATCTAAATGGCCCATGCTGCATATTTGCTTATAACCTGGTAATGGTGGGTTTCCACCCCCTCCAGGAAAGCCTAAGTCCTTGAAATGGCCTAAAGGCTCTACAAGATGTGGCCTTCTGTCACCTCTCCAACAATATCCTCTACTATTGTCATCCTTTTCTTTCCCTGCACTCCAGCTTCCCAGGTATTCTTGCCATAATAATAATATACTTTTTAAAAGATGTGACCTTCTTGGACCTCAAGGCTGTGCAATGGATATTCTCTCTGCGTAAACTTTTCTTTACCCAAATGCCAGCCATGGCTTACTCTCTCATCTCTTTCTAATCTTTTACTTCCCCTTTTACAAACTGCAACACCACACTGATCACTGGCGTTCTCGATCTGCTTTCCCTGCCCTATTTTCCTCTCCAAAATTTATCATAATATCATAGAGTATATGTATTCTACTTATCCATTTATGGGCTGTCTCCTCCCACTAGGACATAAGCTCCATGGGGAAAGGGACAATGTCACGTACGTTGCTACATTCCTTGCACTGAACACAGTGCCTTTTACAGAGCAGACTCAATAAATATTTGTCGAATGAATAAATAACTGTGCCTATACAAGTCTGATCTATGGTAGGCTTTGAATTTAGGCACTGAAGTAGAGGGATACTGAGCCACAAGATTTTTGGCTATGTGGAAATTAATACGGCAGACATAGCTAGGTTATATCATATATTGGCTAAACTAAGATAATAACTCATTATCTGAGAGGGTTTGCGGTGTCGGCAGAGGCCCTTAGGACCTACACGGGGTCCGAGAAGATAAGTTTCTCAAAGTGTTCTCACAGCTACAGGATATGATCACTACATGCAAGACAAAGAGACCAGATGGGAGGCTGTCACAGTATTCCAGGTTTGAAATGATGTGGGTATGAATTAAAAGTGTGATTGACAATGAGGAAGACAGAAAGGCACAGATCTGAGAGACAGTTAAAGAAATAATCCCTAGGATTAAAGGACAAAAGTGAATATGGAACATAGATTGGAAATTCTGGCTAACAAATGACCTTAAGGTTTCCAGATTAGAATACTGGAAAAAATAATTGCATCCCTGGTTTAAAAGAGCTATTTGGCCAAGTTAAATAGTTTCTTTTTTCTATTTTTGGCTTATTTTGTACTTTTTCAGGGAAGACAGCAATGGTGGGTAAAAGAGGGAGGCTGAATACACAGTCACTAAGGACTTGTGATTTTCCCAAACTTGTGAAAATCCTTTTGGGATCAGACTAATGCCTGAATACCCCAGGTCACTGCAGATCTGTTTTGACTGTATCAATGTCTATATCTTCTCTATAGCATGATAGGGCCACATATTTCCTATAGTATTTCCACTAAAAAGGGCTTTTACATTGCTGTTATCCCATAATGCCACCAGTAAAGATGTGTCTAAGTGGTGTTATGACAAAATGAAGTCAAGGTCACTCGGGAAGATTTTGGCTTTGCTGGGAATTCTCACTCACGAAACTCCCAGTAGTTGTGTGTCGGAACAGGTCACTGTTACGGTTTGTCAGCTATGCTCAGCGGTAGAAGCTTGCACACCATCTGTTCTCAGATGCCTGGTTTTGCCCAGAGCTATTTGTTCTTCCTTTTTTTTCCCCCTCACCAATTTCCACAAATACCAAGCAAGAAAATCTTAACAAATTTTGCTAGTATTGGAGTGTTAAATGAATTAAACTTGGTGAGCCTAGCTCATTGAGGGATTGTGCTAAAATTCATGCATACAGAGGAATAGCAATTCTCCTGCCAGCAGATGATCCCTAGCAGACTTGCTTAAAAGGTTGAATAAGTAGGTGAAAAGCTGTTCTCTCTTTCCCTTGTAGCTCCTTTTGCCCACCACTAAAGATGAGGAAATGAAAGGAATAGGCACTTACACATCATTTTAATTACCTGCCATTCATGAGAATGACAATGTGCTGAGCTCTATACCAAGAACTTCATATGTAAGATCATGGTTCAGAAGGTATCCGGTTGCTTCAATCTAATTATTATTTTTAAGATAAAAATCACCTTTAGAAATTAGAGAACATAGATGCCTCTCATTCTTATACTAGTGAATCTACTTTATTGGAGAAGCTCAAAGAGTAGGGATTCCTAAAGAGGGAAGAGTACAAGTTAAAATGTCAGAGATGCTGGTATGAGATCCAGCTCAACACACTCAGCTGAGGCCACTTTGATCCAATCAATCTGTACACATCTCGGTTTCCTTAGTTTTGAAATAAAGAAAACAGTATAAACCCCTTTTAATGAAAAGGGAAATCACAACTGCACAAGTATCTGGCACCCCATAAATATGAAAGACATTAAACCTAATATAAATGTAAAAACTAGAGAACATGAATACTTTGATACACTTGGATTAAAATACTATTCAATGATACATAAAGTTGTGGATTAATCATTTTCTGCTGCTTAAAATTTACTAATCAATGGAGAAATGAAAGCCTCCAGACACATAAAACCACTCCGATCTTCCTGTTGAAGCAGCCATGGGAAACCACATAGTTAGCTAAAGCAGATTGAGATGCTCTGTGCTAAGGTCAGAGTACAGACATGCAGAAAATGCAAAATTCAAGCTGGGACCAGTGGCTCATGCCTGTAATCCCAGCATGGTGGGAGGCCAAGGGTAGGCAGATCATGAGGTCAGGAGATCGAGACCATCCTGGCTAACACGGTGAAATCTCATCTCTACTAAAAATTCAAAAACTTAGCCAAGCATCGTGGCGTGCACCTGTAGTCCCAGCTACGCTGGAGGCTGAAGCAGGAGAATTGCTTGAACCTCCACCTGGGAGATGGAGGTTGCAGTGAGCCAAGATCCTACCACTGCACTCCAGCCTGGGTGACAGAGAGAGGCTCCGTCTCAAAAAAAAAAAAAAAAAAAAATCACTTACTTGTTCAGATACGCCATCCTTCATTGGACTGTAACTTGGAATATGGTATTAAATATTCTACATTTTTACTGTCTTTTTCAGTTTAGCTTGGGGAGCTACTGCACATATTACATAATCTATTATAGGCTGTTTGGAATGAAATTTAGATATATGTTACCTAAAATGGTTAATGGTAAGTTTACAATACTTACAAGTGGCCTTGTTCATATTCCTTCATTCAGCCAGTATTATCTAGTCCCTCTGTGTCCGGAGTTGGTTTCTTCTGGTGGGTTCGTGGTCTCGCTGACTTCAAGAATGAAGCAGCTGACCGGACCTTCGCAGTGTTACAGCTCTTAAAGGTGGTGCAGACCCAGAGTGAGCAGCAGCAAGATTTACAGTGAAGAGTGAAAGAACAAAGCTTCCACAGCATGGAAGGGGACCCCAGTGGGTTGCTGCTGCTGGCTGGGGTGGCCAGCTTTTATTCCGTTATTTGTCCCCGCCCATGTCCTGATGATTGGTGCATTTTACAGAGTGCTGATTGGTCCATTTTACAAACCTCTACCTAGCCACAGAGCGCTGATTGGTGTGTTTCTACAGAGCACTGATTGGTGCATTTTACAAACCTCTAGCTAGCCACAGAGCACTGATTGGTGTGTTTTACAATCCTAGCTACAGAGTGCTGATTGGTGCATTTTACAATCCTCTTGCAAGACAGAAAAGTTCTCCAAGTCCCCACTGGACCCAGGAAGTCCAGCAGGCTTCACCTCTCACTTCTACATATAACATATGGTGCTGGCCAATGGGGAGAAGTACACTAACATTTAAAATATATTTCTGCCTTGAAAGATTTGTAATTTAGTGGCAAAAATAAGAGTAAAAGAGAGTGGACTTGAGAATAAGCCAGAGAAGGCTACAGTCACGGAAGGACTGCAAAACCTCATTGTCTCCTGTGGCAAGGTTAAACTTCAGCCACATACACCATGCATATAAATGCAGCATGTGTATTCAATGCGTATTCACAGCCCTCCTGAGGGTCCAGTTCTACAGACATAGAGCCAGCCAAATGTTGTTGGAACTTTGGTGTTTGCATGGGACTGTCCACAATGGCCCTCCCTCTCTAAGGCTAAGGCTATACCCAGAGAGCTCCTGGCAAAGCAGTTTAATGCAACAGACTTGAGGGGCAGAGATTTGAGGTTGAGCTGCACTCTGTTCCTTGTTTACCTTGCAAGTCGGGGCAATGTATTTACATTTTCAGAGCCTCAGTCCCTTATCTGTAGAAATGGATAATCATAGTAGTCTCTAGTGAGTCATCTAGAGCGGCCTTAGATGACAAGAATACTGCTTATTTAATAGGCAAATATAAAGTCCTCATTACTCTGTAAATTGACTGGATATTTAATGCTGATAAAGCAGTACTGATATAAAATTTTAGAAGCAATGATATTACATTTATTTTTCAGCAGTGGTCTTTTGAAGATTATATATGGGCATATACAAAGGTTCAATAATAGTATTAGCTCTACTTTTATATAGTAAAATATATAAATTGAAATACATATAAGTGTTATAAGTTGAAACATACAAATTGAAAAAATAGTATATACGTATGC
Source organism: Pongo abelii (assembly GCF_028885655.2). Lineage (NCBI taxonomy): Eukaryota > Metazoa > Chordata > Mammalia > Primates > Hominidae > Pongo > Pongo abelii. The sequence goes on from NC_072001.2 coordinate 98,289,388, forward strand.
ATTTATAAATTCAAATATTTCATTATAAAAGTTTATAGAAATGCAAGATGCTTGAAGATGGAATGAACGAAATGCCTTTTCCCAAAACCAAAATATTTTTCCCTATCTTTCTCATGGGCTCTCGTCATTTACTCAGGGACACACTGGATATACATAGGCAGCAAAAGGAAAAACTATGGAAATAATTCCCCAGCATCCTTAAACTAAAAAGGGAAACTATTGCATGTTGCCAAAATCTGGGAAGGCCCTCCAGCTTCCCCACCCTGGGTCTCCCTTTATGATGCCTACTACAATGTGGATTTATGTTCACCAGAATATCACCTACTGTATAACAAGTAGAGTATAAAGTACCATATTGGACTACCATATGGCTACCAACCTCAGAGGTTGGTAGCAACTATCAATGTAGAAATTTGAGAGCAGAATGAGCCTCAGGATAGAACCAGTTCTCACTCAAGCATGCTATATAATTGGCTGTAGTGAGAAACTAAAAAATGTCTCAGAAACCAGATGGATTTGAAATGTTCCATTATTCATAAACAGTTTTTCTTTTTTTTTTCTTTTTTTGCTACTGTACTTGTTCCCATGCCCAAATATTCTGCCACAGAAGATTGCTGAAGAAGGTGCGAAAAGGAACATAAATCTCTGCTTGCTTTTCTGAAAGGTGTACTTGCAGCCGCAGCACCCGAGGAGCCAGAGGCAATGGCTGGGGCAATTTGTTTAGGGTCCCCTCTCTGCCTGGGCGTGTTATCAGTGGATATGTGTGTGAAGGGGCTTCTGGAGGGAGGGTGCGAAGAGGGTCGTATGTCAATCTGGCCACAGGTCATCACAGCCTTCCAAGTTTTGCAACTAAGAAAATTCATCCTCTCCAAAACTCAAAGTGATATTTCCTAATTTTGTTGATTCAAATGGCGGTCATTGATGTTCTGACCGGAAGTGGCTCTTGCCGGATAAAGAATTGCTCAGTCTACTTCCTCCCTTCCATTGTCACACCCCACTCCACTTGGAGAAAGGAGAAGCGAGGGCACTTCAGTTGGAGAGCAACTCATTTTTCAAATAAGTAACATTCCAAGCCACAAAAGAGAAACTCATCAGTGACATGTATAAACAATGGTGGTTTATAAAACACTCTCAGACAAGCAGACTTGCAGTTTGGCAATTTACATAGCGGATGAAATGCGATAAGGAGAGCACCTTTCAAAGAGTATTCATGTATCATAAAAGAATGTGAAAGAAGAAAATCCAGGTCCTCTTCTCTGTAACATGGTGTTGGGGAATGCAAAGTCATGCAGCAATCCCGGTAGCCTTCCATCAGACATTTCACTATCCTTAGAAATAATGCATTTATTCTAGAGATTTTGAGAAAATGTCTATTTAAGGCGTTAGTGTAATTATTGCTTAGGGAGAAGTTTGTTTTGTGTGATTTATATAGAGAATGAAATAACTAATAGATTTGAGGTTGGTAATATACAGTTAGTATGAAAGATGAATCCTTCCATGCTTTCACACCTAAATCTTACTCATCCCAACTTTGGTTCATTAAATCCAAACTGCCAGAGGATAAAACCAGACAAAATTCACAATTGAGAACTTCATTTCATATGCGGTGAAATTTAACGTCATTATGATTAAATATAATGTATTTTCTGTTGGGATGCTAATGATTTTATTATAGACACCATATTTTTATATGGTTGGGTCTCACTTATGGAGAAGAATGTGCCCTTAGATAACTTGGATAGAAGATAATCTGTGAGTGACTTAGCTATAACTTAAGAATATACTTTTTTTAGAGAAAATATAATCTCTCATATTAGTTCAATATTAAAAATATTTTTAGGTTCTCTGCACATGTAGCATGGCAATGGCAACCTTTTCAATGCTGTCCTCTAGTCTAAAGACAACCTCCTCCACCCTTTCAACTATCCTCTGAAGTTTTTGCCAGGGACTATTGCTACTCATGTATTTTCCAGAAATTTGCTATTCATAAAGTATATTATCTCTGCCATACAGTATCACCTTTAAAATCTCCTAATCCTTTTTAACCCAGTAGTAATCCTAGAGACTGTCACATTCAATCTTTTCTTTCTGTTAACTAAGAGACACCGAGTGACTGGCCCAGGTTCAAAAGCTACCTGGAAAACCCGGGGAGGAATTAAGGTAAGCAAACCCTTCTGAGATGCTAATGGTACTATCTTTTTACAGTCTGTTTTGTATCATTATCCAATTGCTTTGATTAGGACTTACTTCCCAAATGGTTTCAAAAACCTTTGATGGCAGGGAAAGTGTTTTATTTATTTACTGTTTTTCTTTACAGTGTAATGCTGGAAACACACTAAAAAAGCAATGAGTATAATGAATATGTTGCATAGTAATAAGGAGCACCACGTTTCTAATTGAGGCAAAATTCACACAACATAAAATTAACCATTTTAAAGTGAACAATTCGGTGTCATTTAGTACACTCACAATTATATGTGAACACCCCTTTAATCTAGTCCCAAAATATCTTTAATCACCCCAAAAAGGGCACCTTGTACCTACTAAATAATTATTCCCCATCCTCCTCCTCCTTATCCCCTGCAAAACACCAATTTGCTAACTGTCTCTATGGATTTGCCTATTTTGAGTATTTCATGTAAATAGAACCATACAATATGTGAACTTTTGAGTCTGGCTTCTTCCACTTAGCATGTTGTTTCAAAGTTTAATCCATATCATAGCATGTATCAGTACTTCATTTATTTTTATGGCTAAAATATCTTATTATATGTATATGCCACAATTTATTTATTCATTGATAGACACTATGTTGTTTCCATCTTTTAGTTCTTATAAATTGTGCTGCCAGGAACACGTGTATATGAGTATTTGAGTATCTGTTTTCAGTTCTTTTGGATATATACCTACAAGCAGAATTGCTGGGTCATATGGTAATTCTATGTTTAGCTTCTTGAAAAACTGCCAAACTCGTTCCCATAGTGGCTGAACCATTTTCCGTGAAAAATACAATTTTGAGGATAGAAAATTATATAGTGTGATGTTTGTGCACACAAAAAAATGCCCCTTGACAGTTTGGTAACAACTGTTGTGCAACAGTTGTCATTCATGTGCATTCTCCACTTACAGGTGAGGACTCTGACACATCCAGATTTTGTAAGTTGCATAGAATGAATTTCACAGGACGCATCCAATTCATGGACTCTTACAAGTTTGTATCAACACCTACAGCTCTGACCTCTGGGGTAAGTAGTTGTGCTGCTGTGCACAGTTGTTGAAGTTGTGCACAACCTATCCTGTCATATGCAACAACCCTGATTAAGTGGTAGTTGACTCTTTACATTCCAAACTTGGCTCTTTCTGATGTGAGTAATTATCCATCTACTCTAATGTTTTCAGTCATCTTTTGGAATGCAAGCACTTACTCTACTGCTATCAATCAACAATATCTTTAATGTCGTGCACAAGTCCTTATGCCAGACCATTGGAGGGACTGCAAAAGGTATAAAATGTAGGCCTTATCATCAAAGAAGTTAAAGATTCTATGGAGAAAAGAAACTGACATGCTCGAAAAATGTATTAATAGTATAGAAAGTGATATGGTTTGGCTGTGTCCCCCCCGCCAAATCTCATCTTGAATTCCCACGTGTTGTGAGAGGGACCCAGTGGGAGGTAATTGAATCATGGGGGCTAGTCTTTCCCATGCTGTTCTCATGATAGTGAATAAGTCTCACAAGATCTGATGGCTTTTTAAAGAGAAATTCCCATGCACAAGCTCTCTCTTTGCCTGCTGCCATCCATGTAAGACGTGACTTGCTCCTCTTTGCCTTCCACCATGATTGTGAGGCCTCCCCCAGCCATGTGGAACTATAAGTTCATTAACCCTCTTTCTTTTGCAAATTGCTTAGTCTCAGCAGTGTGAGAACAGACTGTTACAGAAAGTATTAAAAATTTGTAGGAAAAACATCTGGCTAAACGATTAGGGCAATCACACAGAAAAGATGAAATTTGAATTAGGCTCTAGAGAAAGGGCAATAGTTCAAAGGCAGAGACAAGAGGAACTGTTTTTCTTAGTGTATTGTATAGAGTCTACAAAGCAGGTTTTGGTACAAGTTTGAATAGAAAATAGAATTTATGCACCAGAGTTATGAGAGGTGTGAGTTTGCAATGATAGTCTGAACCAGCTGGTGGAAGACTCTAATGTCAGTCTGGTCTTCACTCTGAAGATATAGAGTCTTTGAAAGGTCAAAGATGATGAAAAGCAATCTCTTAGCACAATTATTCCTGCAAGATGGATTGGCAAGGTAAGAGAGTTATGAGGTTTTCATGGTTCTCCAGACATACAGCGACACAAAAGGATCTGAATTAAGTTAAAGACAGAAGAAACTGAAGATAAATAACAAGATCTCAATGATAATGTCAAGAGGATTTGGGGACTGATAAAGTTTGGGCTTTAGAGGAAAGGAAACAAGGAGTTAATGGTGACTGTGAGGTTTCAGATCTGGAGGACTGAACAAATGGGGGCGTTCTTTATGAAACTGGTTCATCTGCAACAAGGGAAGAGGGCAAGAGTGTTGACTTCATATAGACAGTGAAACACGTGCGACATCATCACTGTAGCAAACTGTGTCTAGATAAACCTCTAACCTTTCTAGAGAAAAAGTTTCAGAAGATGTCTAAATAAGGCAATATTTGAAGCTATTTGGAAAAAAATGAGGTCTTTGAGGATTTGTGCTTGAGTCTACCTCTTTAGGGATATCTCCCTTATAAAGCCCAGGCAACTTTTTTTATTTTATTTTTTTATTTTTTATTATTATACTTTAAGTTCTAAGGTACATGTGCACAATGTGCAGGTTTGTTACATACATATACATGTGCCATGTTGGTGTGCCGCACCCATTAACTCGTCATTTACATTAGGTGTATCTCCTAATGCTATCCCTCTCCCCTCCCCTGACCCCACAACAGGCCCCGGTGTGTGATGTCCCCCTTCCTGTGTCCAAGTGTTCTCATTGATCAATTCCCACCTGTGACTGAGAACATGCAATGTTTGGTTTTTTGTCCTTGCGATAGTTTGCTGAGAATGATGGTTTCCAACTTCATCCATGTCCCTACAAAGGACATGAACTCATCATTTTTTGTGGCTGCATAGTATTCCCTGGTGTATATGTGCCACATTTTCTTAATCCAGTCTATCATTGTTGGATATTTGGGTTGGTTCCAGGTCTTTGCTATTGTGAATAGTGCTGCAATAAACATCTGTGTGCATGTGTCTTTATAGCAGCATGATTTATAATCCTTTGGGTATATACCCAGTAATGGGATGGCTGGGTCAAATGGTATTTCTAGTTCTAGATCCTTGAGGAATTGCCACACTGTCTTCCACAATGTTTGAACTAGTTTACAGTCCCACCAACAGTGTAAAAGTGTTCCTATTTCTCCACATCCTCTCCAGCACCTGTTGTTTCTTGACTTTTTAATGATCGCCATTCTAACTGGTGTGAGGTGGTATCTCACTATGGTTTTGATTTGCATTTCTCTGATGGCCAGTGATGATCAGCATTTTTTCATGTGTCTTTTGGCTGCATAAATGTCTTCTTTTAAGAAGCGTCTGTTCATATCCTTTGCCCACTTTTTGATGGGGTTGTTTGTTTTTTTCTTGTAAATTTGTTTGAGTTATTTGTAGATTCTGGATATTAGCCCTTTGTCAGACGAGTAGATTGCAAAAATTTTCTCCCATTCTGTAGGTTGCCTGTTCACTCTGATGGTAGTTTCTTTTGCTGTGCAGAAGCTCTTTAGTTTAATTAGATCCCATTTGTCAATTTTGGCTTTTGTTGCCATTGCTTTTGGTGTTTTAGTCATTAACTCCTTGCCCATGCCTATGTCCTGAATGGTATTGCCTAGGTTTTCTTCTAGGGTTTTTATGGTTTTAGGTCTAACATTTAAGTCTTTAACCCATCTTGAATTAATTTTTGTATAAGGTGTAAGGAGGGGATCCAGTTTCAGCTTTCTATATATGGCTAGTGAGCTTTCCCAGCACCATTTGTTAAATAGGGAATCCTTTCCCCATTTCTTGTTTTTCTCAGGTTTGTCAAAGATCAGATAGTTGTAGATGTGTGTATTATTTCTGAGGGCTCTGTTCTGTTCCATTGGTCTGTATCTCTGTTTTGGTACCAGTACCATGCTGTTTTGGTTACTGTAGCCTTGTAGTATAGTTCGAAGTTAGGATTTTTATTTCAATGAGCTATATACCTCAAAGACACAAATCTCATAATGGGTTTCACAGTCTTTCTCCCAACCCACTCCTCATCAGAAACAATTCTGACCAAAATCCTGATATTTTCCCTAATGCCTCCAGTACACTCAATCTGAACCTCTAAATCTTCCACCTTTTGATTAATCCCAAAAGCCAGTGCTGAGGTTGCTCATTTAGTGGTTGAGAGCACAGGAAAGAGATTTCTTGACTATGGCTTAGAGTCAAGTTTAGAGTTTGGAACCAACAAGGTATCAATTCTAACCTAAAGAGGGCTTATCTAAATTTTAACTATGTTTGCCAGGTTGCTATTTGTGGTTTCGTAGGGAAAAAAATCAATAGCATATCACTGCCTTATTTGGCATGAGGAGAGATAAGCTTCTTTCTCATCTGTCCAAGGAGATGGGTGACATAAAGAGCAAGTGACCATGACCTGTAAGCAAAGGAAATTTAATTAGAAATGTTTAGATATTATTCATTCAACTGTAGTATCTTTCAGGAAATATTGTAAATATTGCCTAAAAGAAATTATCATAATTGACTAATTAGTCTTACTGTTCCCAAGAACAGGTAAAATTGTTTCATGAGAGTGCCAAGTGCTTCCAGTCCCAAGCAAGGAAATTCTAAGGCCAAGCACTCTTTTATAACCTAATTTTTTAAAAAGAGATCAACTGGCCGGGCGCAGTGGCTCATGCCTGTAATCCCAGCAGTTTGGGAGGCCGAGGCAGGCAGATCACCTGATGTCAGGAGTTCGAGACCAGCCTGGCCAATGTGTGAAATCCCATCTCTACTAAAAATGCAAAAATTAGCCGAGTATAGTGGTGTGCCCCTCTAATCCCAGCTACTCGGGAGGCTGAGGCAGGAGAATTGCTTGAACCCAGGAGGTGGATGTTGCAGTGAGCCAAGATTGCTCCACTGCACTCCAGCCTGGGCAATAGAGCAAGATTCTGTCCCCCACCCCCCGCAAAAAAAAGAAAGAAAAAAAGAGAATAACAGCAAGACAAATAGCATTATTCGATGGCTTCTGTGTATAAAGCCCTGTGCTGACGATTACCTTGTTTAAACCTCACAACAGTTATATGATTATTAACCCCATTTTATAGATGGGAAAATTAAAGCTTAGGGAAGCCCAGGTTGCAAGGTCAAAGAAAATACAAATAGAATGTTCTTAGCTACAACACCTTTTCTTAACTACGTAGCTATTGGAGAGTGTTTAACTGAAGGAAACAGAACAGAGGGGAAAATGCTGACTAATATAGAAGTGACTATGAGAAGAAACATTTAGGAAGATAGCAGTATCAAAACATGTCCTACATCAAGGATGTACACCAAGGAAAATATAGATTAAGATGTGAAACCAAAGAAAAGAAAGTCACGGGTGGAACTTTGAGAAAATACAATTTTAGATTAGTCATGATAGTAGACATCAGACGCAGGGAGTTAAGCTGCGAGAGGATAATGAAGATGTGGCAGAGTTTAGAAAAACAAGTTGTGCTAGACGCCTTAGAGTGAAAAGGAAAACATGGTAGCTAGCATTGCAGAGCCACATGTGCTCTCCTCAGTACAGCGAACGTATACATGAAAGAGGCGGGCATAGGGCTTGTCAGCTAATAGGGAGGACCAAGGTCATGGAAAAAAGGGACAGTAGAAGGAGGAAGTGAGAGCAGGAGCTTCGATCACGAAGAAAGGACTTCAAGGAAGCTAGACACCTTTTCTTCTAAGAGAGGAGGAGAGTAAAAATGGAATCGGTCACTAAGAAAATAAAAACCTAGTACCAGCTCTTCCAAAATTACAGCTTTGTATTCATGTATTTGCTTGTCTTAGTGGCAAGAACAGCCGTCTCCAATCACTCATGCCTGAAAAGTTTGGGTTGCCTTACACTCCTTCCATGCTTCCTCCCATCCATTCAACTCCTGGCTGTGAATGCTTTCCTATCCAACACCCACCCCTGGATGGCAGTGTTTTAATAATAATAATACCGTTTACTAAACCCCTTTCATGTGCCAGGCATTGTAGTTAAGTCTCAGAGCAGCACTGTTGGAGAGGAGCATTGTCGTACCTTTTTGTGGGAGGACACTGAGGCTTTCACAGGGTAAGTACCTTGTTGGAGTTCACATGATAATAAATGGAGAACCAGAAACTGACCTCAGGTTTGTCTGACTGCAAAACCGTCCTCCTACCACCGTACCACACTCTCAAAGGCATATATGTCTCTTATTTTACAGAATGAAGAAGATACTTCACAATAGTTTTGATGGACTAGAAAATCAACAGAGATAATATCCATATTCATATTGGTAGCCCCGTTGTATTGAGATAGTGTGAGCCAGCAGTGTTCACTTCCACCCAATTCAGGGACTTCCACTTAGCAAGGTATTGCAGTTTGGAAGTGGGAACAGAAGATACTGTGTGATCTTCACAGGAGAACATTGTCATGACAAAGAGGACAAATGAGTTCAAGGCAAAAAACTAAATCATAGCCTTGGGATTCAAGGAAAAAGTCATTAAGCTCAGAGGTAAGTGAAGGACTCTCACCCGAAGGCTCTCTCTGCCCAGTCCAGTTGGGATGGAAGATTTCATTCTTCACATTCAGCATTGACTGTGTACATTCATCATGTGGGTCTCAGGTGTTGGCCTCCTATAACTCCTGATATCTGTCAATTTATTTCTTGTTATCTTAGGCTTTCTAACAAATTTTAAGTTTAAACTTTCTTTAGTTCAACTAGTACACTAGGATATCACAAGAGTGCCAAATTAAATGTATATATTTAATATATATATAGATTTATAAATCTATATATATTTATATGTATGTTGTTATATATATATATATATAACTCCACTACTATAACAAATGTACTCTTTTCAAGTTTTTCACTTTCTCTCCAGGCCTTGTACAAAATCACATATGAATTTTAAATAGTTCCAATGAGGAAAGAGATGCCATATTTTAGTGTGGCTGTTTCACTTCTCCTTTTTTATAATTTTCAATTTTAATGGTTGCTAAGATTCTATCAAGTTGCCCCCATTTTCCCCTAATCAATCCCCTCTGTTGAACATTTAAGTTGTTCTCAAACTTTTATTATTGAAAGTAGTACTGCAAGAGAATATTTATAAAGAAACTTCTTTTAATTGTTTCCTTAGTTGAAAATTTTGAAGAAGCAGAATTACTGGGTCCAGAGACTCTCTTGTAAGTCAGTATTATACCCCGATTAGTTAATCTCCCATTGTTCTTTTTCATCCCTCCCATGTGCAAGCTAATTATTTTCCCAAATGTGGATTTTTGAGGATAAAGCAATAGCTTTGACATTTGTATCATGCTTATTTTTGTTAAATAATGATTTATGTAAAATGTACATGTAATTGTAGAACCGACTAACGGGTATAGAGTATAGCACTTGTAACACAAAATATTATATATATTTCTCAATAATTGATGCATTAGACACCTTTACTTCCCTGGAAAATCATTTATGCATATTTGTTTTCTGGCCACTACAACTTGGAATTAGCTTTTTGTTAATCTACTGGGAGAGCAATCAGCGACCACAGCGATGATAAAGGTAAACCCACTTGACGATGGGAGCACCAAGAAGAGTCACCCTACTCAAGAGATCATAGAGAAAATGATTATTTTTCTTTATGGACAAAATTGCTTCGCAAAAGGTCTGTAGATGGGCTATCCATTTAAGGGGCCTAATTTGGGGTTTTAGGATATATTCTGTAGGCTTTTCTATGGAAGAGTATTTTGGGTTGTTTTTCACCCCAGGTGGTACATTATGAAACATTCTTACGCTGATGTTATTTTATAACTTTTTAAAAAAGGGGGAATAAATGAAAGAATATATCTTAGAGTTTTGGGAAGCCATAAGGATACTTAACATGCCCTTTCATCTGGCTTCTGGGTGGTGAGAAATGTTCTTCCTGGATGCCTTTAGACATGGGAGAATAGAAATAACCACTTAAAGGTTGGTGCTTCAGTGACTTCTTTCACTCTAACCTCAATTCTTACAGACTTGGTTGTATTTTTGGAATTATTTTAAGAAAATTACAACGAAATCTAAGATGCCTTTCCTTGTGGAAAATATAACATATGAATTTATTGTATCTGTTTTGCTCATGAATTGCCCCTGTAGCCTTACAAATATGATAAAGAAATCTATTCACATTCATGTTTTGGGTATTTAGGATCGTTTTCAACATGTAAATGGAAGTATAAGACTAATAAAATACTAATATCACATTGCAACTGAAATACAAATTTGTGGTTTATTTCCCTCCAAATCTTTGCATATAGATGAAGACTGAACTAAGTCTACTCTCTCTTGAAAAGTTTGCTATTGCTTGCTAATAATTCTGTAATTGATTTGTGTGAGGTCTTTTGTTGGTTGACTGGTTGTGTTTTTTCTGTTATGTGAGATAGTTCCCGCCATTTCTGTTCTTTGGCAACCCTGAAAAAGCTGAAAGAAGCTGATCATTGCTAATGTATTGAACACCTTTTGAAGCCCCAGTGACTACAATCAACAAAGAATGGACACATGTGCTATCTGGATGAGCACTTCCTCCTGACTCCTTAATAAAAACCTCCTTGAAAGGTTGATAAGCAAACAGGTTTCACAAGAGAAGGGCAGCTCATTCCCCAGAGGGACTGACGGAAGCCATATTCCCAACACAGGAAAAGAAAGCAGGACATGGGTGATTCTGAGAAAGATGCAGCCTTTCAGGACAGACAGGAAGCACTGACATATGGCAACTGAATCAAACGGGATCATCAAGTCTCTGTTCAATTGTTTGAGTCACAAAGTCTCCAACCCTTCAGCAACATGGTACTTTGACCATGACTTGAGCAAAACCAAACTTATAAGTGATGGTTATGATGATGAATAAAAGAGCAGTGCAGAGTGAACATGAAGAATAAATTCGACTTCGATTTTAGTTCAGGGGTGTAGATAGATATTTTGCCCAGGATTTGTAACTTGGATTTTGGGAGATTGCTTTCCATGAAGATTTTGAATCCTCATAGATAATATATTAATTTAGAGTAGAATACAGATGAATTCAAATGAAGAGTGAGAGAAGTTGTATTTTGAGGAATAAGAAAATAGGTATAAAACATTTAGTGAACTTTTAAATCATGCTATAGACAATCATCATAATGATGCTACTTAGGAAAGTCAGAGTCACAAAACTCTGGATATAGCTTTTCTGTACTCTGTGCAAAGGGAATTCTTTGGTAGAGAAAATAGATGGAAGCCTGTCAGTGGCAGAGAAGAAAGTGGAATGCAGGAGAGCGGGTTCCTAGAGGGATGTTGCTTTCAATCTACTTCCCTGCTTCAGTTTCTAGCCAGCACATCATAACCACCTCTCTCTTCTTCCACCTTCTGAAGTTACTCAGCTAAATCTCTGTTCCTTTGACCCACAAGAAGTGCCCCCCACCAGCCACCTCTGTCCCATTACATGGCCCGTTATGCTTACCTTATCTCAAAGATACACTTGAGTTATTGGAAATTTCCCATAAAGATTCCCACACTCCTGAAAGCGGAAAGAACACAGCAGGAAAAGACAAACTAGGATGTGTGTTAGTGTATGTAATTATATTGAGTTTAGAAATGGAAAACACACCTGATGCTCTGCATTATTATTTAAAAAACAGCAATAAGAACAAACTGGAAGCTCAGAATGATGCCCTGGAGAGAATTATTCTTTCTCTGACATTTATTTAGATTCCTCTTTGAGAAATAGCTTTATTTTCAGTGATTTCTTGGGTGAGTAAAATAACATTTCACTCAAGAGTTAAAAGGGGTCAGTTTGGGTCTTGTCAGGGGTGCTTTGGAACTTTCTTGCTGACCTGGAATTAGTGCATGTGCATCTGAGTGCTACTCCAGCCACCCAGCACACCATAAAATATGTTTTCCGCTACAATGATGTTGCTGGCAGTGCATAAAACAAATGGACTGGTTCAGAAATAGTCTGACTCCACCTTTAAATGGATTCTTCTGGATGTATGTTACTTTGGAGAGCACTTTCAAAACATTCTTCTATTAAGGTTTTCATTATGATTTTAACTCCTGTCTACAGAAGCTATTCATTAATTCAATTCGTCCTTATTGCCGACTTAGAGGGTGAGTTCTATATTGTAAGCCCCAATGCACAGACGCAGAAACTGAGGTTCAGAAGCTTTAACATCTTGCCCCAGGTCTCTTAGATGTTAGTAGCTAATCTGGGATGCAAACCAGATGCCTGAATCAAGTCTTTGTTCTTTTCATTCTGCTGCACTGGCTCATCTGACTTGAAATTGCATCAGTTCGGGTTTGGGTTCAGCTGCATACAAAAAAAATCCAAGTGGCTGCCAGTTAGACTAAACAGAGATTTATTTTTCTTCCGTATAACAATAAATTCAGACATAAACAGTCTGAAGCTGGTGGAAAGAAAATGCTTTCTGGTTTCCCAGTGTGATTAGGCACATGAAGGCAGTTGTAATTCCAGCCATCATGACTGTAATCCAGACTGCAGAAAGGAGTCAGAAACAAGAAAAACACGTGGCATTTACATCAGGAAAGCAAAGTATTTTTCAGAAATACAAAGAAATGACCAGAAATGTGTCTCACATGATGATCATTGCTGGTCATCTAATCTCCCTAGAAAAGTAATTTTTATCTTATAACATTGCTGCCCCAACAAAATAGAGATTCCCTCAGTAAAAAGGAATGAAGGAATGGATTTTCTATTAGTACCCAGAGAAGTATCTGTCTCCAAAAATATCTATCTTTCCACTTCAAAAATAATGAAATGTTTTCTTAGGGCATTTTTGTCCCAAAGCATATTCCCACCCCTTGTTTTGTGTTCCTCAATTTAGAGCATGAACACTTGCTGGCTGACCCATGGTCCCTTTGGCTGAATGTCAGCCAGCTGTAAAAGGACTATGTATATGAAGACCACACCAGCTAGAGGCTTAAACTCAAGGTTTCATTGTTTTAAAGGACTTAATATTCTTCTAGTTTATACAGAATCTCACTGGGTAAAGTTGCAAAAAAAATTCTAGAATAGAAGAGTTTTGAATATGTAATTCAACTATTTCTAAGTAATAGAGAAAGGCAACAAAAATGTCAATATTACAGGCATCAAATACTTTAGCTAATCAGGTAATGTTATTAAGTTGGAAGCTGACCCTATCACCACAGGTATCTGTTTTCCTAAATTACTCATCTTAACCACCGATTCACACTGTTCACCCTCCCACTCGGCAGTGGAAATTAAATGGCTTGTGATTCACAATCTCAGCCTTAGAGAAGAGATTTGTAATAACAGATGTTTATAATGTGCCTCTAGTGTCCCTTGGCCTTCTCTTCCTCCTCACTAAATCCCTCATTCTAGACCATGGAATTTTACAAGGAACTTGATGTCCTTGGGTCTTGCTGAGACAGAAGATATTCACAAAGGCTTGGACGAAAAGCTTCTCAGCCATCAAATTGGCTAATTCATTCCAGATTATGCTGAACGTAAGCTCTCCAGAAGAAGAAACCATCATCTAACACAGGGGTGAGGTGGGGCACGGTGACGGGAGGATCAGATGAAGAGGAGTCAGCAGTAATAACGGAAAAGGAAGGCCCAGGGTGATTGGAGAAAAGCCAGGACAGTGTGAGGACTCTAAGCCCAGCATTAGAACTTCAAGAAGAATGGAGAGGTCAACAATGTCAAATTCTCTAACATCTGAGGAAGAGAGCAAGATGAAAGCATTGGGTTTGGAAATGTGAATGTAATTGATGAGCTTGCTAAGGTAGTTTCAGAGGGACGATAGTGAAAAAACAAAAAGATAAAGCCTCTGCTCGGTAAAAATTTAGAGAAAAGGAAAATTTAAAGTAGGGGCATCGGTGGCTGACTGGTCATTTTTTGAAAGGCCTCTCAGTGAGGGGAGGGAGAAAGAGATAACTGGAGCCAGAGGGACATGCAAGGTTGGTGTCATTTGTTACTAAGACCACATCAGCTAGAGGCTTAAACCCAACGTTTCATTGTTGGGTTTCACTGTATGGTAAAATCTTCGGTGTGGTTTTAGTCTATGGGAAAGTAGTCAATTAAGACTAGGAATAGAAATGTGTTTACAAGCAGATGGAACAAGAGCTGAAGGAGATGACATCCTGAATTAAAATTTAATTAATATCACAGAGAATGCTTTTCTATCATGGTTTCATTAAACACAGAGCCTTCACTTCTAAATATTCAAATAGACATATATACATACACATACACACACACCTTTATACAAACTATAAGTGTGTGGACTGTTAGAAACCTCACTGTGTAAAAACTGAAATTATAACATGGAAAATGTAGAAAGGTGATTATTTAGATGAGAATGCTTATAATAATAAAAATAACACATTTTACGTTTTCCTTAAATGTTTATTCATCCCTCTACACAATTAAATAGCATGTCTTTTAGACATTTTTATTATTTTCCATTTTCCAGCTGTACATACCATGAGAGATACAGGTTCTATAACTATCTGGAGCTATACAAATAGAAAGAGGAATAAGAAAATGTTATGTCCTCTCTCCTCTATTTAAAAAAAAAATTTTTTTTGAAAATTTTTCTTTTTTTGAAAAAATTTTTTTGAAAAATGTAAGGTTGATTTAATGAGTATATATGCATTTGGAGGTGATATGTCTATTCTCAATGGTCATTTTAAAAATTTTCCTTTTCTTCAATGTCCTGATGTTTTACTCCATGTCCAGTCCAGCACTGTTTCTAATTCAGTCGCATACTTCTCACATATGAGAAGCAACTCCTTTGTAAAACGGCAAGGCATTACCATTTTTTTTTTTTTTTTTTTTTGTCTTTGAGACAGAATCTCACTCTGTTGTCCAAGCTGGAGTATAGTGGTGTGATCTAGGCTCACTGCAACCTCCACCTCCCAGGTTCAAGCAATTCTGCTGCCTCAGCCTCCCAAGTAGCTGGGATTACAGGCGCCTGCCACCACCCCCGGTTACTTTTTGTGTGTGTGTTTTTGGTAGATACCTGGTCATGTTGGCCAGGCTGGTCTTGAATTCCTGACCTCAGGTGATCCACCCGCCTCGGCCTCCCAAAGTGCTGCATTGCCTTTTCAAAATACCCTTTCCCCATTCCCTCTTTTGGCCCTCCCATTCTCTTCCCCATATTACTTGATCTCACACTTACATTCTCCATCTTGGCATTTACACTGGATCCTTGATATAGATCTTTCAGTCAAGTCACTAATGCATTTATTACATATGTCTAATTTGCCATTTCGTCTATTAACTCTATTAACTACTGTCATTTTATTTTAAGAACTATATGCTACAATTATAATTAACTTCATTCTTTTTCCCGCATTTTATCACTTAGTGTTGCTTCTTTTAGTGTGGTGGTTTATTCTTCGTTTATTGTTTTAAACATTTTTAAGACTTTTTCATAACTTTAAGTATTCTAATTTTACTTCTTGGAGCTCTAAAGGTTGTTTGTTGTATTTTTTGTTTTTTTACCTTGGAAGAGTTTTTATTTAACTATTCTGTTAGATTATTTATTTATTTATTCATTTATTTATTTATTTTTTGAGATGGAATCTCGCTCTGTTACCCAGGCTGGAGTGTAGTGGCACCATCTTGGCTCAGTGCAACCTCTGCCTCCCAGGTTCAAGGGATTCTTCTGCTTCAGCCTCCAGGGTAGCTGGGACTACAGGCGCATGCCACCACATCTGGCTAACTTTTTGTATTTGTAGCAGAGATGGGGTTTCACCATGTTGGCCAGGATGGTCTCGATCTCCTGACCTCATGATCCGCCTGCCTCGGCCTCCCAAAGTGCTGGTATTACAGGTGTGAGCCACTGCGCCCAGCCCTCTTTTAGTTTTTTTTAAATTGTGGACTCAACTTCAACCATAATTTGTTTTTCCTTCGTGTGATTCTCAAGAAAAGTTAGCTGTAAGTTTTAGTTTTTCAGAAAAGGAGAATGGAAACATAAGGATCAGTCATTTGCCTAACGGAAGAGAAAAATCTATCTATCTCATGGGCCGGAGGCAGCCTCTCTACTCTGTTCTTCACAATGATAGTAGAGTGATCACACAAAAATTGATTTTGTTTATCCAAGTCCATTCAGGCTACCATAACAAAATACATCAGATTGGGTAGCTTACAAATGACAGAAATTTATTTCTCACAGTTCTGATGGATGGGAAGTCCAAAATCAAGGTACCAGCAGATTTGGTGTCCAGTAAGATCCTGCTTCCCGGCTCAGAAAGGATGCACTCTCCCTGTGTCTTCCTCTCTGTGGGCCAATTGAGCTCCCTCAGGCCTCTTTTGCTTGTTTTGTCTGGTTTTGTTTGTTTGTTTGGGGTTTTTTGAGACAGGTTCTCACTCCTGTTGTCACCCAGGCTAGAGTACAGTGGCATAATCACATTTCAGGCTGCTTTTATAAAGGCTCTAATTTCATTCATAAGGGCCCCACCCTCATGACCTAATAACCTCCCAAATTTTGGTGGGACACAAACTTTCAGACCATAGCAATGTTACAACCTTGTAGTAACCTTTAGGATAACGTACAAAGTTTCTTCCTCTATGATCCAAATAGACACTGGATAGCACCTTGCCAAATCGTTTATGTGTACTGGGCATGCAGCTAAACCACAATTCCAAGCCCATTTGCATCCTGGTGGGCCCTTGTGAACTAGTTCCCATCAATTGAATTGTGTTTAAGTGGTAAGTGCCTCTTGTAAATCAAGGCAATTAAAGCACGCATACCTTCTCTGTGTAGCTCTCCCCACCCCAGCCCCTGTGACTATATGGCTTGGGGTGAAGTTTTCTTTTTTTTCCCCCTAGACAGGGTCTCACTCTGTTGCCCAGGCTGGAATGCAGTGGCACTATCTCAGCTTACTGCAGCCTCCGTTTCCAGGATTTAAGCGATTCTTGTGCCTCAGCCTCCCGAATAACTGGGATTACAGGCGTGTGGCACCACACCTGGCTAATTTTTTGTATTTTTAATAGAGAGGGGGTTTTGCCATGTTGGCCAGGGTGGTCTCCAATACCTGGCCTCAAGTGATCCACCCGCCTCAGCCTCCCAAAGTGTTGGGATTACAGGCGTGAGCCACCATGTCTGGCAGAGCTGAAGTTTTCTATCTACTATCACCACCACTATATCAGACTATGATATGTGTAAGCTAGTATAAACTTTTTTTTTTTTTTGCTATGCCACTGATATTTGAGGACTTATTTGTTATTGCAGCATAGTCTAGTCTATTGGCCCTCTCTGATACGCTTCTTGCCTAGTTCCCCAGGCTCATTGTGCACTATTTTCCTCTTGTATATTACATTCTCAGCACTTTTGCATTCTTCAGTTTCTTAAATACATTTGTCATTTTATACTTTGGCACTTTTGCATATATTTTTCCTGCGTTGGGGACACTCTTTCTAATACTCTTTGGCTAATTTGATCTTCAATTCTCAGATCATGTACCAATTCCTCAGGCAGGTGTTCTTTGTTCTTGATTCTAAATCGCATGCCTTCATTGATCTTCTCTGCCATAGAACACTATTCTGTTTCCTAATAACAATTTGTCCAATATTTAATTATGTGTTTCGTTGTACAATGTCTCTCTTCTCTCATTAGTCTGCATGCACCATATAAGGTAAGGAAAGAACTATTTTGTTCATTACTAGTTACATGACCCAAGATGGGGACTTAATGTATGTATTTATTAATAGTTGTTAACAACAAAATGCATTTCTTGTTGAATGAGTGAACTGCTCACGTCAAACTCTTGCATTTGCTAAGCCCCTAGATAAAGAATTTCTGTTATGCATTATTATGTGAAATGTGAGGTGAAAAGTATTATGAGCACAGATAAATTAGTTAATATATGTAAATGTCATTTGAAACTCTCCCGTATAAAGCAAATTATCTTTACCAATTATATAAAAACTAAACTGTACAATCTTGAAGACATGCATAGTAATGTAATGTCCTTTCAATAGATGGTGAATAATGATAATAGCTTCATGCCATAGAGTCTTCCCTGAACAGAGACAAACAAATATATACGTATCTAATACATAGTATTACATACATAAAATATATTTCATCATTGATTACGTGTTCATCATTTTATCTGTCATATCAAGAGCAATTCGAAAACACACTTTTTTATCTTCTTCATATCTCCAGAAATTGTCATCACAGTGTTTATCACATAGTAGATGCTCAATAGGTTTTATGAAAAATAATTGAATGGTTAAATGCATTCATTTTCATCTGATTAATGAGTGCCTTTATGGCCATGAGGTGTGGTGACCGCGACACAAATCAAAGATAAACAATAACACAAATTTAATTTTAGAACTTCATTTTCTTTAAGTAATGGCTCATCTACAGGCTTCTGGTAGGATGCGATGATTTAATAGGTAAAAATGTCATGAGACTAAGAGGTTTCTGAGACTCTGAATCAAGTCCAGGCAAACATAAATAACAATGAAATGATAATACAGTGCATGACCTGTTTGATATTCTTATTACTGCTCTGTAAAATTCCATGAGTAGATTTATACTGCAGTCACCCCAAGCCAACGTCGACATCTTGACAATTGGTTTCAGTCTTTACTGTAATTGTGTCACTCATTAAAACATGCAAGATAATGCTGCTTAATCAGAAAACCATTGCTTCTTTGAAATACACGCGAGAGCTACTTTTTCCACTGCCAGATCAGTTGCTTCTGCTAATACAGAAAAACAGATGCACAATGAGACCATTTTGATATAAACCTGAAGGATTGATTTAAAAAGGTATTCAATGTAGGGCCACTCTGGCTTTTGTTCCCTTGAAAATAGAGGGAAAGTGACATATGTTGATCAAAATAAAAAGAAAAATAAGAAAGTTGTCCTTAGAGTCAAATCCAGCTTTTGAAATAAAAGTTTAATTAGCAAGTGTAGGACTCATGGTGGAAATCTAAAGCCCCAAACTCTCAGGAGTTTCAAAGAGGGCTTTCTCTGTGTGTGTGTGTGTTGGGGGGGGGGGTTGTGTTTCATAATGGCTTACAAGTCAAACACAGCAAATGAAGAACTTGAAACCTCACACCCAGGTTTACCCCCTGTGCCTGAAACTGATGGATGTGTGTCACCGTGAGGAGATAAACTTATTTCTCATTGTCAACTTCATTCCTGTCTAGGTTGTGGATGTGAGAAAGGTCCAGAGTTGAGAGAATAGGAAAACAAAGGCCCAAACAGCAATCAAATATTAATATATTGAGCAGAGGGAGGGGCTGGGGTACTTAGCTGTCAGGCTGATTAGCTCTTTGTAAACAAAACAGCTTTAAACTCCTGCTTCACATTGTTAACTAATCTGGTGGCTGACCTTGTTCCCATTTCTGGGGCTGGGGGAGGCCCTCGCTGTCTGGAGACAATCTGACCAAGAGTCATAACAGGGCCCTGGGCTCCCCTTAGGGGGCCCCACTCTCTTCAAGGTGATTGTTTCCTTGTGCCTTAAACTCCTGACCCAGTCCAGCTTTTAATTCATTATTCATCAATTTTCTTAGTCCACTTAAAAAAAAAAAAAGTGGTAGGGTTGCTGCTCAAATAAGAGGGAGTGGAGGGTGGGGAGTAGGGAGAATGGCATTCTGGAAAAAAGGACAACCCTGTCAAAACATGACAGCCGATCCAATGCCTGCTTTATACTATTCACAGAAAATGCCAAATTCTGCAAATAGTAACCACATGTACATTGGCTTCACAGACTCAATGTTCTGCTGCAAAATGAGACGTTCTTTATTTTAGTGTGTCATCAAAGGCGATGAAAATATCATTCTAGCCTTCTAGGCTTAACCCTGTGGACTCTCGATGACTAGAAGTTTAATATGAGCAGCGCACACACCCAGTCAGCGTGAGCAGCAGCCCTGGCCCACGCAGGTCCACCGCACAGAAAGGAGATTCGAGTCACAAATCTGTTACCCGGACATTTTTATTCATAGCCACGAGATCATTACAGCGACAAGCCCACATCTGACGTTTATGATCTTGCTCGCTTTGCCAAAGTGGAGGAGGGGGGCAGACAGCTTGGGGGATCTACAGCAGGAGGGAAATGGCACCACTCAGACTCCTGCAAGCTCGTCAGCCAATGCAGGGATTCTGAAGACCTTTTTTCTCGTCCAGGCTCCGCTGGCTGGTGCCTTCCAGGTTTTCTTTGGATGCATGAGTATGAGCTTGTTAGCTCAAATCTGTTGTGCAATTGTCCTTTTTGTGTGCCTGGCTGGATTCCCTCGCACTAACATTTAAAAAGAGCCCATGCACAGAACTGAACAGGAGATAAAGATTTTGTGCACGACAGACCTGACTCAACCGCGACCAGCTGGCGCTTCTGCTGGGCTCTACTCTTGCCTAGGAATGCTTCTAGCACCTTCCGCATGACCATTGGCTCTAAAGATGCCTCCTGTTTATCTTCTCCTCCTTAACAAATAGTCTCTGTAGCGGCTGCAGTAAATCTCTTTCAGTCTGGAGGCTACAGCCCTTGGGTGTTTGTCCTTTTTCCTCCCTCCGCTTCTCCCCCCTCAGCCTGCATGTGCTCTGTCTTTGACAATTATTTTAAAATGTCCGTACTTTTGGCCTCTTGATGACAAACAAAAGAGCCCATAAAGTGCAAGGAAACTTCCCTCTATTTCCATTCAGACCGCAGTACACAGGCAGGGCAGCATGTCCCGGGGAAGGGGCATTTGCCTGCTCTGTTTCCCAACTGAGGGGCAGATAATAAACGGCAGGGGCTTCTGCCTACAGCCATCATGACACAGGACCCAACTCATCCTTTTTAATGGCAATAAATAAATGACGGAAGTTTTAGCCACCAGACTAGTGAATTGGTGGTTAAGCCTCAGGCTTTTATCTGCCTGACCCCTGTTTGAACTCAACCTTGGTTCCTAAGTGCAGGGCGGACAAAGTGGGATGGGAGGAGGGTTTCTTATCGACATGAACACCCCTTCCAGCTCAACATAAAGAAATATGATGCCATGTGTGTGCCTGTGACTCAGAGCAGAAGAGGGTAGGGAAGGATTTGTTGGGACAAAGTGAGAAGAGACTTAAATACCAGCTACTATTTCTGGATGTCTATCCTATAGCTTAAGAGTTTAATAGAGAACATATTAATGAATTCCACTAGCATTTATAGAGGGAGGGGATTATCCGTTGTGTGCGAGGCCCTGTGCACACTGCTGGAGGTAGAAGTTTAAAAAGACAAACTGAGGAAGTTGGAAATAGGGAAGCCCAAAGCTGACACTAGCCCAGGTTAATATGTATTGAACCATGAATATGCCAATTACTGTGTTAAAACACTTTATGTGCATTATTTCACTTTCTTCTGTTTATCTTCTCCTCCTTAACAAGTTGTTGTAATCCTCACAACAACTTTATGAATCAGGTACTCTTGCTTTCTAATTTTAGAGATGAGGAAGCTGTGATTTAGAGAAGTTATGTAATTTATCCAAGGTTACATGCGTGGAAAATGAAGCCAGGATAAAAATCCTCATCTAACTCTGTATTATATCACCTTCATGAAAAAAAGTGCTTACTGCATGAGGTTCTCTAGTTTGATAGATGATGACTCCATTTCCCAGTCAAGATTCCATATGCATATTCTGGCAATTCTGAATGTATTCATGAAAACTGTGGGTCTGACTGTTTGAGATTAAGATACTATCTTTATGCAGTCCATTTTCTTATCTGAAAAATGAGCATGATGATAATGATCTTCAGTGTCTCTCGGTCTGATAGTTTTCAAAATGGTTTAGAGAATAAATGCCTGTATGGAAACTAGGTTTGGATGACTTACTGGCGATAACTGTTCACCGTGCCTTCCAGCAAGATTCCCAAGTACTTTGTCTAAGCCAGGCTTCCAACATTGTGAGTAACATGTTGAGTTTTAGAGTAGTTCTATTCTAATTAGGTACACAGTACTATTCTAAATAGGAATAAGGCAAAGGGTGAATGTTGTTTCATAGCGGTTGCTCAGGTGGATGATCAAGAAACATTGATCGCATGGGATAGTGTATGTATTTGATGCCACAGATGTGCTTTCTGCTTTAATAGTTAAGAGCAAGTAGGCATCTTAGGCATTTATATGTTTGTTTTATTTTATGCCAAGGGAAGGCTTGGATAACTTGGATGTCAGAAGATCTCCTGTCATGTTCCCAGTTACTTTCCTAGAAACCAATCCACCCGTTCCATTAAGACAGACCTCTGGGCTGGCTGCGGTGGCTTACACCTGTAATCCCAGCATTTTGGGAGGCCAAGGCGGGCAGATCACCTGAGGTCAGGATTTTGAGACCAGCCTGACCAACATGGAGAAACCCCATGTCTACTAAAAATACAAAAATTAGCCAGGCATGGTGGCAGATGCCTGTAATCCCAGCTACTCGGGAGACTGGGACAAGAGAATAGCTTGAACCCTGGAGGCGGAGGTTGCAGTGAGCTGAGATCACGCCACTGCACTCCAGCCTGGGCAACAAGAGTGAAACTCCATCTCAAAAATAAAATAAAATAAAATAAAAACCTCTGGATCTTCTGGATCTAGACTGTGGTTGTATGGTTGTCTGAGTAAGACCAATGTAGGTATGATTCGCCTAAACAGCCTACCACAAGTTAAAAAACAGTGGCCTTTTGGCACAAAGACCCAAGTCTTAGGGAGTCTTTGAAAGGAGAAACCATAAAATACCTGGGTATGTTACTTAGGAATTGTAGCATGCCCAGGCGTTTCGTTACCCAATGGAAAAGCCTAGCCATCTTGTGTCCCAGCTTCAGTTTACTCCCATTCCCTTTATCCCAACAAAATTACCCTTAACCATGCCTCCCATTTTACCTTCCCAGGTTGCTGCTTTCTCCCTCTCTTTCCTTAAGGTTCACATCTGACTCTCCTCTAAAGTATGGATTAAGACCCACATTATCCCTTTGCCTGACTGATTCTGTCGACTATGAGACACGATGCTATGACAGGAAGTACTCGGGCTTGAAGTTAACTGCACCACAGGTTAAATCCTGAAATCCTGACTCAGTAGCATTTTGTCTTTGCCTCCTTTGCCAAGTTTTCTAGCTTCATCAAAATGCCAATTCCCCCATCTCCCAAAGGCATGGAAAAACTGAAATTACATATATAATATCAGATTACATATCTAAATGGACTTGTAGTTGGTGCTCATTAAATGTTAATTCCTCACTGCTTATATGCACACCTTGTTTTATTGCACCTCACCTTATTGTGTTTTGCAGATATAGCATGTTTTTTACAAACTGAAGGTTTGTGGCAGCCTTGCATTGAGCAAGTCCGTTAGTGCCATTTTTCCAAAACCATGTCCTCATTCTGTACCTTAGTGTCAGCGTTTTTAACAATAAATTATTCTTAATCAAGGTGTGTACTTTTCTAGATATAATGCTGTTGCACACTTAATTGACTACAGTATAAAATAAACATAGTCTTCATATGTACTGGGAAACCAAAAAATTTGTGTGACTCTTTATTGCAATATTTGCTTTATTGCAGTGATCTGGAAGCAAACCTGCAGTACCCTGAGGTCTGCCTGTCAATGCAGAGCTTACAGATGCACCTTCTTTTGCTCTCCACTTCCTCTATGAAAGAAATGCAGAATGATTTTCTTCTATGCCACTTACTATGGGAATCAGGCACTTAATAAACACTGCTAATCAACAGGATGGAAGAATTAACTAATAAATCCCTTCACAGACGCATGCAAAGTTTTAAATGATGGCCAATACGTGACCTCCTTGGGAGGCAGGGCAAAACACTGAAGTTTCTCTTATTGGGGAAGGTTTCTTCACTCTTCTTCTTCTTCCTCTAGTAATAATAATATAATTAATTAGCATGGAAACTTCTTTTAAAAAGCTTCCATACACACTGATGAGAAAAATAAGTTTACTAGGAACAAAGCAGGGTCCAGAAGTATGAAAGTATTTATTTGAATGGTTTCATTCCCCACCCCAGCGAGGGTACCTGTAATGCAGGATTGGTCTGGATAAGTAAGCTAAGGGTTGAAGTGAGTTCAAAAGAGCTGAACCAGGCTGGAAACACAAACGCAAGCTGTGAACATCACCTGGAGGAGCTCAAAGCACTTCAGTTCTGGTTCTTTTTCCAGACTTTAGAAGAACAAAGGTCATGAAATTTATTATTGGCAAGACCATAAATGTCTAATAAAAATTACTTGATTATGAGCTTTTTTTTTTTTAAATTTCAGGTTTTACACAAATACCTAAGCAGAGAGTCTTAGATTTTTTCTTACTTTGAACATACTCCTCCATTTTCCTGGCAATATATTTCCATGTTTCTTCAAAAAGCCATTCAAGAGTACTTTAAGTAACAGTTTTAAACCTCCCCCTGTTAAGAAAATATATAAAATTGCTTAAGAGAAATGAGATTGCTTTTTGGCTCCTGTAACAATTGGGGATGATCTTTAACAGCAGAAACCAAATGGGAGTGCTCAGTCTAAGTTCTGCACAGCCATGTCAACAACCAAATTCCTAAGAATTTCTTCCTCATTGTCCCAGTGAGGCCGCACGCAGCAGGATCAGCTACCGGATGGGCTTTTTGGACACCACCCACCCCCGGAAATTTACAGCTAGCAAAGAGCTATAGATGGAGTGACAGCTGCCCATGCCAACACGGTCACACAGGACAGGGCAGCTTTCCTAGCCCTGACTGGGCCTCAGCCTCATGGACAGGAGTGACATTACAGAATGTGCAAGGTCTCCAAATAGCCCTTCTCCTCCAGGTCACATTGTCACCTTTTTCGCTTGTGCCAAAGTCTTTCCCAGATGTCTATGCAACGGAAGTAAAATTTATACTCGTGCAGCCTTAAAATGCTGACATTCCATGTTTACAGGGATTGTTTACTCAGAAAATTAATCAGTTACGGTTTTAAATTTTCATTAAAGAATGTTTTCCGGTGTTATTGCAAAACAGACAAAAGCCCATAAAATGTATGTTTGACTGCTGTTGTGTGTTGTCTTTGGATCAAGGCACAGTCTTGAGATCAATCATGCATGATATTTTTGTGAACTTTTAACAGAACAACCTTTCACATAAATTTGGTTCATTAAAAAATATCCATCAAAATAAAAGTCATTCTGAGAAACTCTCTGGAATTTCCTTTTTCTTTCTAATCGGCAACAAATGATTTTGTACTTGTCCTGTAAATAAAAATATGGGAGGGAGGTGAGCAGACACTCAGTTGTGCAATAGGCTGCTCTTTGCCAATGAACCAGAAGTAACTTCATAGGAAGTTATCCATTCCACTCACATATTGGTCAGTGAACATTGGCATGGTGAAAATATTTTGGTTCCAGATGGCGATGTGTGCAAGGCATATTCTTAAGCTTTCTCTTATATTTTTCCACTTTATTTCTTCTTTATCTTGTTTTATTTATCTGATTATAAAACAAATATGTGATTCTGATACAAACAAGGAGAAAACTACATGAATTAAGAGTTTTAATAACCTCCCCCTTAATAAATATGATTAACACATCTCTCTATTTTTGTCAATGCATCTACTAAAATCATTTATGTATTTATTTGCATAAAACTGTTATAAATGCCAAATAGCTCACCAAATGTGCATAATCTTTGCCCACGGAGGCTGAAAATCTAGTGCTAAAACTACTGATAATAGTTACTATAATATCTCAAGTTAAAAGGATATATACTAGCCAGGAAAATTTGTAAAATCTTAAAACCAAATTGATTTATCACAGAATATTTACCAGTATAAAAAGTATAATATTACATCTGTTTTATGTTATATATTGCGTAATGGCTCTATTTTTAATTTAGTTTTCTTTTTTGTTTTCGTTTCGTTGTTGTTGTTGTTTGAGATGGGGTCTCACTTTGTTGCCCAGACTGTAGTCCAGAGGCATGATTATAGCTCACTGCAGCATCAAACTGCTGGGCTCAAGGAATCCTCCTGCCTCAGCCTCTCAAGTAGTTAGAGCTATAGGTGTTCGTTACCATACTTGGCTAATTTTTTTAAACTTTTTTTTTTGTAGAGATAAGGTCTCACTATGTTGCCCAGGCTGGTCTTGACCTACTGGCCTCAAGGGATCTTCCTTCCTCAGACTCCCAAAGCACTGGGATTACAGGCATGAACCACCATGCCCAGCCCTTTTTAAAGATTTCGCAGTGTATCCTAGAGCTCTTCTAAGGGCAGTACACACAGCACAACCTCATTCCTTTTCAATATGACCTATAATACCATTGGATGAGTCCTCTAGTCATGTCTCTACCTTTTGAAAAATAAATCTTTTCACGTTGGCTACTGAGTCATTTGGACATGACCCTGGCAGTCTTTTATAATCTCCTTGGTATCTGGTATAACAATATGTTCTAACACCATTTTGTATATTTCCTATGCCAGTCATGTAATCAGCCATTTCTCACACTGAAAAATAAATCTTTTCACATTGACTGCTGAGTCATTTGGACATAACCTTGGCAGTCTTTCATAGTCTCTTTGATATCTGGTATAATGATATGTTCTAGCATCATCTTGTATATTTCCTACTCCAGTTGTGTAATCAGCCATTTCCCCAAGATAAGCTGGTTCCTTCTAGTAGGGGATTGTACTTAGAG
Source organism: Pongo abelii (assembly GCF_028885655.2). Classification (NCBI taxonomy): domain Eukaryota; kingdom Metazoa; phylum Chordata; class Mammalia; order Primates; family Hominidae; genus Pongo; species Pongo abelii. The sequence continues at coordinate 98,316,259 of NC_072001.2, forward strand.
ACTGCAGTCTAGGAACTAGGAGTGCTCATTGTTGCTGGGTTGATCATTGTGTCTATTTAGTGGAAAAACTAAGAAAATGTTTTGTTTATAGGATAAAATACATTAGGAGTTCTTATTAATACTTCCTATTCAAATTCAGGACTATGAGATTATTAGTGAACCTCATGTACTCTGTTTCACACCAAGACTTCTGATTTTTAAGATCAGTAAGGATGACAGGATTAGAATATCACTTACTTGTTCTCTTTATTCCACATTACCCCCTAGATCTGTCTCAAAACAGCAATATTAACATGATCATCAAAAATATGATTAGTACTAACAGTTAACATCTTTTTGTAATGCAGTCCTTTTTGTCCTTAAGTTGTTCTCTAGAGGTGTGTGCAAATATTGTATTTTAACAAAAATATATTCTTACTGGATTACTACATAATCTGGCAATATGTATTAAGCTTCTTCTAAAAAGACCTCCATATCCATTAATCCAGGAATTATACTTCTAAAACTTTACTCTAAAGCAACAATAAAAAAATCTGGACAAAACTTTATTTTCAACAAAAATTTCCTATTTATTAAAGAGAAAAAATAGATGTAGTCTTCTGTCCAAAAATATAAAAGTACTTAATTAAATTGTAATGATTCATCCCTTAGAATATTATGCATGTATTACAAATAAGTGAGAATAAATAACCAATAGAACCAAATTGTGTGAGCATTTTTGTAGAAGAGGAAGAAAAGCAGTAGAATGACAAATGTAAAGAAATGAAAATCCCCAAATTACCACTGGAGAGCACTAAAGAACAATCTGAGAGTGTTAGATGAAGCCAGGTAGGGACAGGGATGGGGTGGGGGGATCAGGAAAGCTGCAGCTTCCCATTCAAACATAATGGGCTAAGGTCTGAGCTAGCTGAAGACGTCTAAGCTATAAAATATTTTTCTTTTTAAATTTTAAACTTTTTGTTGAGAAGTAATTTCAAATGCACAGAAAAGTTAGAAGAATGAATACAAAGAACACCCATATACCCTTTGACCACACTGCCTATTCTTTACATTGTATATTATGTTTATCCCATTTGCTCTTTTTCTTTGTCCATGTTTGTGTATGTAGGTATATCTCTATATGTACACATTCACAAAATACATATTTTATTTTTTTTCTGAACCATTTGAAGGTAAGTTACATACTTTATGGTGAATAACCTCTAAGTTGCTTGGTGTGTTTTTCTTAAGAATGGAGATATTATATCTAACTATAGTATAGTTATCAAATTCAGTAAATTTTACACTGTTAAATTTATTTTATTTAATCAATTATCCATATTCAAATTTTTTCAATTGACCTTATTAATATTACTTATAACATTTTTTCCCTTCAGTGCAGGATCCAGATAAAGGTCAGCTATCGCATCGATCTGCCAGAGCTCTTCATATTCCTTTAATCTGTAAATTCTGTTATCTTGTGTATTGTATGCCATTCACATTTTGAAAAATACAGTCTTTGCCTTTTTTGATAGAAAGGGCCTCATTTTGGATTTTTCTGATGTTCCGTTATGATTATATTCAGGTTAGATATTTTAGGACAGTAGTATGTAAGAGATGTGCTTTCTCATGGCATCACATCTGAGGAAACAATATCCATTTGTTCCCCATTGGTAATATTAGTTTACATTATCTGTTCAATCAGCTATTTGATTTCTCCACTTTAAAATTATTCTATATATATTCAACTAAAAGTAGTCTGTGGGGAGCCATTTTAAAAATCAGGTAAATATTCTGATCCTTAACAAAATGTTACCTCTGATTTAGCAACAGTTGATTGTCCTTGACTGATTTACTTTTTACTATAAGAATTGCTAAATACTGATGTGCCAACCCCAGCTCTTTATATATATATATATATATATATATATTTTTTTTTTTTTTCCCTTTTTTTGAGATGGGATCTTGATCTGTCACCCAGGATGGAGTGCTATGGCACAATCTTGGCTCACTCTAACCTCCACCTCCCGGGCTCAAGCCATCCTCCCACCTCAGCCTCCTGAGTAGTTGAGAGCACAGGCACACGCCACCATGCCCAGCTAGTTTGTTTTTGTTTTTGTTTTTGTTTTTGTTTTGTATTTTTGGTAGAGAAGGGATTTCACCATGTTGCTGAGACTGGTCTCAAACTCCTGAGCTCAAGCGATCCACCTGCCTTGGCCTCCCAAAGTGCTGGGATTATAGCATGTGAGCCACCATGCCCAGCCTCTTTCTATATATTTACCAATTAGCAATGACTATTCTGCTGAACACAGATCCCTCTCATCTGCGCTATTTGTCAATTTATTATATGTATGAACTCATAAATCCTGATTTTTCAATGGAACATCATTTGTTCCTATACTTTATTATTTTAGATGCTGCAAGTGTTTTATATTTGACTAGGGGGAAACCACATCAAGTTGGCTTCAGTGTCCTTGTGATGTATCTGCAATTGTTCTTTCCTTAAATACTTTTATTTACTTTTAAACATAAAAAATGTTCTAGGCTCGGCTGGGTGCTGTGGCTCACGCCTGTAATCCCAGCACTCTGGGAGACCAAGGCGGGTGGATCAAGAGGTCAGGAGTTCAAGACCAACCTGGCCAAGATGGTGAAACCCCATCTCTACTAAAAAAAAAAAAAAAAAAAAAAAATCCAAAAATTAGCTGGGCGTGGTGGCAGTCTCCTGTAATCCCAGCTACTCGGGAGGCTGAGGCAGGAGAATCACTTGAACCCGGGTGGCAGAGGTTGCAGTGAGCCGAGATCACCCCACTGCACTCCAGCCTGGGCAACAGAGTGATACTCCATCTCAATTAAAAAAGAAAACAAAGTTCAGGCCGGACGCGGTGGCTCATGCCTGTAATCCCAGCACTTTGGGAGGCTGAGGCGGGAAGATCACGAGGTCAGGAGATCAAGACCATCCTGGCTAACACGGTGAAACCCCGTCTCTACTAAAAAACACAAAAAATTAGCCGGGCGAGGTGGTGGGCGCCTGCAGTCCCAGCTGTGCGGGAGGCTGAGGCAGGAGAATGGCGTGAACCCCAGGGGGGCGGAGCCTGCAGTGAGCCGAGATCGCACCACTGCACTCCAGCCTGGGCGACAGCGAGACTCCATCTCAAAAACAAACAAACAAACAAACAAACAAACAAAAACACAACAAGTTCTAGGCTCTTTTTGTACTTACCTTGTGAAGCTTCACAATCATCCATTCTCCAAGGATCCCTGGGTTTTTTTTAAGTGAGGCATTGGAGGCCTAGGTATCAGAGGTAGGTATGCTAGTTGTTACTGAAATGTCTTTGTTGCGTGTGAGCTATGAACTCTTGGTACTAACAACCTGACACTCCCTACCAAAACAAAGATCCACATTGAGAAGAAACTGTCAGAAATATCTCCCTAATTGGACAAGGATGGTAGACATAAACCATCAAATAAATTGTCAGATTAAAACTGTGGAAAAGAACAGGGGAGGCAAACTTTCAGAAGAGGCACATAATCTTATTACTTTGTGGAAACAATAAAAGTGGTCTTTCTAGAACTATGAAGCTGGGTAAATTATGCATGTGCGGACATAGTATCCAAAAATTAAAGATAAACTAGGTGTCTAAAACTTGAGTAATAGAAAATGATGGCTTTCAAATTCATAGATGTTGCTTATAAATTAAAGAAAATAAAGAAAAGATTGTCCCTAGAGACCACAAAAAACATTCTAGAAAGATATGTTCACAAAGCAGATAAACGCTGATGTTTTAAAATGAGTTAAAAGGAGTAAACAAATTAGGAAAATGGTAGATGCTATGATACGACAATAAAAATTAAAATTAGATAAATTCAGAGATGAGGTGATCTGATAAAAAGATTTCAAAAGAGGTGACAGAAATAAAAAAAATGCAAAGGAAAAACAAATGTCAAAGAATTAGTAATTTTGAAAACACAAGAACAATTAAACATAACAAATAAGAACTTAAAAGAAGTATAAGATGAAGAAGGATGAAAAAGAAAAAAATTAAGGTCAAAAAGATGTAAAGAGAGCAATACAAAGGATTTGAAACAAAAAGAAAGTAGTCTAAGAAAATCTAACATACATATAATAGGAGTCTTGAAATTAAAAAAAACCCAAAAATGCAAAAAAATTCAAAAAACTGGAATTCAAGAAAATGACCTAAAATAAAAGATTGCATATTAATATTATATGCATGTAATATAAATAATGTATATCAATATCAATATTTATTTATAAAATATTTTTATATATATTAATATTTATTTATAAAAGGAATTAACAGCTATGACTATTGATGGTATCTTGTATGGGTATACATTTCCCAGATTCTTACCATAAAGTACCTACTTTTTTTATTACTTCAAATCATAAGGTCCCAACATCAGGTAGGAAAAATAAATCAGGCACAATTTGAGGTCATAGGGAGGATGCCAGGAATTTAGTGAAAAATTGGGAGGGTGATTAAGAGCTGAGGTTCAGTACCTGAGAAAAAATTTTCTGAGGAAGGATTAAGGAGTGATTAGACATGAATAACTAAATATGGGATCTTGGCAAATATCTAGCTTCTTTGAATCTAAAGAAGCATAATTTTCTTATGAAACTGAGATTCAAATATTAACACATTTTGTCTATTTAATAGGATTGTTAGGATGACCAAACTAGTTAATAAGTGTGAAGGTGTTTTTTTTTTTAATCAGTTGTTTGGTTTACTATTTTCCAGCTTTATTAAGATAGGATTGAAAAATTAAAATTATAAATACTTATGCTGTACAATGTGATGTTTTGTTACATGTGTACATCATGAAATGATTACCACAATCAAGCTAATTAACATATCCATCACCTCACATAGTTTCCTTTTTTTTTTTTTTTTAAGCTGGAGTCTTGCTCTGTCACCCAAGGTGGAGTGCAGTGGCGTGATCTCAGCTAACTGCAACATCCGCCTCCTGGGTTCAAGCAATTCTCCTGCCTCAGCCTCCCAAATAGCTGGGACTACAGGCGACCACCCCCACACTGGCTAATTTTTGTGTTTTAAGTAGAGATGGGGTTTCACCATATTGACCAGGCTGGTCTTGAACTCCTGACCTCCTCGGCCTCCCAAAGTGCTGATTACAGGCATGAGCCGCAGTGCCAGGCCAGTTTCCATTTTTGTGTGTGTGGTAATAACATTTAAGATCTACTCTCTTAGCAAATTTTGTGCATACAATCAATGTGAAGGTGTTTTCACAAATATAAAAAAGCAAAAATTGCATTTTTGTTCTCACTAATTGCTAATGGTTATTCTTTTCATAACTCAAACAAAGATGTCTTTAAAAAGGTATATGAAAATTCTACTTCTAAATACAAAATAGATATGATATCTGGCTCCCTCTTCCAAGACCAATCCAATTAAAATTTTAGAGGAAAAATAACTAGAGAGAAATAGTGAAATTATATTCTCAGATAGCAGAGTACTGTTTTGAAATGGTGTGTATGAGGTGATTGCTTTGCCATCCCCAGGTAGGAAGCATCCTGGCATAGCTATGACATATTGAAATAGGAATGGTAGTTCTGGAATTCTGATATCCTTCTTCTGTCATTGCCTTGGAACAAAATATGTCTACTGCCACATTTGTGGTAGCTCTGGTCCAAATGTCCTCAAGAGTTATATTAGGTCAGCCTTGAACATAGCTGGGAAAAATGGGACAGAGGGAGTAACTAACTCCAAGTAGTAGGTTGTTTATACCCTCCATCAAATACCCCCGGGCTAAAGAAACTTAATCTGAGATTATAATCTACAATTTCATTTACCTTTCCCAAAACAGGATTAAGTCTTGCCTAAGCAGTTGGTTGTGGGAAGTGATATGATTGAGTGGTTCCTGGAGCCAGTCTTTATTCCATCACTCTTCGCTACTTTTCTTCTCCCCATTCTTCCAGTGACTTTATTGGGGCTGACTCACAATTGGACCTGACTTTACGCATTATGTATTACCTGACAGAGTATTTATACTTCTAGGGGAAAATAGGCTCAAATGTTAAAATAACAAGACATTTGAGGATCCAGTCTTTTTCAAAGGAATATCAACTGAATGATGTATTTCATTAGAAGTAGACAAATAGGGAAAAAAATTTAAAAACAGTTTAACACAATAAACATACAAGAAAATATTAGCAATATGGGACTAAAATATTCAAATAATCAAGCAGAGATATTAATAATGAAAAAATAATAGTTGTAATAAATAATTCAATAGACAGAATAAATGAGAAGAATGATATATGAAGTAAAAATGATAAAATATCTGGAAAGAAATTTGTTGATAATAAAACAAAATAAAGCTAGAGAAAAAAATAACTAAGATGTATTTACCATACCCCAGAAGTAAAAAGACTTTATCATATTGCATTAGTCTGTTTTTACACTGCCATAAAGACATACCCAAGACTTGGTAAGTTATAAAGAAAATAGGTTTAATCGACTCACAGTTCCACATGGCTGGGGACACCTCCCCAGCCATGTGGAACTGTAAGTCCAATAAACGCCATTCTTTTGTAAATTGCCCAGTCTCAGGTCTGTCTTTAATCAGCAGCATGAAAACAAACTAATATAGATTATTAATCCATTTTCAGATGAATAGTTTGCAAATATCTTTTTTCCATTCTGTGAGTTTTCTCAATTTGTTTTCTTTGCTGTGCAGAAGATTTTTAGTTTGATGTAATCCCACTTGTCTATTTTTGCTTTGATTGCCTGTGCTTTTGAAGTCTTACACAAAATATCTTTATCCAGACCAATGTTTGGATCATTTCTCCAATGTTTTCTTTGAGTAGTTTCAAAATTTCAGGTCTTAGATTTAAGTCTTTAATCTATTTTAATATTTTTTTTGTGTATGGTGAGATACAGGGGTCTAATTTCATTCTTCTACATATAATTACCCAGTATTCTCAGCACTATTTATTGAAAAGACTGTTTTCTCATTGTATGCTCTTGGCACCTTTGTTGAAAATTAGTTGGTTTTAAATGTGTACATTTATATCAGGGTTCTCTATTTTATTCCATTGCTCTATGTGTCCATTGTTATGACAATACCATGCTGTTTTGGTTGCCAGCACTTTGTAGTAAGTTTTTTTTGCTTGTTTTTTTTTTTTTTTTTTTTTTGAGATGGAGTTTCGCTCTGTCGCCTAGGCTGGAGTGCAGTGGCGCCATCTCAGCTCACTGCCTGGGTTCACGCCATCTCCTGCCTCAGCCTCCCGAGTAGGTGGGACTATAGGCGCCCCCTGCCACGCCCGGCTAATTCTTTTGTATTTTTTAGAGACAGGGTTTCACCATGTTAGCCAGGAAGGTCTCGATCTCCTGACCTTGTGATCTGCCCGCCTTGGCCTCCCAAAGTGCTGGGATTACAGGCATCAGCCACCATGCCCAGCCTGTAGTAAGTTTTGAATTCAGGTAATGTGATGCCTCCAGTTTTGTTCTTTTTGCTCAGGGTTACTTTGACCCTTTGTGGTCTTTTGTGGTTCCATATAAATATTAGATTTCTTTTCCCATTTCTGTGAAGAATGCCATTGGCATTTTGAGAGAGATTGCATTGAATTTGTCAATTGCTCTGAGTAGTATCATCATTTTAACAATAGTAAGTGTTCCAATCCATAATCATGGAATATCTTTCAATTTTGTGTGTGTGTACACTTCTATTTCTTTCACCAGAGTTTCATATTTTTTTAATGTAGATCTTTCACTTTCATTGAATTTACTTCTAGGTATTTTGTATTTTCATAGCTATTGTAAATGAAATAGCTTTCTTGATTTCTTTTTCAGATTGTTCACTGTTGGCATATATAAATGCTAATGATTTTTGTATGTTGATTTTGCATTCTTTACTTTAGGAATTGACATCAGTTTTAACAGCTTTTTGGTGAAGTCTTTAGGATTTTCTAAGTATAAGATCACATTGCCTGCCAATAAGGCTAATTTGATCTATTCCTTTCCAATTTGAATACCCTTTCATTCTATTGCTTAATAGTTCTGGCCAGGACTTCCAGTATTATGTTGAAAAATAGTGGTGAAAGTGGGCATCCTTGTTGTAAAAATGGGATGGAAATTATGTTTAATTGAATTTAAAGCTCATGCTTCAAAGTACACCATCAGGAAAGTAAAAATATAATCCAGTAAATGTGAGAAAATATTGGTAAGTTATATATCTAATAAGGACTTGTAGCTAGAATATAATAGAACTCCTACAACTCAGTTAAAAAAAACTCCAAAGACCCCAAAATGGTCAAAGGGTCTAGATTGACATTTCTCTTTAAAAAGTTAAACAAGAGTCGCCCGGGCACTGTGGCTCACGCCTGTAATCCCAGCACTTTGGGAGGCCGAGGCGAGCGGATCACCTGAGGTCGGGAGTTTGCGACCAGACTGACCAACATGGAGAAACCTCGTCTCTACTAAAAACTACAAAATTAGCCTGGCGTGGTGGCACATGCCTGTAATACCAGCTATTCAGGAGGCTGAAGCAGGAGAATCGCTTGAACCCGGGAGGCGAGGTTGCAGTGAGCCGAGATGGCGCCACTGCACTCCAGCCTGGGCAACAAGAGTGAAACTCCGTCTCAAAAAAAAAAAGTTACACAAGAGTCAATTAGGATATAAACAATCATTAATATCATTAGGGAACAGCAAATCAAAACTACAGTGAAACATCATTTACAAACACAGAATGGATATAATTAGAAAAGCAGAAAACAGCAAGTGTTGGTGAGGATGTGGAGAAATCAAAACCTGCACACATAGCTGGTGGGAATGTAAAATGGCACAGCCATTTTGGAAAACAGTCTGGGGGTTTCTTACAAAATTGAACTTAGAATTAACACATGTCCCAGCAATTCTACTCTTAGATACATATCCAAGAAAAATTAAAATATATGTGTACACAAAATATTATAAAGAAATATAAATAGCATTACTCATAATAGCCAAAACGTGTAAACAACCCAAATATTAATCAATGAATGATTGGATTAACAAAGTGTCGTATATCTAAACAATAGAATATCATTCAACTATTAAAAGAAATGAAGTATTGACACACGGTGTGATATAAATGAATCTGAAAAAAATGAAGTATGTTAAGTAAAAAAAAAGCCAATAATGAAATACTACAAATGGTATAATTCCATGTGTATAAAATGTCTCCAAATGACAAATCTGTCAAAATAAGTAGTATACAAGTGGTTGTCTAGTGCTTGGGGGTGACAGAGAATGGGCATTGACAGCTATTGAGAATAGGGTTTTGGGGGCTATGAAAATATTCTAAAATTACATTATGATGATAGTTGTACAACTCTGTGAATGTACTAAAAACTATTGAATTGTAAGCTTTAAGTGGGTAAGTTGTATGGCTTATGAACTATATCTCAATAAACCTGTTATAAAACAGGTATACAAATATTATCAACTATCTGCTAGCAACTTAGAAAACTGAGATAAATGGACATATCTCTAGCAAAATGTGACTTACAGTTAATTCATGAAGCAACAATAAAGCTTAATTAGCCCCATGGTTTTCAAAGAAACTAAATAGTGATTTAAAATTTTCTCACAAGAAAACTCCAGACCTTGTCTACTTTAAAGCTGAGATCTACAAAAACTTTAAAAATAAAAGGATCATGGAACAATTTATTCTGAGTTCAGCATAAGCTTGTTACCAATCCCAAAAATGTTATAGAAAGACAAAAAAACTGTAGAACCATACTTTTTAATAAATAGAGATATGAAAATTCTAAATATAAAAATTTTAAATTAAGTCCAACTCTGGAGAAAAGATAATATAGCAAAACCAAATTGGATGTATCCTATGTATTAAGAATTACTCAACATTAGAAAATTCACTAATGTGATTCTTTTAATACGTTACTGTTACTGTAATGTATTTTTAATATGTTACCATGTTACCACACATTAACATTTAATATGTTACCACAGTAAGATATTAAAAGAAAAAACCTGTAAATAAATAAAGCATTTGATAACATTTAACATAATTTCTTTTTAAAAATAATTTCAATGTTTATTTTAGATATGAGAGTACGTGTAACTTTTGTTACATAGGCATATTGGGTTTGGGGTATAGATCCCATCACCCAGGTAATGAGCGTATTACCCACAGGTAGTTTATCAACCCTTACCCAACTCCTTCCCTCCTTGATATGGTTTGGGTCTGTGTCCCCCATCAAATTTCATGTCAAATTGTGGTCCCCAGTGTTGGAGGTGGGGCCTGGTGGAAGGTGGTTCTATCATACGAGTGGATTTCTTGTGAATGGTTTGGCACCATGGCCCTGGAGCTGTTCTCATGATAGTGAGTTAGTTCTCATGAGACCTGGTTGTTTAACAGTGTGCAGCACCTACCCCTTGGTCTCTCTTGCTCCTGCTCCCATCATGTAAGGCACTTCACTCCCCTTTCAACTTTCGCCATGATTGGATGCTTCCTGAGGCCTCCCCAAAAGCAGAAGATGCTATGCTTCCTGTACAGCCTGTGGAAACATGAGTCAATTAAGCCTCTTTTGTTTATAAATTACTCAGTCTCAGGTATTCCTTGGTAGCAATGTGAGAACAAACTGATCCAAAAAAATAGGACTAGGAGTAGGATATTGATATAAAGATACCTAAAAATGTGGAAGCAGTTTTGGAATTGGGTAACAGGCAGAGGCTGAAAGAATATGAAGGTCTCAGAAGAAGGCAGGAAGATGAAGGAAAGTTTGGAACATCTTAGAGACTGGCTAAATGTTTCTGACCAAAGTGCTGATAGAAATGTGCACAGTGAAATCCAGGCTGAGAAGATCTCATATGGAAATGAGGAACTTATTTGGAACTAGAAAAAGGGTCACTTTTGTTATGCCTTAGCAAAGAACTAGCTGTATTGTGTTCCTGCCCTAGGGATATGTAAAACTTTAAAATTGAGAATGATGATTTAGGGTATCTGGCAGAATAAATTTATAAGCAGCAACATGTTCAAGACATGGACTGGCTGCTTCTAACAACCTATGTTCATATGCATGAGCAAATGGCATAAACTTTGAACTTATATTTAAAGGGAAAGCAGAATATAAAAGTTTGTAAAACTTGAAGAGTGGCCACGTGGTGAAAAAGAAAAGTCCATTTTCAGGGTAGGAATTCAAGCAGGCTGCAGACATTTGCAAAAGTAAAAAGGAACCAATTGCTAATAGCGAAAACAATAGGGAAAAGACCTCCAAGGCATTTCAGAGATTTTCAAGGCAGCCCCTTCCATCACAGGCCTGGAAGCCTAGGAGGACTGAATGGTTTCATGGGCCAGGCCCATTGTCCTGCTGCCCTTCACAGCCTTTGGACACTGGTCCCTGCATCCCAGCCATTCCAGTTTTAGCCATGGCCCAAAGGAGCCCAAGTACAGTTCGGGCCACTGCTTCAAAGGGGGCAAGCCATAAGCCTTGGTGGCTTCCATGTGCTGTTAGGGCTGCAGGTACACAGAGTGCAAAAGTTGAGGCTTGGGAGCCTCTGACTAGATTTCAGAGGAGGTATGAAAAAGCCTAGAATCCCAGGCAGAAGTCTGCTGCGGGGGTGGAGCCCTCATGAAGAACCTCTACTAGGGCAATGTGGAGGGGAAATGTGGGGTTGGAGCCCCCACACAGAGTCCCCACTGGGGTACTGCCTAGTGGAGCTGTGAGAAGAGGGTCACTGTCCTCCAGCCCCAGGAATGGTAGATCCACAAACAGCTTGCACCTTATGCCTGGAAAAGCTGCAGGTACTCAATGCCAGCACTTGAAAGCAGCCAAGGGGTCTGAAACCTGCAAAGCCACAGGAGCAGAGCTGCCCAAGACCTGAGAAGCCCACCTCTTGCATCAGTGCCCTGGATGTGTGCCCTGGATGTGTGACATGGAGTCAAAAAGTTTATTTTGAAGTTTAAGATTTAATTACTGCTCTGCTGAATTTCTGACTTGCACAGGGCCTCTAGCCCCTTTCTCTTGGCCAATTTCTCCCTTTTGGAATGAAATCATTTACTCAATGCCTATACCCACATTCTTGAAAGTAACTAACTTGTTTATGATTTTACAGGCTTATAGGAAGAAGGTACTACCCTTGTCTCAGATGAGACTTTGAACTTTGTAATTTTAAGTTAATGCTGAAATTAGTTAAGGCTTTCGGGGACTGTTGAGAAGGGATAATTGCATTTTGCAATATGAGAAGGAAACAAAGGGGCCCAGGGCAGGATATGATTTAAATCTGTGTCCTCACCAAATCTCATGTTGAATTGTAGTCCCCATTGTTGGAGGTGGGGCCTGGTGGGAGGTGGTTGAATCATGAGGGTGGGTTTGTCATGAATGGCTTAGCACCATGCCCTTGGTGCTGTTCTCATGATAGTGAGTGATTTCTCGTGATATCGGATTATTTGAAAGTATGCAATATTCCCCTCCTTGTTCTCTTTTGCTCCTGCTTCTGGTATGTGGAATATCTTCATGCCCTTTACTTTCTTCCATGATTGGGAGCTTCGTGAGGCCCCCCTAAAGGCAGAAGCCACTATGCTTCCTGTGCAGGCTGCAGAACGATGAGCCAATTAAACATCTTTTATTCATAAATTACCTAGTCTAAGGTATTTCTTTGTAGCAATGTGAGACCATAGTAGTCCACAGTGTTACTTGTTCCCATCTTTATGTCCATGTGTACTCAATGTTTAGTTTTCACTTATAAGTGAGAACATGCAGCATTTGGTTTTCTGTTTTTATACTAATTCTCTTAGGATTACGGCCTCCAACTGCACCCATGTTGCTGCAAAAGACATATTTTGTTCTTTTTTTGTGGCTGCATAGTGCTCCATGGTGTATATGCACCACGTGTTCTTTATCCAATTCACCATTTTGGGGCACCTAGGTTGACTCCACGTCTTAGCCATTATGAATAGCATCACAATTAATGTAGGAGTATATGTGTCTTTTTGGTAGAACAATGTTTTCTTTTGTGTATTACCCAGTATTGGGATTGCTGAGTTAAATACTTGCTGTTTTAAGTTTTTTGAGAAATCTCCAGACTACTCTCCACCATGGCTGAACTAATTTACATTCCCACCAACAGTGTATAAGCATTCACTTTTCTCTGTAGCCTTTGCCAACATTTGTTATTATTTGACTTTTTAATAATAGCCATCCTAACCATACCAATAAGAAGTCATAAAAAATTTAGTTGGTAATAAGAAACCTGCCAACCAAAAAACGCCCTGGACTAGATGGTTCACAGCTGAATTCTATCAAATATACAAAGAACTGGTACCAATCCTACTGGAACTATTCCAAAAAATTGAGGCGGAGGGACTCCTTCCTAACTCATTCTGTGAAGCTAGCATCAGCCTGACACCAAAATCAGGAATAGACACACACACACACACACAGACACACACACACACACACACACACACTTCAGGCAAACAGCCCTGATGAACAATTCTTAACAAAATTCTAGCAAACTGAATCCAGCAGCACATCAAAGAGTTCATACACCATGATCAAGTATTATTCCTGGGCTGCAAGGCTGTTTCAACATATGCAACCAGTAAATGTGATTTTCCGTATAAACAGAATTAAAAGCAAAAACCATATAATCATGCCAATGGACATGGAAAAAAGCTTTTGGTACAATCCAATATCACTTTATGATGAAAAATTCTCAACAGACTGGGCAGTGAAGGAACATACCTCAAAATGGTAAGAGCCATCTATGACAAACCCAAACCCAACATCTTATGGAATGGCCAAAAGCTGGAGCCATTCCTCTTGAGAACTTAAATAAGATAAGAATGCCCACTCTCATCACCCCTATTCAGTGTAGTACTTGAAGTCCTAGCCAGAGCAATCAGGCAAGAGAAAGAAATAAAAGACATCCAAATAGAAAAGAAGACATAAAATTATCTCTCTTTGATGGTGATATGATTCTATACCTAGAAAACCCTGAATACTCTGCCAAAAGGCTCCTAGGACTGATAAACAACTTCAGTAAAGTTTTAAGATACAAAATCAATGTACCAAAATCAGTATTTCTATACCTCAGTAATATTCAAGCTGAGAGTCAAATCAAAAACCTAATCTCATTTACAATAGCCACAAAAAAACGGAAATACCCGGGAATACAGCTAACAAAGGAGGTAAAAGAGCTCTGCAAGGAGAAACATAAAATACTGCAAAAAGAAATCAGAGACAACACAAATCATTAGAAAAATATTCTATGCTCATGGATAGGAAGAATCACTATTGTTAAAAAGGTCATAATGCGCAAAGCAACTTACAGATTCCACACTATTCCTATCAAATTACCAACATCATTCTTCACGGAATTACAAAAATCTCTTCTGAAATTCATATGGAATCAGAAAAATAGCCAAAGCAATCCTAAGCAAAAAGAACAAAGCTGGAGGCATTACACCATCTGACTTCAAACTATACTACAAGGCTAAAACCAACACATAGACCAATGAAACAGAAGAGACAACCCAGAGATAGTACCACACATCTACAGCCATCTGATGCTCAACAAAATTGACAAAAGGCAGCAATGGGGAAAGGATTCCCTATTTAATAAATGGTGCTGGAATAGCTGTTTAGTTGTATGCAAAAGAAAGAAAATGGACCCCTATCTCTCACAATATACCAAAATAGCTCAAGATTAACTAAAGATTTAAATGTGAGACCTCAAACTATAAGAATCCTAGAAGAAAACACAGGAAATGCCCTTGTTGACTTCGGCCTTGGCAAATAATTTTTGGCCAAGTCCTGAAAAACAATTGCAACAAAAACAGAAAATGGCCAGTGAGACCTAATTAAACTAAAGAACTACTGCATAGCAAAAGAAACTACCCACAGAATAAACAGACAACCTACAGAATGGGAGAAAATATTCACAAACTATACATCTGACAAAGGTCTAATATCCAGAATCCGTAAGAAATTTAAACAAATGAACAAGTAAAAACAACCCCATTAAAAAAATGAGCAAAAGACAGGAACAGACACTTCTCAAAAGAAGACAACTGGCCAAGAAATATGGGAAAAAAAGGCTCATCATCACTAATCATCAGGGAAATGCAAATCAAAACTACAACGAGATACAATAACATCAGTTAGAATGGCTATTATTAAAAAGTCAAATATTAACTTCATTTCTTTTTTTTTTTTTTTTTTGAGATGGGGTTTCACTCTTGTTGTGCAATGGCGTGATCTCGGCTCACTGCAACCTCTGCCTCCCAGGTTCAAGCAATTCTCCTGCCTCAGCCTCCTGAGTAGCTGGGATTACAGGCATGTGCCACGATGCCCAGCTAATTTTGTATTTTTTAGTAGAGATGGGGTTTCTCCATATTGGTCAGGCTGGTCTCCAACTCCCAGCCTCAGGTGATCCTCCCGCATCAGCCTCCCAAAGTGCTGGGATTATAGGCATAAGCCACCATACCCAGCCCATTAAGTCCATTTCTGATTAAAGAACATTAGTCAGTTAGTTACAGAAGGAAAGTTTGTTAAACTGTAAGTTACTTTTAAAAATAAAATAAAAACTTAAAACTTATAGCCATCTAAATAAGAATACTTGAGACTCTTTCCTCTAAAATAGGGGGAAAATGTATGCCCACAACTCTACTTTTATTTCATATGTTATTGAAGAACCTAACCAGTGAAATAATACCAAAATAAATGTTACTGGCAAAAGAGTTGAAATAGATGAAATAAAATTATTGTTTTAAATGATATACTTATTTATATATAAAAGCCAACAAATAGCTAAAGACAAATTATTAGAAGTAATGAAGGGTTTAATAAGGTTGCTACATATAAAAGAGGATGGGGTTATTTTCAAGGTCTTAGATTTTTCTTTGGAGTGGTGTGTTTGTTGACGCTTATTATACTATTAAAATATAACTAAATAAATATAGGTTATGCACTGACCCATGATTCAAATGTGTCGTGATTCAAGCATTATATTTAATTTAATTCTTGTACAAAGACCCAAAATTGCGGTGGGGAGGGTGGTGGGAACTATTTCAGAAAATATTACTTAATGTGTTACCATAGGTAAGTGTTACAGTGAAGCTTAGTGACATGTCATAAATCAATTTCATTTATTTCTGAATGTTGAGAGTCTGAGGAAGTAGAGGTGTGAAAAACGGGCAAGTATATTTGTTGTATATACAACATCAAGATACCTATTGATTTCATCATTCAATAAGAAAAGTCAAACAATTATTTGGCACAAGGTAGACAAAAATAGTTCTTGAACTGGCTGTGCAGGCATTTATGAATAATAATAGTTATGAAAATTGTTTAAAAACTGAAAATGACACTATAAAATTTGAATGCTTCAATTGTGAAAGAAGTTAATTAAGCTTTATTTGATTTCATGGGCTGAAGAGATCTTTACTGCTCCATTCCCAACCCTAACTCCAAAATTCTCTAGGAAGCTTTTTCTTCGTGTGTCTTTTGGCCAACTCTAAACATCCTCTGTGCTCAGGTAGTATCTGTTATAAACATCAATTTGCACATCAATAATACTTTTGTATGCTATTTAATTTCATATTTATTCCTAAAACTGCACTAAACTATTTGACGTTCTGAGTTATCTTTGTATCTCCAGAGTCAAGCAAAGTGTCAGGTTAGTATTAAGCATTCACTAATGATTATTTAATCAATCAATCAATGAATAACTAAACAGATATATAAATACATTCTCAGTTTACTGGCATATTTTTAAGACATATGCATTGTAAACAGATGATGAAACTAATCATGTTCAGCAATGCCAAAATATTCAATATCTGAGAAAATGTGCAATTTTTCCTTTTTGTGCTCACTGGACTCCTACTGACATCAACTTCATTTTTGGATAGAAAATTTGAGTATGCATCTATGGCCCACTATATCAGTCTCTATTTTTACCCCAATATGGAATAGGATTACTGAAGGGAAGAATTGATGGAACAGTAAGAACAATATATAGAGGGCAGTTCTTAGGCTGTGTAACCCAGAGAATAAGCATGTCTTCTGTTTTTTGTACCCATATGGGCCAGGGCTGTGATGTTAGACTGCCTAGTGAGAAAATATGAGTGACAGAGTTTTGTAAAACATCTAACAAGGCTGGGCGCGGTGGGGTGCCTCACGCCTGTAATCCCAGCACTTTGGGTAGTCGACCTGGGTGGATCACTTGAGGTAAGGAGTTCAGGACCAGCCTGACCAACATGGTGAAACCCCGTCTCTACAAAAAAAAAAAAAATACAAAGTTAGCCGGGCGTGGTGGTGCATGCCTGTAATCCCAGCTACTTGGGAGGCTGAGGCAGGAAAATTGCTTGAACCTGGGAGGCGGAGGTTGCAGTGAGCCGAGATCATGCCATTGCATTCCAGCCTGGGTGACAAGAGTGAAAAAAATAAAAAAATAAACAAACATATAACCAAACCACTTTGTCAAGTATTGAGCCTATTTGTAAAACTAAGTGTTTTCTTATTGTTTTATAAACTTGATAAATTATTGAACCTGAAAAACAAATGACAGGACCAAGCATTAAAAGTCCCACATCTTAAAACTATAACATGTTTTTCCTATTAAATAAACTGACAAAGGTACTGAGTTGGTCTTATGAAAGCCAGTCTTCCTTGTGTTTTCTGTATATATTTCCTTATTTATTGCTCCCTGTATTTAAAGCATTTAAACCTTGCTTTTCCTTGCTTCTTCTCTCTTATTAATTCCTCTCCATTGCATTCTTCCTCTAAGCTGTTTGTGCTTCTGCCGATAGACCAACTTTGAAGAGTTAGTTTTCCCATTATGATTATGACTTGCAAGATTATTATTTTCTTGTTTCTTTGCCTTAATTTATTGGTCGTTGGACAATTAGGTAATGTGCAAAAGAAACAGTAATGATATCACTGGGTATACTGGACCATATATTTCCTTTGTCTAACCCAGAGGTTTTCCTAGTCTTTCAGTTACTTTCATTGATGGTAGCCTTAAGGATAGAAATGTCACCTTTAAAAATATCTCAAGGATCTAAACTGAATTCACTTTGAAACTTTATTACTGGACATGCACAAGCATGTCAAGTCCTCAATTAATAGATGAAATATTATCTCC
This sequence comes from Pongo abelii, assembly GCF_028885655.2. NCBI lineage: Eukaryota > Metazoa > Chordata > Mammalia > Primates > Hominidae > Pongo > Pongo abelii. Next base: position 98,334,369 of record NC_072001.2, read on the forward strand.
TTTTTCAGCCTTAAATGTCTTCCAAAGCATTTCATGGACATGCAAAATAGTTGGTTGATATTTTGGGGACTATCCATGGAAGTAATTGAGTGCACTGGCTAAGAGTATTTTTTGTGCTAATTAAATATTCCAAATTTCTATCAAGATTATTGTCACCTATTTAATGGCTCATTGAGTTTACAGTCTATGCAAGTTCTCTTCCATCAGTAGTGTTAGGACATCCATTCTAGAAATGACAAATTAGAGAGCAAGCTAAAAAGATAAAAGACCTTCCGAAGATTATTTACATTTCAAATTTTTGACATGGACCATTCTGTTCATTGATGAGATAAAGAATCTGGCCAGCTTGGAAGATTAATTTCCTTCAAAGAGTTCACTCACAGTTTTTTACAAAAGTAAGGCATTGAAACTTATGCTAAAGAATGATTTTGTCCATTTAAATGGATCTTTGCAGAAAATTTAATATTTTTCACATACTTGGTAAATCTTATCTTTAATAGAAATTTTTATTGCATATACTAAAAATAGTTGAAACATGGACTCATAAATAAAGTTTAACATTTCTGGTATGAAAGGGAATGAGAAAGTTCACATTAGAAGTTGAGCATGCAAATAATTCATGTGTTCATTCAACAAATTATGATTAAGCAATGGTTATATGCTAGGGATTATATTGCACCATAAGTATACATTGGAGAATAAAATGGGGATTAAAAAAACTTATTTTTGCTTAGAGTATAGTTGGAAATAAAAACAATAAATAAACATATATATAATGACTCTTGAAAAGGGTATGAAAAACTACTGACACAATACCATAAAGGAAGAGCAGAGGTAGGTGAATGGTAAAGACATTTAAGCTGAGATACAATGGAAATAAAGACTGAGCCAGGCAAAAATGGAGGAAAGTTCAATGGAAATAGCTCTCCTACCACATGACAGAATAAAGATTCCAATCCAGATTTTCAGATCCCAAATTCAATGCCTTTTTCCCCCATTTACCCATATTACTTGGACTGCATTTTTTGCCTTAAATAATAAAGACATAGTAATCTAGATACCTTAGCCTCTAAAGTTTATGGTTAGTGTTTATGGTTAAACATAAAAATACAAAGAAGTCATTTTTAAATACCAGCTCTTTTTTTTCTTTTAGTAATCCATCCAGATTCAGTGCTAGGACATGGCTCTGTGCAGCTAAGACTGCAGAATTGCATGGGGTCATACTTTTAGACTGACATGAGTAGTCAAGGCAGCTGAACAACCAATTTAGTTGATTTTGGTTTAATAACTTGACTGGTCACTGGACTGAATTGACCAGAAGGCACTGGCAAACAGAGTGAGTTATCTTTTTCTAGAAGATGCAAGCTATGTGTTGGAAGCTGATATTAACTATTTCAGATTGCATGGGTAGCTTCTGCTACTGAAGTGACAATACATTTTGAATCAACTTTATATGAAGAATATGGTAATTTCAGAGAGATAAAGGCAATATCTGTGTTTTTACACCTGCACCCCTTGGACCTCTTTGGTTGTAAATGGTAAAAATTAACCCTGATTACATTAAGCAAAACAGAAATTCATAAAAGGATATTAAATAGTTCATATTGGGGAAGATATGAGAATTGGGCAAGAGACAAAAACATAGGACACCTAGTAACTAATCAGTGCTGTATTCAGACTGTGGGGACCTGATTGGATCAGGCTAGATTCTGAGTAGTTGGGTTACAGTGTTTCAGAGGCAGAGAGAGAGACAGAAGCTGTATATTTCTGTTACTATTACTACTGCTACTACTGCTATCTGCTATATTAGTATATGACATTTAATGAGATCTTACTCCTAGTGGTAAGCATGTTATGTGCCCACACAACCTAGCAATTAGTAATATGAGTATCTCCATTTAACATAAGAGGAAACCACAGCTTGAAGAGATTAACCTTTCACCAGGCCACATGGTTAGCGGTGGCAGAATCAGAAATGTGGTCTATATAGAGTCAAAGTTGTGTTCTTAATGTCTGTTCTAAATAGTTCATCCAGTCAACTTAAAATAAGAAAATGGCTGGTTAGTTAATGGTATTTAAGGAAAAGTAGCCAGTAGGAGAGTTAGTTGGGCTTTTTTGTTTGTTTGTTTTCATTTCTCTCCAGGTCATTTCACTTTTTTTAGGCCTCCTATAGGCCTGTGTCAATATATGCCTATGATTCAAAATCCAATGCGTGTGGTTTTCAATTTTCAATGAAATCATACCATGTACTACTAAAGATAGTAAGTAATTGACCATAGGAAAAGGAGCAAAAGTTTTCCAAGAGTTGTTTTTAAAGTATCAGTGAAACTCAGTTAAGACTATGCCGTATACTGATTATGTGTTGAAAGAAGCAGAATAGTTTTCTTGCTGTGTAAAAACTATAAAAACAATTTTAGAAGTAAAAGCCCTCTAAAAGACATTTTTCTTTCCATAATGTTGCCAACTCCAACATCCAGCCCTTGAAATGAGAAACACAAGTTTACTGATGACTGAATTCTGGAAAGAAAAACAGTGAAGAGGGAAATTAAAAATGGTAAACTTAATATCAGATTCTTCTCACTGTACTAATCGTAAATCAGTCTTCTATTACTTATATTTATCTTCTATTGCAGACAGAAAGTGAAAAAACAAATGTTTCTCACTATAAATTAATTATCTAGCAAAAATCCAAAAGGTTCAGTGTAATGATAGGTAGAATACGAATACATTGACTTCCTCGAAGGTAAAATACATAGACAGTCCGTCATGTTTTTACTTTTGTTTTTTTCCAAAATAGACCATTCAGTAAGTAGGACATGACTGATATAAGGGATATATGCAGTTACTCATTACATTTGTTTAAAAATGTTGCCTCCATTTACCACCAATTGACGGCCCAAATTAAGATGGAAGAAGCTTACCTCTAAAATGAAAGCTATTTACATTTGTTATGTCTCACTCAAAATAAATACATACCTTCCGTCTGTGTAAAATGCAAACTAAAATCATTTAAATGAGGATAGAAGTAGAAGTGCTGCAAATAATGTTTTGAAAAGTTCTCTAGGAAGTGGTCACAGCCTCTTGAGAACACTTTGAACCAGAGTTAAGATAAATGAGTGTGCTGTAACCTCACACAGACTCCTAATCAGATGGTCTTTGTTCTGCAGCTCATATTTTAACTAGAAGTTCGTTTCCAATACCTGCGCATATTCTTCTATTCATATGTAAATTGCATTAAAGTTGTTATTCTTTCTTCCCCAAATTCTGCTTTTAAAGTAATAATAAAATTTATGAAAGAGTAATGTGAGAGGTGGGTGCTTGTGGACACTTGAGTATTCTGGCATTTGTACCAAGCCCACAGGGGCCATCTGGAAGGAGAACGTTGTGTCTCTCCTTCCCTTAGGGATCTATCTGAACATTAAGAGGTTATCACTAGCGCCGTTATGGGCTTTAGATGTTTCCACTGATATGACATTTGGATTTCAATGGCAGTTTTATGGCTCTCTTTTATAGCTGTGATCAGAGCAGAGGTGGTGTGTCCATGGTTGCACTGCCTATCAGGTGAGGGACAGTTGTCTGTTGGTCAGAATGGGCTGGGAACCACACACCCTGGTTCTGCTCCTGGCTTTGCCAGTCACCTGCTGGATGCCACTGAGTAAGTCACATAAGATTACAGGGACCTCCCTTTCTTCTGTGCGCAGACTAATTGCCTGTGGCAAATGTTGCCTGCACATTTCAAGGGCAATTGAGTCCTCTGTGCTTCCCCACTTGGCTTCTCTTTTTTTCTTCTCCTTCTTTTTTTCCTCTCTCTTTTTTTAAGGCCATGAGTTGCCAATTTTATGTGCAATTGAGTTGTGCATACCCCAAGCTAAGTAGGGCACCTCAATTGCACTTTAAAACCATCAATTATAAACATATCTATGATATCTGTTATCTGATGTCTTAAGGGAGTAACGCAATTCTGCTTTGATGGGTCATTTTATACAGCTGCTTCTTCCTGTTTTTACAAGAGTGCTGCAGTTATTCGTTTAGCCAAAACAGGACATTTCATTCTTGTGTGCCTTGATTTTTCAATCTGTTAAAGGACAAAGAAATAAGCCACATTTATGAGTGTCTCCAGTTGTTAAAGAAGGAGAAGGGTTAAGATGCAATTTCAAATGTATAAACATAGGATATTTGCAGCTCTTGCTTAGAATGTGCCCCGAGTGGTGTTTGCTATTTAAAATGATATCTTATAAATATATTTATTAGAGAACTAAATCAACTGCTTTCTTTCAGGGAGGGAGCTTTGTGTTAAGAGTGTCACCTGGGTTCAGACAATTATACATTTGAATATCAGCTTTGTTAACTAACAACTGCGATTTTGAGAAAGTCACTTTTCCCTCTACCTCAGTTTCCTTTCATGGAGGAAAGTTACTTTGCCCTACACCTTAGTCTCTCAAATGGGGGAAAAAATGCTTACCTTGTAGAATTGTTATGTAGATGAAATTGGATACATGAAAAACCCAGCCTCTATCAGGAGTTCAGAAAACAGTGATAGTCAATGTCCACAATTGCTCAGAAGTTCTCATTTGGGGAAGATCATGTACTTAGAACCATTGAATAAATACTAGAAGTACTCAAGGAAATTAACTAGGTTATCTAACACTAGGTTGATCAATAAAATAAATGTATATTTCAACTTTTCAATCATATATTGGGCTCATGTAGGCAGAGTTGGTGGTTTTCATGCCGTGTTGCAGGAAGTCAAGGACCTCAAACGGAGGGACCGGCTGAAGAACCTACCGACATGTGATGTCTCCCCCGGACGCCCAGCTTTAAAATCTCTCTTTTGTACTCTGTCCCTTTATTTCTCAAGCTGGCCGACGCTCAAGGAAAATAGAAAAGAACCTACGTGAATATCGGGGCAAGTTCTCCGATAATGCCGGTTGCTTTTCCTTTCCTTACCAGCACTCTTGCCCTATTAGAAATCCACAGGGGTGGATAAATAATCCTTTCCACTGACCGTGGCAAAGATCCCTCCATTAGCGTTCTGTGGAGTCCATCTGTCTATTTCCTCATCGGCATTGCCTCATTCCTTCTTCAGTAGCTTCCTTATTCGTATACTTTATATCATTTGCGTAGTGTGAAATTTAACAAGTGATGTTAGAGATAATAAATCCCACAACTGCTATTTCTGTTTGAAAACCATGACACAGTGTGGTGACAGCGCCAAATAGTCTGGGGTTTGTTCTTGTTTGCAGGGCTTTTTCTTCGCATATTTTACTGTCAGTTTCTTGACATTTTTGTCAGCTCAGGACTGGAGGGCATAGGTGCTGGCGGCAGGTCTGACCACATTTTCATTCTCCATTGCATTTTCAGAGACTACGAAAAAATAAAATAAAAACTGGGGGGTGGAAGGGGGAGTGAGGAAGAATGAGGAAGAGAGGTGACCGAGTCAAAGGCAGAGCAGGACAAGGGTGAGGCTGTGAAAGTCAGAATGCGTAGCTTTTCACTCTGCAGGCGCTCACCAGGGATGGTGCTCCAGGCACCCCTATCCCCACCCCACCTCCAAACTCTGAGACACAAACGCGAAGAGATTTGCTATGAAAGACATGCCATTTTCTCATTTCCTCATTATGAAAGGCAGGTAGAAGGCAAATATTTGAATCTGTTTGCAGGATAATTTTTTTTTCTGACTAACTGCTTTTCCGAGCTATGGAGAAAGTGCACAAAACAGCTATTGTTTTTCCTGGAACATCACCTTTGGCTCTGATCAACTCTTATGGTTTTCTGCACTTCACAAGTGGGAGCTTTTTCTCTTTTTTTAAAATATTTTATTGGTAGAAAAAATGTACGAGGCCCCCAATGCCACGACCTTCAGGAAGTGTTCATGTAGGTGGCGTCTTTTGTCATCACCTCCCAGCATTTGCAAACAAAGAGAAAAAAGTGAACACATTGTCATGAGCATCTATTCAGCTTAACAAGCATATAACAACTTAAATAGCATAACAGCAACAATAACAACTGTATTACGGTACAGAAAACCATCCTCCTAAGGAAGACTTGTTATAATTTATTTTAATTTTCCTAAGAATGTATTACCCAAACTGTCCATGAAGGAATAAAAAAAGTTTTCTTATTAAGTAAGTTACGATAACACACATTCCCAAATTTAATCTAAAACTGAGTCCTTTTTTTCCATCAGAATATTTATTAATATGAAAAGGGGCTACAGTTTCAATACTAACAGTACACAGTTTAAGAAACAGAGTTCTAATAGTTTAAAGTTTTACCTTTCTGAACACATTGTTTTACTAAGCAATTGTTTATTATTAAAGATTTTACTTAGTGAATTTGGTTACTTACTTTCATTGCAAAGGAAGTTCAAGTGTTTGACAATTTCAGGGAAGGTCAAAAATTAATTTTTAAACCATTCCTAAAATATGCTCATGTTCCCTTCGATATTAGAACAAAACAAAATATTTATTAGGGCTTAAAAAATAGCTTAAAAATAGAGCTTAAAAAAAGAGAGCTAATATAGACATATAAAAATATAAATACATATAAAATATATGATATATAAAGAATGTAAATATAAAAATACATAAAATAAATTTAATAGCCTACATACATAACCCCAATGATATTAAAATGTAAACAAATTAAGATATGAACATAGAAGAGCCAAACAGAACAAATATCTTGGTGAACATCTGCAGATACATCAGTAATGTAAACTACTATCAGGAGAATTATTAGGTCAATAATTTCCTACCTTAACAAATTTGATAGAGGTCACCAACTGCCTTCCAAGCAGGACACATTGATTTATACTTGCACAAAAGTCTTTTCAGATATATATGATTCTTTTTTGCTAATTTGCCCTTTCATATTTTTTCTTCATTTCTTTATTGGACTCTAGATGAATTTAGTTGGTCTTTTAAAATGATTGTATCAAGTTTATAAATTAATTTGAGAAAATTGACATCATTATTTTATGGCTGCTTAGAGTTAAGTAGTTGGAACAGAGACCATATGATCTCCAAAGCCTAAAATATTTCCCACCTGGCCCTTTACTGAAATGCTGACTCCTGCTTTAGATCATTTGTTTTTCTTCATTGTATTTTCAATATTTATTTTCATAAGGAAAAATTATCATTAATTTTATAAATTCTCTTGTTTTAATAATTTCTGATGACTCCCCTGAGATTTCTAGGTATATAAGATATTACATGAAAATAATTATAATTTAACTTTTATATTCTCGTTATTTGTATGTTTACTTCTTTCATCGTCTAGGTCTATTGATATATATATATCCTTTACATATATATCTCTTTATATATATTATACCTGTTTAATTTATTCCTATTTTATTAAAGTACATTTTAATCAAAATGGATGTTGAATGTAGTCAAATGTTATCCCCCATCCATTGAGCTAGTCATATATGATGTTCTGTTTTGACCTTTAGACTGTTGTGCATTTTATGAATAGATATCCAAATAGATATTTGGACCCCTGGGGGTGAACTCTACTTGGTTAGAATATTTTATTCTTTCAATACCCAGCTGAATTTTTGGGGTAGTATTTTGTTAAGATTTCACATCCATAGTCAAAAGCAAAATGTGTCTATATTTTTCTAGTTTTGTGGTTTGTAAATTTAGGATGTTAATGTTATGTGAGACTGAGAAAAATAATTTGTATGTTTCCTTTTTTTACCATGCTCTGGATTAATTAAGAGTATCACAATTGTTTTTTCTTGAATGATTAAAAGTATGTACCTGTGAATACATTTGGACATTTTTGTTTACTGGATATTATTATTTTAATACATCTGTCAATTTAATTCATTGCTAATGGGCAAAATGTTTCTGTATTTGTAGAAAAAATATAGTGTCTCAAATTTATATTAAAACTCATCCAGTTTATTCAGAGTGACAAATTTATTTTCATAAAATAAAATATTTAGCAAATACTTTTTCCTCAGATTTTTAAGGATTAAAAAAATAGCTTTCATGCATCCTGGATGATATTATTTGTTATACTTCAAGAAAATGAAGATGGTTACCAAAAAAGAAGGGATACAATCAAAAAAATGGTGGAAACATCCCTAGAAGTTTTACTGTAAATAATGTGCAGAATCATAGCTGCCTGAAAACAGCAACTGGAAGCTGGACATGGTAACTCACGACTGTAGTCCTGCTACTCTGAAAGATGAAGTGGGAAGATCACTTGAGCCCAGAGTTCTAGTCCAACCTGGGCAACGTAGAGAGACCCGCATCTCTCAAATAAAAGAGAAAGCATCTGGCCAAAAATAAAAAAGGAAGTCCATGGATTTCTGGGAAAAAACCCCACAGAATTAAGAAATACAAACAATACCAAAATAGAAGTTATAAATGAGAAGGTGAAGAAGAGGTAAAAAGATATCACGAAAGAAGATATCTTTAAAAAAAAATTAAAAGGCAATTGCTTAAAAATAATGAACTAGACCATAGGATAGTTATGAAGCACACCTTAAAATAGCATAATTGTGATCATGTTATTCAAAAGGAGTTTAAGCAAAGAGAATAAGTTCAACTTAGAAATTAGGGGCATTTGTCATTTGGAACGGCATCATAATACTGAGTCAGTGGAAAAAAATGTGACTGTAGCACCCTATTGGTTCTGAAATGGACAATATTTATATACTCATAATGTGTACTAGGTTTTCAAATTTTTCAATCAGCCTACAGACAAACAAGAATGATTTAGATATAGTCTGAAAGTGATTTATCTGTGTTACTTGTGAAAGGGGAGAGGAGTGAGAGGAGTGAGGTTGTTGGAGAGGAACATAGAAAGGAAAGTTAGCGGCTTCCATATCCCATCTTATACAGAAGGGAACAAAAAGATGCCTTAGGAAATAATGAAACATGAAGTAGACTTTTAAGGATGTCATTTAAAATTACAAAACAACAATGAAAGATCTAAAAATAGTGATTCAATGTATCTGTCAAGAGTTGATGGGGTAGGGAAATGGGATATTTTACATAGGTTATATCTTCTTCTTTTCTAGTGAGAGTAAATTATTAATGTTTGATATGGTTTGGCTGGGTCTCCACCCAAATTTCCTCTTGGATTATGGTTCCCATAATCCCCACGTGTTGTGGAAGGAACCTGGTGGGAGGTAACTGAATCACAGTGGCAATTTCCCTCCTGCTGTTCTCATAATAGTAAGTTCTCATGAGTTTTCATGGTTTTATAAGGGACTTCCCCCTTTCCTCAGTTCTCATTCTTCTCTATTCTGCCACCATGTGAAAAAGGACACGTTTGCTTCCACTATGATTGTAGGTTTCCCAAGGCCTCACTAGCCATATTAAACTGTGAGTCAGTTAAACCTCTTTCCTTTATAAATTACCCAGTCTTGGGCAGTTCATTATAGCAGCATGAGAATGGACAAATATAGTAAACTGGTACTGGCAGAGAGAGGTGTTGCTATAAAGATATCCAAAAATGTGGAAGCAACTTTGGAACTGGGTAACGGGCAGAGGTTGCAACAGTTTGGAGGGCTCAGAAGAATGTAGGAAGATGTGGGAAAGTTTGGAACTTCTTAGAGGCTTGTTGAATGGCCTTGATCAAAAACAATGAAGTCTAGGCTGAGGTGGTCTCAGATGAAGATGAGGAATTTGCTGGGAACTGGAATAAAGGTGACTCTTGCTATATTTAGCTAAGAGACTGGTGGCGTGTTGCCCCTGCTCTAGAACTTTGAATTTGAGAGAGATTATTTAAGCTATAAGGTAGAAGAAATTTCTAAGTGGCAAAGTGTTCAAGAGGTGGCAAGGGTGCTCTTAAAAGCATTCAGTTTTATGTATTCATCACAAACATAGGTTTGAAATTGGAACTTATGTTTAAAAGGGAAGTGGAGCATAAAAGCTTAGAAATTTTGCAGCCTGACAAAGTGATAGAAAAGAAAAACCCATTTTCTGGAAAGAAAGTCAAGCTGGCTGTAGAAATTTGCTTAAGTAACAGGGAGCCAAGTGTTAGCCACCAAGAAAATGGGGAACATGTCTCCAGGGCATGCTGGAGACCTTCAGAGCAGCTCTTCCCATCACAAGCCCCACGGCCAGGAAAATGGTTTCCTGGGCCAGGCAAAGGGCACCCCTGCTCTATGCAGACTCAGGACATGGTGCTCTGCACCCCAGCTGCTTTAGCTCCAGCAGTCACTAAAAGGGGGCAAGCTACAGCTCGGGCCATTGCTTTAGAAGGTGCGAGCCCCAAGACTTGGTGGCCAACACCTGGGGCTGGGCCTGCAGGTACACAGAAGTCAAGAACTGAGGCAGGGGAACCTCCGCCTAGATTTTAGAGGATGTATGGAAACGCCTGCCAGGAAGAAGTTTGCTGCAGGGACAAAGCCCTCATAGAGAACCTCTGGTAGGACAATGAGGAAGGGAAATGTGGGGCTGGAGCCCCCAGCCAGATTCCACACTGCGGCACCACCTAGAGGAGCTGTGAGAAGAGGGCTACTATCCTCCAGACACAAGAATGGTAGATTCACTTACAGCTTGCACCGTGCACCTGCAAAAGCCACAGACAATCAATGTCAGCCCATTCAAGCAGCTAGGAGAGGGGCTGAACCCTGTACAGCCACAGGAGCAGAGTTGCCCAAGGCCATAGGAGCCCAACTCTTGCATCAGCATGACTTGGCTGTCAGACATGGAGTCAAAGGAGATTATTTTTGAGCTTTAAGATTTGACTACCTACTGGATTTCAGACTTGCATGGGGCCTGTAACCCCTTCGTTTTAACCAGTTTCTCCCATTTGAAGTGGGTGTATTTGCCCAATGCCTGTACCCCCATTGTATGTAGGAAGTAACTAAATTGCTTTTGATTTTTCAGGCTCATAGGTGAAAAAAACTTGCCTTGTCTGAGATGAGAACTTTACTTGGACTTTTGCGTTAATGCTGAAATGAGTTGAGACTTTGTGGGACTGTTGGAAAGGCAAGATTGTTTTTTGAAATGTGAGGACGTGAGATATGGGAGGAGCCAGAGGTGGAATTATATAATTTGGCTATATCCCCACTCAAATATCATCTTGAATTGTAGTTCCCATAATCTCCGTGTATCATGGGAGGAATCTGGTGGGAGGTAATAGAATGATGGGGGAAGTTTCCCCCATGCTATTCTCATGATAGTAAGTTCTCACGAGATCTGATGGTTTTATAAAGGGCTTCTCCCTTTGCTTGGTTCTCATTCTTCTCTCTCTTGCAGCCATGTGAAGAGGGACATGTTTCCTTCCCCTATGATTGCAAGTCTTTGGATTTTGGAGGCAACACATTCTTCATTTGGGTGTGTTACTCCAGGCCATTTATCAAGTGACCCAAAGGGCTGCCAGTTTTGAGTGGGGCCCGGAATAGGAGAAGGCTCTGCAACAGGTCCAGGCTGCTAAGCAAGCTGCTCTGCCACTTGGGCCATAAGACCCACCAGATCCAATGTTGCTTCACGTGTCAGTGGCAGATAGGAATGCTGTTTGGAGCATTTGGCAGCCTCCCATAGATGAATCATGATGAAGTCCGCTAGGATTTTGGAGCAGGCCCTGCCATCTTCTGCAGATAACTACGCTCCTTTTGAGAGACAGCTCTTGGCCTGTTACCGGGCTTTGGTAGAAACTGAATGTTTGACTATGAGTCATCAAGTCACCATATGACCTGAACTGTCTGTGATGAACTGGGTGCTTTCTGACCCATCTAGCCCTAAAGCTGGGAGTGCACAGCAGAATTCCACCATCAAATGGGAGTGGTATATACATGATCAGGCTTGAGCAGGTCCTGAAGGCACAAGTAAGTTACATGAGCAAATCCCTATGGTCCCCACTCCTGCCAGCCTGCCTTTTCTCCCCTAGGCTGCACCCATGGCCTCATGGGGAGTTCCCTGTGATCAGTTGACAGAGAAGGAGAAAACTAGGGCCTGGTTTAGAGATGGCTTTGACGATATTCAGGCACCACCCTAAAGTGGACAGCTGCAGCACTACAGCCCCTTTCTAGGCCATCCCTGAAGTGCTGAAGTGGCAGAAGGAAATCTTCCCAGTAGGCAGAACTTCGAGCAGTGCACCTGGTTGTGCATTTTGCTTGGAAGAAGAAATGACCGGATGTGTGATTGTATACTGATTCATGGGCTGTAGCCAACGGTTTGGCTGGATGGTCAGGGACTTGGAAGAAGTATGATTGGAAAATTGATGACAAAGAAATTTAGGGAACAGGTATGTGGACAGACCTCTCTGAGTGGTCAAAAACTGTGCAGATATTTGTGTCCTATGTGAATGCTCACCAATGGGTGACCTCAGTAAAGGAAGATTTTAATACTCAAGTGGACAGGATGATTCATTTTGTGGACACCACTCAGCCTCTTTCCCCAACCACCCTTGTCATCACCCAATGGGCCCATGAGCAAAGTGGTCACGGTGGCAGGAATGGAGGTTATGCATGGGCTCAGCAGCATGGACTTCCACTCAGCAAGGCTGACTTGGCTACAGGCACCACTGAATGTCCAATTTGCCAGCAGCAGAGACCAACACTGATCCCTCCATATGGTACCATCCTCAGGGGTGATCAGCAAGTTACTTGGTGGCAGGTTGAATATACTGGACCTTTTCCATCATCGAAAGGGCAATGGTGTGTCCTCCTCAAATAGACACTTAGTCTGGATATGGGTTTGCCCATCCTGCATGCAATGCTTCTGCCAAGACTACTATCCATGGACTCACAGAATGTCTTATCCACCATCATGGTATTCCACACAGCATTGCCTCTGCCAAAGGCACTCACTTTACAACTAAAGAAGTAAGGCGGTAGGCTCATACTCATAGAATTCACTGGTCTTACTATGGTCCCTATCATCCTGAAGCAGCTGGATTGATGGAACAGTGGAATGGCCTTTTGAAGTCACAATTACAAAACCAACTAGGTGACAACACTTTGCAGGACTGGGGCAAAGTTCTCCAGAAGGCTATGTATGCTCTGAATCAGCGTCCAATATATGGTACTGTTTCTCCCATAGCTAGGATTCATAGGTCCAGGAACAAAGGGGTGGAAGAGAAAGTGGCATCACTCACCATCACCCCTAGTGACCCACTAGCAAAATTCTTGTTTCCTGTTCCCATGACATTATGTTCTGCTGGCCTAGAGGTCTTAGTTCCAGAGGAAGGAATGCTGTCACCAGTAGACACAACAATGATCCCTCAAACTGGAAGTTAAGATTGCCACCTGGCCATTTTGGGCTTCTCTTACTTCTAAATCAACAGGCTAAGAAGGAAGTTACAGTGTTGTCTGGGGTGATTGACCCAGACCATCAAGATGAAATCAGTCTATCACTCCACAATTGAGGTAAGGAAGGGTATGTGTGGAATACAGGAGATCCCTTAGGGCATCACTTAGTATTACCATACCCTGTGATTAAGGTATACAGGAAACTACAACAACCCAATTCAAGCAGGACTACAAATTGCCCAGACCTGCAGGAATGAAGATTTGGGTCACTCCACCAGGTAAAAATCAAGATTTGCTGAGGTGCTTGCTGAAGGCAAAGGGAATACAGAATGAGTAGCAGAAGAAGGTAGTCATCAGTACTAGCTACCACCATGTGATCAGTTGCAGAAACAAGGACTGTAATTGTTGTATTTGGATTTCCTCCTTATTTTCTTAATATGTTTGTGCAGGTATACACTTGTATTAAGAAATGATTTCCATTTTATTTATTTTCTTTTTCCTTTATCATGTGACATAAGATTTATTGACTTCATATCAGCATTTAAGTGTTGTTAACTTCACGTATTAGCATTTATGTTAAGAAATAGTGAGTTTCCAGCTGAACAAAGGATAGCTGTATTATGTTAGGCATAATTATGATGTTATTATTCTTTATTTGAAGATTATGTATGACTTTGGGAGATGTGTATGGGCTCAAGTTGACAAGGGTGGATTTGTGATGGTTAATATTGAGTGTCAACCTGATTGGATTGAAGGATGCAAAGTATTTTTACTGGGTGTGTCTGTGAGGGTTTTGCCAAAGGAGATTAACACATGAGTCAGACTGATAGAGGTAGACCCACCCTCAATCTGGGTGGGCATCATCTAATCAGCTGTCAGTGTGGCCAGAATAAAGCAGGTAGAAGAATGTGGAAGGACTTGACTTGCTGAGTCTTCTGGTCTTTGTCTTTCTCCCGTGATAGATGCTTCCTGTTTTTGAACATTGGACTCCAAGTTCTTCAGCTTTTGGACTCATAGACTTACACCAGTGGTTTTCCAGTGACTCTCAGGCCTTTGGCCATAGATTGAGGGCTGCACTTTCAGCTTCCCTACTTTTGAGGTTTTGGAACTTGGACTGGCTTCTTTGCTCCTCAGCTTGTAGGTGGTCTATTGTGGAACTTCACCCTGTGGTCATTTGAGTAAATACTCCTTAATAAATTCTTCTTTATATATACATCTATCCTATTAATTCTGTCTTACTAGAGAACCCTGACTAATACAAAGTTAAAAACTGGCAAGCCAAATATTTCTGTGAATACCCATTGGAGTTATGAAGTGTAGCAAATGAAGAATTAAGAACAGGAAATAATAAAGATGGCTGCTGATATGGTTTGACTGTGTCCCCAACCAAATCTCATCTTGAATTGTAACTCCCACAGTTCCCATGTGTCATGAGAGGAACACAGTGGGAGGTGATTAAATTATGGGGGCAGGTCTTTACTGCATTGTTCTTGTGATAGGGAATTAGTCTCATAAGATGTGATGGTTTTAAAAATGGGAGTTTCCCTGCACAAGCTCTCTTTGCCTGCTGCCATCCATGTAAGATGTGACTTGCTTCTTCTAGCATTCCACCATGATTGTGAGGCCTCCCCAGTCATGTGAAACTGTAAGTCCATAAAACCTCTTTGTTTTATAAATTGCCCAGTCTCAGATATGTCTTTATCAACAGTATGAAAATGAACTAATACAGTAAATTGGTACCAGGGTTGGGGCACTGCTGAAAAGATACTGAAAAGTATGGAAATGACTTTGGAACTGGGTAACAGGCAGAGGTTGGAACGGTTTGGAGAGCTCAGAAGAAGACAGGAAAATGTGGGAAAGTTTGGAACTCCCTAGAGACTTGTTGAATTGTTTAGACCAAAATGCTGATAAGTATACGGACAATGAAATCCAGGCTGAGATGGTCTCAGATGCAGATGAGGAACTTGTTGGGAACTGGAGTAAAGGTGACATTTGTTATGTTTTAGCAGAGACTGGTGGCATTTTGCCCCTGCCCTAGAAATTTGTAAAACTTTGAACTTGAAAGAAATGATGTAGGGTATCTGATGGAAGAAATTTCTAAGCAGTTAAGCATTCAGGATATGACTTGGGTGCTCTTAAAGGCATCAGTTTTTTTCTTTTTGTTTTGTTTGTTTGCTTTTTGAGACAGAGTTTTGCTCTGTTGCCCAGGCTGGAGTGCAGTGGTGTAATCTTGGCTCACTGCAGCCTCTGCCTCCTGGGTTCAAGTGATTCTCTTCCCTCAGTCTCCTGAGTAGCTGGGACTACAGGCACACACCACCACACCCGGCTAGTTTTTGTATTTTTAGTAGAGATAGGGTTTCACCATGTTGGCAGGGACAGTCTCAATCTTCTGACTTTGTGATCTGCCTGCCTCAGCCTCCCAAAGTGCTGGGATTACAGGCGTGATCCACTGTGCCTGGACAAAGGCATTCAGTTTTAAAAGGGACACAGAGCATAAAAGTTTGGGAAACTTGCATCCTGACAATATGATAGAAAAAAAAATCCCATTTTCTGAGGAGAAATTCAAGCTGGCTGCAGAAATTTGCATAAGTAATGAGGAACCTAATATTAATTACCAAGACAATGAGGAAAATGTTTCCAGAGCGTGTCAGAAACCCTTGTGGCAGTCCCTTCCATCAGAGGTCCAGAGGTTTAGAAGGAAAAATTGGTTTTGTGGGCCAGGCCCAGGGTCTCTCTGCTTCGCACAGTCTAAGGACTTGGTGCCCTGCATCCCAGTCACTCCAGCTGTGACTAAAAGGGGCCAAAGTAGAGGCTCAAGCTGTTGTTTCAGAGGGTGGAAGCCCCAAGCCTTAGCAGCTTCCATTTAGTGTTGAACTTGCAGGTGCACAGAAGTCAAGAATTGAGGTCTGGGAACCTCTGCTTAGATTTCAGAGGGTTTATGAAAATGTCTGGATGCCCAGGCAGAAGTTTGCTGCAGGGACAGAGCCCTCATGGAGAACCTTTCCTAGGGCAGTGCAAAACGGAAATGTGGGGTTGGAGCCCCCATACAGAGTCCCTAATGAGGCACCACCTAGTGGAGCTGTGAAAAGAGGGCCACCATCCTCCAGACCCCAGAATGGTAGATCCACCAACAGCTTGCACCACGTGTTTCACTCAACACCAGCCCACGAAAGCAGCCAGGAGGGAGGCTGTACTCTGCAGTGCCACAGGGGCAGAGCTGCCCATGACCATGGGATCCCACCTCTTGCATCAGCATGACATGGATGTGAGGCATAGAGTCAGAGAAGATCATTTTGGAGCTTTAAGATTTGGCTGCCTTTCTGGATTTTAGACTTTCATGGGGCCTATAGCCACTTTGTTTTGGCCCATTTCTCCCACTGGGAATGGCTGTATTTACCCAATGCCTGTACTCCCATTGTATCTACGAAGTAACTAGCTTGCTTTTGATTTTACGGGCTCATAGGTGGAAGGGACTTGCCTTGTCTCAGATGAGACATTGGACTGTAGACTTTTGAATTAATGCTGAAATGAGTAAGACTTTGGGGGACTGTTGGGAAGACATGATTGGTTTTGAAATATGAGGACATAAGATTTGGGCAGCGCCAGGGGTGGAATGATATGGATTGGCTGTGTTCCCCACCCCCGAAATCTAATCTTGAATTCACATGTGTTGTGGGAGGGACCTGGTGGGAGGTGATCATGGGGGCTAGTCTTTCCCATGCTGTTTAGGTGATAGTGAATAGGTCTCATGTGATCTGATGATTTTATAAAGAGGAGTTCCCCTGTACAAGCTCTCTCTCTTTGCCTGTTGACATCCATGTAAGATGTAACTTGCTCTTCCTTGCCTTCTGCCATTATTGTGAGGTCTCTCCAGCCATTAAACTTCTGTCTTTTATAAACTGCCCAGTCTCATGTATGTCTTTATCAGAAGCATGAAAACGGACTAATACAGCTGCCTTAGAAAAGAAGGACTCTGGGTAGGATAAATTACTTTTGAGGAGTATAATTCCTTCCATTTTAGTTGGTATTTTTTTCTATCATGTTTATATTTTATAGCTGTAGTAGTGTGTATATTTATGATAATTATGAAATTTGTATCCAGATAATGATCTTTTAAAACTTTTTTTCCAAGAACAACAAATCTACAGATAGGGACTATTCTTTGAAATCTAAAAAATATCTAGATTATTTTGAAGACAATCTTTAGGCAAAAAATCGACACTGTCATGCAGCTTTCTAAAACTTATGCTGTTATCCTTATAAAATTGATTTTCTTATTGATATTTTGGTTTAATTAACACAACTTCATTCAAAGCATCTGAATATTTATTCAATGAAGCTTACCATACTGAATACAGTGTTGAATATATCTTGCCCCATAACACTTTGAGCTATACGACCTAAATTAGGTGAGTCTTCTTAAAGGAAATATAAGTGCTGGTATATTTTGCTTCTCTTGAGGAACTGACAGCATATTTCTTAGGAAAAACCAAAAGCAACTCATTTAGACCAGTGATTTCCAGACTTAAGTGACCATGAGACTCATCTGATGTAAAAAGCACACACATATTGTGTACTAGTCTGTTTTGTGCTCTTATAACAGAATAATCCAGACTGAGTAATGTATAATGAACAGAAATTTATTTGGCTCAGTTCTGGAGGCTGGGAAGTCTAAGATCGAGGTTCCACATCTTGTGAGGGCCTTCCTGTTGTGTCATAACCTGGTAGAAGTCATCACGTGGCAAGAGAGAGGGCTACAGAGAGCAAGAGGAAACTCAATCCTGAGATATCAACATTAATCCATTCATGAGGCTGAAGCCCTTATGACCTAAACAACCCCCACTAGGCCCCACCTGCCAATATCGTTACATTGGGAACTAAGTTTCCAACACAAGAATTTTGAGAGACACAGCCAAACAACAGCAGCTGTTTCCTGAAGAGTTTGATTGAGTCGGTCCAGGTAGAAACCCAGGAATCTCATTACTTAAGTCCTCCTAGAAATTCTGAGGCATATTCAGGTTGAGAGCTGTTAACTCTGCTGATCTTGTTTCTTTTTTCCTAGTCAATATGGAACTTGGGACAAAATTAACTCTTCTGCTTTAATAGATATTTGTGACTCCACAAGCCCTGTATTGTTTCCCCTTGACCTTGCTCTTTTAGTTTCACTTGGATATGTTCTGGTCTTGATTTAAGAAAAAATAAAGAGATAAATAATTGCATAAAATTTATGCACTTTTTAAACAGGTGGCTTGTATGGAATTTGTTTTAATGTTACTTCTGAATTTTTTTTTTTTTTAAATGTACTCTATTAAGTTCCTGTCTGAGATGCAGGGACTTAGTAGCTGATCTTACATGTTTCAACAGGACTGTAAAGAAGACCTATGTTGTGGATATGGCATGTTGGCTATATCCCCAAGGACAGCAGTCTTTGAGAGTGAGTTCATTCACCAAGAAATATATTTGTGTTGTGTACACCTTGCAAAGAACAAAAACCTTAATAACATGGAAGAGAAGTACCGTTCTCCTGACAGGATATTCAGTGAGAATTGCATTGAGGATAAGAGCACTTAGAGTCTTATGGTTACTATGTTGCTAAGATGCTCTGAGTGGAGGGAAAAAGTTACGTTTTGGACTTTTCTGTGGTATCTGCGGTATTTTGGACAATTTTTAAAAATGCAGATGTTGAGAGGTTACATGTCATGAAATTCTCAGTTTGGATAACTCTCAAAAGTCAGGTAGCAAAAAATTCAGGAAGTGACTGGAAGGAGTTATGCCCCCTAAGGCTAGCCCTGGCTTCAGAATTCTTCCTCCCTTGATCTTCAAACACAAGCTCCTTCTAATTAGCATGTTTACAAGACATAAGGAAGAACAGAACTGGTTATCAAGAATTCACCTTGATGTCGGATTATCTAACCCACAAGGGTGGCTGGTGTTTTTTTTTGTTTTGTTTTTTGTTTTCTATCTTAAAAGGCATTGGAGGTAGGAGGTAAGATGGGTGTGGCTAGGACACTTTCAAGTCCTGAAAGAAGCTGTGCGGCAAGTCAACTGGGACAATGCGAGCTATTCTGCAATCACTGATCTTCAACTGGACATCAGAGGATGGCTACTGAATTTGAATGATGACTCAAGTCTTCTGCAGTCCATTAGCTATAAGACCCTCAGGCAGGTGTCTTCTGAAGTATGAAAAGAAAATTAAGCATGAAAAGTTTGTTGCATGTCTTGTTTGTGTTGTAACTCAGGCTGAGACAAAGTGAGTTTTGTGGAGTCTTACCCTGTCTTCCCTAGTGAGCTTGGAATTGGATATTAAAGGAAAAAAACAAAGAGATATTTGTCTTACAGCTTAGAGCACTGAACAAAACAGAGTGTGTGGGGGGGCAGTTAACTCTTTTGTGCTTCAAGGTAGCTGTTGCTATTCATTTTATATACACATACATGCTCATAGAAAGCAGCAAAAACATAATATTCATAATAAAGTATATGGGGGAAATTGACTTTATGTATATATTGTACCCAGTAGTATAGTTACAAAAAAAAAAAAGAATAATGAGTTCACGTTTTGGCCACTTCAATAAGAAATGCTTTCTTTCTATGTAGATCAAGGTAACAAGATCCAGATGAAAAAAAATGACAACACTTAAAGCAAAATAGCATTTATTTCTCACTGTCTCTAGTAATGTGTGAGGGAGGAAGCAGAGGCCCTCTTTCTGACCAAATTATATAATTACTGAAAGTGTCAATGGTAGAGGAATTCTGGAGAGCCCTATGCATTTATGAATATTTCTAAAATTTCTAATTTAAAAAAATAAGAGGAAGAAGAAGAAGAAGAAGAATAAGAAGAAGAAGAAGCAGAAGAAGAAGAAGAAGAAATTGTGAAACAAATAAGCTCTTATATCACCAAAATTCCTCCCCTCACCTCCACTTTTTTCATACATACCCAAATGAGAAAAAAGTAATTTAAAGTATCCTCTAATGTTTGAAATACTAAAAGCTAAGAAACTCCAAGATAATTTAGATAAATCAAATATTTTCTTCCTTTCATTTCCCAGATCTGTGATTTATAAGCAAGACCTATGTGCGTTATCCATTGTGAACCCTCCTCATCCTCATTCAGTCTTGGAGACCAGCATTTTCAGAAACAAATAATCCTTAAAAAAATAAGAAGCCAGGGAGGGATGAGTAAGGTGTGTATGTGTGTGTGTTTCACATCTATGAACAAAAGCAGCTTTCTACAACAAAAAGCAATGCAATCTTGTTGCCTTGAATTGCCATAGGGGGAAATCATCTTTTTCCCCCGAGGAGAAATTTTTATTGACTCATCCAGTGCAATAAATGACAGTTTTTCTGTCAATGTAGGTTTTTTTTTTTTTAACTTCTCACACAAAAAGCCTAAAGCTTGTATATTTGTAGGAATGGCCTTCTCTTCCCTTCCCCTGCAAAATTGCCCTGCCCCTCACCCCATCTAACTATGAGAATGTTAAAGACAATTACATGAACTCTGATGGCAAGATACTGTATTTATTTTTTATCGTCAAGAAGAGTCTTTTAGTACTTTTTTCTTTTGCACCCTTAGGCCCTGTGAGAATATCCAGGTATGGGCACCCTGAGGAACCATAACTGACATCCTCCTTTTTTGTTTTTGTTTTCATTTTGTTTTCTACCACTTTCTCAATGAGGACAAGTCCAGGGTTATCATATACATATATCATCACACATGTATATTACATATACATATGATATACATATGTCCCCACATGTCACCTTTAGACTTTAGCAGTTATTGCCAAAGCAGGTTGATTGTTCTTCATCACATCAGTAAGACTGAATATTAGTTGACAATCATGGTATATAAAAGTTCTGATTTGCTTTGTCTATGTCCATTAACAAGGTCTTGTTCAATAATGAGAGCTTCCATTTATTGGCAACTTGCCCTGTGCCTGGCATTGTACTCATAGCTCTCATACATTTCCCATGTAATATTTTCAACAATGTGCAAAGAATGGTGGTTGTCCATATTTTGTAGATAAGAAAGAGTAATTACCATTAAATTTTGAATAGCAGTTTCAGCCATAATATGCATAAGAAGAGTATTAAGTTTCCACTGCTGCTGTAACAAATGACCATAACTGTAGTAACTTAAACCAACCCCCATTTGTTACCTCAATCCTGTAGACCAAAAATCTGGCCAGGGCTCCTCTGGGTTCTCTGCTCAGGTTGAAATAAGATGAAAATCTGTTTCTGGGTTCTCATCTTGTTTCTGGCTGGGTTCTCATCAGGAGCTCAAGGTCTTCTTCCAAGCTTATTAAGATTTTTGGCAGAATTCAATTTATTGTGGCTGTAGGGACTCATGGGGACTTCTTTAAAGAGAGCAGGAGAGTATCTGCTGTCACTCAACTCAGTCAACTGATTAGGGACCTTAATTACATTTGGAAAAATCTCTTTTACTTTATAAGGAAACATGATCACTGAAATTATAATCTATCCTATTCACTGTTTCTACTCCCAATCAATTGGAAGAAGATTATAATGAGTATGTACACCAGAAAATGAGGATTTGGGGGTTCATCATAGAATTCTACCTACACAAAGGGGGTTGCCATTTTTCCCCATTAGCAACCATATGGACATTTCCTAGAAACACTGCAAATAGTTTTATTTTTAAAAAAATATTTAATAGTGTGAAATTTAATTTTCAAAAAAAATTCAAATGTTTAGCTTTATTAAGAACATTTTATTTATTTTTATCTTGATATTAATTTATGCTAATTTGGATCTTTTTAGTTTTCAGATACTTTAAAAATTAGGTATGGAGTACCTAAAAAATAATTTTAGTGGTTTGATGTTTTTTACATTTCCTGATTTACATTTACTCATGGGAGAGGCTGTGCACATGGGTCTCAAGTGTCCCTACACATAACTTCTGAGTGTGTCAAACCACAAGGCCTAACTGCCCTCCCTCTGAGTGATCCTATAGCTAGAAACATAACCAATTCAGTTGATTAAGGTCTCTACAACATGAGTATCCTGCAACTGCTTACTTCTCAAGATTGAGGCTATTTAGGATCTTTTCATACATTGTCTGCCATTTGATTATCTTTCAAATAAATTAGAAAGTAACATAGTCATCTAATTTAATAAATGGGAAAAGACTTGAACAGTCACTTCACAAGTGAGCAATGATGCCATTTATGCATCTTAAACCAGGGATATGCTATGGTTAACTAAGAAAACTAACTTCACAGCATCAAACTCCACTAATCTGGGACTCATCAAAATGTAGATCAGGAATGCTAACATGTGACAGTGCCAACACCTGCTGAGGCTTCAGTCTTCTGAGGAGTTGATGAGTTATCTAATGCACAATGTAGAAGAACATACAGGTACTAGTTAACTTGAAGATGCATCACTTCATTTCATCAATAGTTCTCTAGCCGTGTGTGGTGGCACATGCATGTAATCCCAGCTAATTGGGAGGCTGAGGCAGGAGATTCTATTGAACCTGGGAGGCAGAAGTTGCAGTGAGCTGAGATTGCGCCACTGTACTCTAGCCTGGGCAACAGAGCGAGACTCTGTCTCAAAATAAATAAATAAATAAACAAATAAATAAATATAAACATTGTAACATTAGTGATATAGTCTGGGTAGTTGTCACCTCCAGAACTCATGTTGACATCTGCTCTCCAATGTTAGTGGTGGAACCTAGTGGAAAGTGTTCTGGCTTTAAGACAGAGCACTCATGAATGGCTTGGTGCCATTATGGCAGTAGAGTGAGTTCTTGCTCTGTTAGTCTCCAGGAAAAATGACAGTTAAAAAGAATGTGGAACCTCCCTCCCCTCTCTCTTGCTTCCTCTCTTGGCATGTAATCTCTGCACATGCTGGCTGCCCTTTCCCTTTCACTATGAGTGGAAGTAACCCGTGGCCCTCACCAGAAGCAGATGCTGGTGCCATGCTTCTTGCATAGCTTGCAGAACAAGGAGCCAAATAAACTTCTTTTCATTAGTTTCTCTAATGCCAGTGTCAGATGTTCCCTTATAGCAATACAAATGACTATCAAAATTTACAGATGAACCCAGAGAAACATATGACTATTTTATTGCTTATGTATGTCATATTCCACAAACTTGATAAAATAACTTGGTCCTCTTATGCGCTGGTTATACCTGTGAAATTATACCATAAAGCAAAGAAGCAAAATAATATGACAAAATGAGCTAACTAGTAGAGTTCTAAAGAGCTTAATTAAGCAGTAATAAACAAAAAATTAAATAAAATTAGTTTCAAAAATTAGTTTTTCCTCTCTTCCACTGGAATTTCAGTTGCTTTTCTCTATGCCACTTAAATATTTTTGCTTTTATGATAATACTTTTCCCTGAGTAATAAAATGCTGGTAAGTTTGAGTCTTACTGGCAAATATGTTTGCAGCAATTCACACAGATCATAGTTTGAGGAACATAAAGCAAAGTCAACTGCAAATGAAAATTTCACGTCTCAAACTTCTTGCACAAACATATACAATCACCATGGGGTTAAAATATATTTCTTTTCTCACAAAGACAGCCACCCTCCTAATGTCCCATGCCCAATCAAGTTAAGAAATAAAGCCCTCTTGGGTAAACCATTGCTATGCTAATGAAATCCAGACAGGCAACTTGAAACTTGAAACAGAAAAAACAAAATTATCCAATGGAAATCATTCATTAGCAGTCCCTGGTTCATTGAAACTAACAAAATGTGGAAGAGACATGACCTGAATGTGTCACAGATGATAATGATCTTATGCCTATGCTGTACTTTCTATGCAGATGGATCCAAAACACTTTTCTGAGTTTCCTAAGGGGTGGAAATAGACAGTTGACCATTGCCACAAATTAATAACTTCTGGAATAACTAACAGCAAAGGCTGACAACTAGATTCCATTATTACCCAAGAGTTTTCAGAAACTTAACAGGACTGTCTCACTGCAACCTAACCAAACCACTAGAGGAATTGATTAAAGAGAATACCCTAATAGCAATTCATGTTCACACCAGACCTAATGTTTGACTTTAGAACAAATTATGGAAATAACTAACAATTCCTATTATCTCTAGTATGAACAATGTCTACTTGTTGCTGTTATTGTTGTTTTTATCTTTTAAGATCTTTCTAGAATTCTACTTACAATAGTTAAATAACCTACCTCAGGGTGAATCAAGTAAGCAGTATCAATCGCATGCATTTTTCCATCTTGTATAAATGCTGACCTGTAGCTGCTCCTATGTTGGCAGTACACACACACTTTATCACAGAATTGAGCTCAGTCAAGGGAGTACGTTTAGGCAAGTTACTGAGGCAATCTCACTCTCACCTCTGAAGAGAGAGAGGAGATATAAGAACTGGTTGCAGAGTTCAAAGGCAGTCTTGGTCAATTTTTCTTTTAATTGACTCCTGCATACTACTGTCTTTGACAGCTAGCATCAATCCAACCATCTTTTGAAAACATACACCAATTGCCCTCTGTAAATTAGTGCACACACTTTAGGTGGTGTCTGATGAGACTGTGTTAATTAGGTGCCCTGACCTTCCTTAGGGACAGGCAGGTGCCCTTCCTAAGTTAGGCCAATTGAGCACTCTTTCCTTAAAAACTGTAAACAGGGAAACAAGACTGAGAATATTTGAGGTCATTTATTGCAGCAGGGTTGCAAATCTGTTGAGTTTCTGGTACCTAAATCCTCTGGTGCTGCTCCAGTCTGCTACTTTGCAAGTGTGATCCTTAGGTTTTTCTTTCTCTTCTGTAAGACTCTCCATACATTTCCAGTAAAAATCCTACTGACAAGTTTTTCAAAGTCAATGTTGCTTTCAATCAAAAACAAATCCAGTGTTCAAGTTGTATTTCTGCTACTCACAAAAATATAGCTAAAAATTTCATTTCAAACTTTCAATCCAAAAGGCATTGGTTTTAAATAGATCTTTTATTGAAGTAAAACATATAAAAGAAAGTGCATAAATCATAAACATATAGTTTGATGATATTTTACAAATAAACTTGCATATACACCATTCAGAAGGTATCAAACTTTGTTTCTCAGAGTGTGATTCATTTACCAGTAGCCTTGGCATTGCCTAGGAGCTTGTTAAAAATGCAGAATCTTAGCTCCTACCCAGACCTATTGAATCAGAATCTGCATTTCAAAAAGATTTCGAAGGAGATCTATATGTAGACTGAATTTTGAGAAGTACAGATATAGAACATGACCAACTCTCTAGAAATCTCCCTTATTAATCTACTCTGGTCATTACCTCTTCAAAAGTAGCCACTTTTTGATTAACCATGCCTTAGTTTTGCTATGTTATTGAACTTTCTGTAAAAGGATTCATGTTATCTACTTTCTGCAGGTCTAGCTTCTTGTACTCAGTATTATGTTTAGAGATTCTTCCATGCTATTGCATGCAGAAGTTTGTTCTTCTTTTATTATTTTTAATTGCTGCATGGACATACCATGTTTCATCTATTTCACTGTTGGTAGATACTGGGATTCGTTCATTCAGGGACTGTCATGAATAATGCTGGTAGCATCATGGCCCTTAGAAAACATACTGATGTATTTCTATTAAGTAAACTTTTAAGATTAGAATTGTAAGGTCACAGATATGCATGCATATGTTCAGTCACAGTAGATAATGACAAAGAGTTTCCAAAGTAGTTGTACACATTTACAATCTCACCATTGGAGTATGAAAATTATAGTTGTCCTAAACCATAACTAATAACTGACATTGTCAGATGTTGTTTGGCCAGCTAGATGTGTAGTTGACTAAGCCATTCTGGTGGTCGTAGAGTGATGTCACACAGTGATTTTATTTATTCATTTATATATGGATAGAAATCATTGTGTGTACTTAGCATGTCCATGATGTTTTGAAGTACATATGCATTGTGGAGTGGTTAAATGTAGTTAATTAACAAATGCCTTATCTCCTATAGTTATCAGTTTTATGGTGAGAGCACTTATCCACTCTTTGCATTTTTTATGAATACAATATATCACAACTAACTATAGTCACCTTACTATACAATAGATCCCTTAAATTTGTTTTTATCTGTCTCACTGAAATTACATATCTTTTAACCAATATCTACCCATAACCTTTCTCCTAACCACCCCAGGCTTTGGTAACCAGCATTCTACTTCTCTCTACTTCTATTACATTAAGTTTTTCTAGATTCCACAGATGAATGAGATTACATGTTATTGATCTTTCTGTGCCTTACTAATTTTAAGTAACATAATGCCCTATAGGTTTATCCATGTTGTTAATAGAAAATGACAGAATTTCCTTCTTTTGTGTGGCTGAATAGTATTGCATTGTGTATATATACCATATTTTCATTATTCATTTATTCATTGATTCCATATCTTGGCAATTGTTAATACTCCTGCAATAAACATTAGGGTGAAGACACCTTTTTATAGATAATTTTTTAAAATAAGTCCTCAAAAGCACAGCCAAGAAAAGCAAAAATAGACAAATAAAATTGCATCAAACAAAAAAGACTCCGAGCAGCAAAAGAAAGTCAACAGAGAAAACAGACAATCTACATAATGATATGAAATATCTGCATATTTCTTATACATTGTATATATGTGATAAAGAGTTAATATCCAAATTATATTAAAAAACTCAATAGCAAAAAAAGCCTGGTATTAAAAATGGGGACAAGACCTGAAAAGAATGGGAGAAAATTTTTGCAATCTATCCATCTGACAGAGGGCTAACATCCAGAATCTACAAAAAACTTAAATAAATTTACAAGAAAAAAACAAACAACCCTAACAGAAAGTGGGCAAAGGATATGAAGAGACAGTTCTCAAAAGAAGACATTATGCAGCCCACAAACATATGGAAAAAAGTTCATCATCACTGGTCATTATAGAAATGAAAATCAAAACCACAACGAGTTACCATCTCAGGCCAGTTAGAATGGTGATCATTAAAAAGTCAGGAAACAACAGATGGTGGAGAGGATGTGTAGAAATAGGAACACTTTTACCCTGTTGGTTGGAGTGTAAATTAGTTCAACCATTGTGGAAGACAGTGTGGCGATTCCTCAAGGATCTAGAACCAGAAATACCATTTGACCCGGCAATCCCGTTACTGGGTATATACCCAAAGGATTATAAATCATTCTACTATAAAGTCACATGTACACTTATGTTTATTGTGGCACTGTTCACAATAGCAAAGACTTGGAACCAACCCAAATGTCCATAAATGATAGACTGGATAAAGAAAATGTGGCACATATACACCATGGAATACTATGCAGCCAAAAAAAATGATGAATTTCTGTCCTTTGTAGGGGCATGGATGAAGCTGGAAACCATCATTCTTAGCAAACTAACACAGGAACAGAAAACCAAACACTACGTGTTCTCACTCATAAGTGGGAGTTGAGCAATGAGAACACATGGACACAGGGAGGGGAACATTACACACCCGGGCCTGTTTGGGGGTGGGGGCTGGGGGAGGGATAGCATTAGGAGAAATACATAATGTAAATAATGGGTTGATGGGTGCAGCAAACCACCATGGCACATGTATACCTATGTAACAAACCTGCCTGTTCTGCACATGTATCCCAGAACTTAATGTATAATAATAAAAAAATTATCATCAAGATCAAAGTCATAAACCTTTCCCACTAAGTTTTCTTCTACTTCTATTAGATCAAGTTTTTTAGATTCCACAGATGAATGAGATTGCATTTTTTTCTAGTAGTTTCATAGTTTCAGGTCTTAGATTTATTCCTTTAATATGTTTTGAGTTGATTTTTGTATATGCTGACAGGTAACAGTCTACTTTCATTATTTTGCAAGTGAATATCCATTTATCAACACTATTTATAGAATAGTCTGCCCTTTCCCCATTGTGTGTTCTTGGTGCCTGCATCAAAAATCAGTTAGCTGTAAATTTGTGGATTTATTTCTTAGCTCTGTATTTTGTTTCATTGGTGTATGTCTTTGTTTTTATGCCAGTACCATATTGTTTTGGTTACTATAATTTTGTAGTATATTTTAAAGTCAAATCATGTAATGCCTCCAGCTTTGTTCTTTTGGTTCAGGATTGCTTTGAGTGCTTGGGGTCTTTTGTGGTTCCATACAAATTTTATGATTTTTTTTCTATTTCCGAGAAGAATGTCATCGGTATTTTGATAATGATTGCATTGAATCTGTAGATTGCTTTGGGTAGTATATACATTTTAACAATAGTAATTATTCCAATCAATGAACATAGGATATTGTTCTATTTATTTGTGTCTTTTTACATTTATTTTATAAGTGTTGTATAGCTTTCAGTGTAGATTTCTCTCACATCTTTGGTTAACTGCATTCCTACGTATTTTATTTTTATAGCTATTGTAAATGGAATTGTTTCATTGATTTCTTTTACAGATAGTTTGCTATTAGTGTATAGAAACACGAGTGATTTTTATGTTGATTTTGTATCCTGCACTTGTACTGGATTTGTGTATTAGTTTTAATAGTTTTTTGATGTAGTCTTTTGGGTTTTCTGTATAAAAGATCTTGTCATCTGCAAACAGGGACAATTTAACTTCTTGTTTTTCAATATGGATGTCTTTAAGTTTTTTTTTTTTTTTTTGCTTGATTACTGTTGCCAGGACTTCTAGTAGTATGTGAAATGGAAGTTGTGAAAGTGAATTTGTTTGCCTTGTTCTAAATCTTAGAGGAAAAGTGTTCAGGTTTTTCCTGTTCAAGATAATGTTAGCTGTGAGTTTGTCATATATGGCCTTTATTATATTCAGATACATCTCTTTTATACTTAACGTGTTTCAAGTTTTTAACCATAAAATGATGTGGAATTTTGTTAAATGTTTTTTCTGCATCTATTGAAATGATTATGTGGCTTTTGTCCTTGTTTTTGTTAATGTGATGTATCCTGTTTATTAAATTGCCTATGTTATACCATCTTTGCATCCTAGAGATGAATCCCAATTTATCACGGGGAAGGATTTTTTTTTTTTTTGAGGGGCGGGGTGGGGGATGGAGTCTTGCTCTGTCACTAGGCTGGAGTGCAGTGGCACGCTTACTGCAAACTTCGCCTCCCGGTTTCAAGTGATTCTCCTGCCTAAGCCTCCCAAGCAGCTTCGACTACAGGTGCACCACTACACCCAGCTAATTTTTGTATTTTTAGTAGAGATGGAGTTTCACCATGTTGGCCAGGATGGTCTTGATCTCTTGACCTTGTGATCCACCTTCCTTGGCCTCCCAAAGTGCTGGGATTACGGGCGAGAGCCACCATGCCCGACCTGGATCTTCTTAATGTGATTTATTTTGGTAATATTTTGAGGATTTTTTAAATCTATATTCAAAAAGGGTATTGGCATGTGTTTTTTTTCATTGTTGCATCCTTCTCTGGTTTTATTATCAGGGTAATATTGGCATTGTAGAATGAGTTTGGAAGTGTTCCCTCCTCCTTAATTTGTTGTAAGTGTTTGAGAAGAATCAGTATTTGTTCTTCTATAAATGTTTGTAGAATTCAGAAATGAAGCCATGAGGTCCTAGGATTTTCTTTAATGGGAAACATTCTATTACTGATTCAATCTCCTTACTCATTATTAATTTGTTCACATTTTCTATTTCCTTATAATTCAAAATTGATAGATTTTGTGTGCCCAAGAATCTATCCATTTATTTGAGGTTATTCAATTTATTGGTGTATAATTGTTGATAATAGTCTCTTATAATTCTTTTTATTTCTACAGTTTCAGTTGTGATGTCTCCTTTTTGATCTCTGATTTTATTTGAATCTCCTCTCTTTTCCTTAGTATAGATAAAGATTTGTCAATTTTGTTTATCTTTTCAAATAACCAACTTTTTTCTCAATCTTTCATATTGTTTTGTTCACCTTTATTTACTTTATTTCCAGTCTGGTCTTAATTATATCTTTTCTTCTTCTAAATTTGGTTTAGTTTGCTCTTGTTTTTCTAGTTCTTTGAGGTGAAATGTTCAATTGTTTATTTGACATTTTTCTCCTTTTTTGATAGGCATTTATTGCTATATAAATGTGTAGTTGAAAAGAATGTATATTCTGGGGCTGTTGAATGAAACGTTCAGTAAATGTCTGTTAGGTCTGTTTGGTCTTGAGTACAGTTTAAATCGGATGTGTCTTTATTGATTTTCTGTCTGGGTGATCTGTTTATTGCTGAAAGATGGGTGTTGAAATCCCCTACTATTATTGTATTCTAGACAGTTTTTCCATTTAGACCCATTAATATTTGGTTTGTATATGTACTTGTTTCAGTGCTGGGTGAATATATAATTGTTATGTCCTCTTGTTAAATTGACCCCTTTATTGTTAGATAATGATCTCTT
This sequence comes from Pongo abelii, assembly GCF_028885655.2. NCBI lineage: Eukaryota > Metazoa > Chordata > Mammalia > Primates > Hominidae > Pongo > Pongo abelii. Next base: position 98,364,964 of record NC_072001.2, read on the forward strand.
TTGTCTTTTTTTACAGTTTTTGACTTGATGTCTATTTTATCTAATACAAGTAGAACTATTCCTGCTCTCTTTTGTTTTTCATTTGCATGGAGTATGTCTTTCTATCCCTTCACTTTCAGTCTATGTGTTTTCTTAGAAATAAAGTGAGTCTCTTTTAGGCAGCCTATAGTTGGGTCTTTTATTGTTGACCATTCAGCCACTTCATATTTTTTAATTGGATAATTTAGTACATTTACATTCCAGGTAGTTATTGATAGGTAAGGACTTACTGCTGCCATTTTGTTAATTGTTTTCTAGTTATATTTTAGATTCTATCTTTCTTTCCTATTGTCTTCCTTTAAGTTATTTTCTTTAGCAATATGTTTTGATTCCTTGCTTTTTATTTTTAGTGTATCTATTATAGGTCTTTGCTTTGTTGTCAATCTTAGATTATAAGAAACATCTTATAGTTTTAACAGGTCATAAGCTGATAACCCTTAGCTTTGATTACAAAAAAACAAAACACTATACTTGAGCTTCACTCCTCTCCCCTACATTTTGACATTTTGATGTCATAATTTACATCTTTTTATATTGCATGTACTTTCACAAATTATTGTAGTCATTACTTCAATAGTTTTAGCTTTTAACCTTCATACTAAAGCTATCATTACATACCACAATTACACTATTATATAATAGTATTTGGAATTTGACTATGCACTTACTTTTATCAGTGCGATTCATACATCCAGATGTTTTTGTTTTACTTATTAGCATTTTTTTCTTTCAAATTGAAGAACTCCCTTTAGCATTTCTTGTTAGAAAGGTCTAAAGGTGACAAACTCCCTCAGCATTTGTCTAGAAAAGTCTTTATTCTCATTCATTTCTAAAGAATAGATTTGCTGGGTACAATATTATTAGTTGGTAGTTTTTTCCCTTTAGCATTTAAAATATATCATTCTCTTTATTTCCTGATTTGTAAGGTTTCTGCTGAGATGTCTGCTGCTAGGCATGTTGGAGTTCCATTATATGTTATTTGCTTATTTTCTCTTGCTACTTTTAGAATCCTCTCCTTAACTTTGATCTTTGAAAATTTGGTTATAATATATATTGAGGTAGTCTTATTTGAATTGAATCTGATTGGTGACTTTTGACCTTCTTGTAGCTGGATATTTACCTTTCTCCATGTTTGAAAAGCTTTGTGTATTATTTCTTTAAATAACTTTTCTACCTCTTTCTCTCTCTTTAATCCTTCTTGAACACCAATAACTCACATATTTCCTTTTTTAATGCTATCCCATCAATCCTGTCAGAGTTCTTTATTCCTTTTCATTATTTTTTCTTTATTCTTCTTTGTATGTGTATTTTCAAATAACCTAACCCATCTTTGCATTCAGGTTCTTTATCTTGCTAGATCAATTCTGCTGTTAATGCTTTCTATTGTATTTCTTATTTATTATATTTTTCAGCTCCATAATACCTGTTTTAATTTTTTTATTATTTTAATTTTTCTGTTAAATTAATTTTTCTGTTAAATATCTCTAATAAATTTCTAGGTTGTTTCTCTGTATCTTCTTGAAGTTTACTGACCTTCTTTAAAATATAAATGTTGAATTCTTTGTCAGGCAGTATATTCATCTCTGTCCCTTCAGGGTTAGTCACTGGCTTCATATTTTTTTCTTGTGATATCATGTTTCCCTGATTGTTCTTAATCCTTGTGGTCATATGTCACCTTCTTTAAGTGTCTTCACCTTAAAGAAATAGGTATTTATTATAGTCTTTTCAGTATGGTTTTGTCTGAGAATGTTCTTCAACAGTAAGCTTATCAGAAATTCTAAGCAGACTGTTATAATTTCTAAGCCCAAGACTGCTGCAGTGTTAGTGGGTGTCCTAAGACCAGGACTACCACAGTCAATGTAGCCAGGATTGGAGTACCCTGAACTTCAGGACTGCTGCAGCACATTGTAGGAATCCCATAGCCATCAAGGGACACCCAAAGCCCATGGTCAATGAGGCCTGCCTGTCTCTGAGATTTATCCAGAACCTAAGACCACAGCAGTTGGCCACTGGTGATACAGTTCAAAACTTGAATGCATTTTTCTGGGGCTCACCTAGTACCAGGGCAGGTCTAGAGGCTCAGTCCATGAATACTGGTCTGGAGTCACAGGCCATGTTTGGGTTTTTAGTGTTTTGTTTTGTTTTTTGTGTTTGGTTGTTTTTTTTTGTTTTTGTTGTTTTTTTGCTGAGTTTTATTGTGGTGGGCCTGATATTGGGATCCAAGGCAATGTCCTATGCTTACTTCCCTTCCCAAGTGGAAAGCATCTTTCTCCATGCTGTGCCACCTAAGGTTAAAGGAAGGGTAACTTGGCTAATGTAAAACTGTCCTTTTCACACTCTTCAGTGCATCTTTTCTCATTATTGTGCTATAACCAGGGACAGTGATCTCTCACATGGTTTCCTTAGCTCCTGGAAGGTATTTATGTGCATAGATAGTTGACCAAATTGATTTTTCTGCTTGGGTACAATCACAAGAGAACCTTATTCTGCCATCTTGCTCTACCCTCTGTCCCACCATTGTGTGTTTTTTGTTTGGTTGATTTTTTTTTTTTTTTTTTTTTTTTTTTGAGACGGAGTCTCACTCTGTTATCCAGGCTGGAGTGCAATGGCTGTGGTTTTAATTTGTATCTCCCAATTGACTGAAGCTATTGATAACTTTCCATATGAATTTGTCATTTGGATATCCTCTTTTGTGAAATGACTGTTTAAGTCTCTTGCCCAATTATTAAATTAGGTTAGTCTATCTTTTCTTTTCAATTTTTAGAAAAATTTTCTAACATTTGTAATTTAGACTTTTATCATGACAAAGACTCTCTCTTTTGACCAAACTTACGTGAGCCTCCTTTGAGTCTTTCTGTCTAGCCTCTGTCTTGAGGATCTGTCCTAAGACCTCTTAGCCCAGTTTTAGCAAAAATTCTAAGTCAAGTATATATATCCTCCACTTATTATATCTAATCAAATTCCTTATCTCTGACTCTCAATATCTTACCACCTGGCCTTCCTTCTGCAACAACTCTGTCAATCCAGTTTAGCCAGAATTCCCTACCAGCTTTTATATTTATTCTTAGAGTTTGTACATCTAGTGACACCCACCTTGGTCCTTAGCTACACATTTTCATTTTTCCTTGTATTACAAGTTGAGCCCAATCTCTCATTCCTACTGCAAAACCTCATTGTAATAGTCCCTCTAGATAAAGTCTGCCTTACCATCTTTAACAAATGCTATAAATATATTTTTCTTTAACAGTCGAATATATGTTTTCCTATATCTTCGCCCACTCTGTGGCTTGGCTTAAACAGAACTTTTTAATTTCAAGAAAATTCACTTATCAATATTTTCTTTATGTTTTATTGCTATTTATATTCTCTTTACAAAGCAATGGCCAGCACAATTCCAATCTATTTTCCCTTTGTATAGTGGAAGATAGAGAAAATATGGAAGATAATAACTCCTCCGATCTGGGAAGATAACATGCTTAGCTAAAAAGTATAATTTTTGCTTCCATTGATATTACTGGTAAAAAAAATCAACTACATTTGTTGTAATCTCTAATGACAAAATGGTGATTCTTCATCCAGATACCTGTGATTCTACAAATAATACAGAGCCAACCTGCCTAAATTATGAAACTACAAGTAAAATCTGCTATGTTTACAATACAAATGGTTTACCAAACCACGTGTTATGAGTTGAGAACCACTCTGGTTAGTGGAGACAAGAAGTTAATATTCATAGATTTCTAACTAGGAAGTTTCCTTCACTCACATTATACTTGAACAATAAAATTAGGCAACTGCTGAAACAAAAGAATTAATGGCTACTTTTACCTTTAAAGTGTAGATTGGTACAATTACCTAATCCAAGTAAACACATGGCACTGCTTGGATTAAAAAAAACTCATATTTTCAAATCTTTATTATGTACCTACAGTGTGTCAGACACATACACACACACACACACACACACACACACACACACACTAAGCTACTGAGGTGATTATTCTTTCCTACAGACCATGTGCCATCAGGAGTGTCTTCCATGACATGGGAGAGAAGAAGAAACACCATTCCTTCCATGAAGTCAGCAGAGGCAATGCTGAAAAATAATAACGCAGTGAAGACATTCTCATATCCTACAAGGAGAAATAAATTAAAATGGAATGTTTTCTTTTTTCTAGTGTATATTGATTTTGAAAAGACATATTTTATTCTGAACAGCAGTATAGAAAATAGACACTCTCCATTAAACATCTTTTCATGGAAGACATTTTATATCATGTTATTGTACTTAATTTGATGTTAAATAATTGAGATGGGTGGCATTATTCCTATTTCACAGATGAGACAACTAGAGGGCAGAAAAAATTGAACAAACAATATGGCCTAAATCACACAGCTAGGAAGAGACCCCGGCCCCCGACTTGGAGAGTATGACCTTCCCATTTCTCCACAATTTCTCTTCTAGTTGGGCTATTTTCTTCACTGGATTTAGATCTTTGCCTAAGAAGCTGAACACTCCACACCCACCATTGTCCACTCTTCCAGTAGAGCATTCCCATCAGCTTGTCCACCACAGCCATTGAAGAACACTGAGAAGGACCCAGATTCAGCAGAATTCAGAGCAGGGGCTGGTGTGACTAGGGAGCTGCAGAGAAAATCTTTCTGCAATTCCCTATGCATTTGGTGGTGTGCCTGAACATATTTCTTAGTTTTGCCCACTCTACCTTTAAGGTCTTAGCCTTGCTTTTAGGTTTCATCATTTGGTTTGCTTATGGAAAAATTTTCCATTACATTGCCTCTATTCAGTCGGAATCTCCAGGACAAAACATTCTTTGTTCAATAAGGAATTAAATACAGACCATAAGAGCCTTTAAACTTTAGGAAGTCCTGGAACACTGGTTTTAATAATTATGTCCTGTGTGAATAATGAACACACCTGGACTACACCAGACCATATTTCATAAAGAGTCCTATTGTAGTTTCACTGTCTTTGTATAAAAATGAATCATAATCTGGAGTGTGAAATAGTGAGAGGAGGGGATTATGGCGGAAATGACACAGGCCCTCCCATCAGATCGCCACCCGTGTTCCAGGCATGCCTTGACTTGCTGATAAATCTCAGGCAAGTCACTCAAGGCACTTGAATCTCAGTTTTTGTTTCTCTGCAATGTGTTAATGGTACTACAAGAACGTGTGGTGAGCAATAAAGATGATAAAGTTATAAAAATACTATGCTGGCATTTCTCTATCTTTTTAAAGACAAACTTCCTGAGGTAAGCAGCCATAGTGTCAAGACACTATGCAAGGGGATTAAATCTTGTCCAGGAGCTTGTCCATCTCCATGTACAAATCAAGCAAAACAGGCAGCATGCAGAATCCAGAGAGTGAGTGAAAAATAGCTCAGGGGGACATGAGAGAAATGATATTTAGATGAGCAAGCAGTTAGGCTCGTGTCAGAGCATGAAACCAAGTCAGTCCTGTGAGAGGATGGGGGAAGCCCATGCAAGTTGCCAAACACAGAATTCAGGAAGTGGAACTGAAGTAAAAAGCCTAATTTGTTATCAGATTTAAACGTAAGTGCTGTGGGCTCCATAACCAAAGAGAAGCAGCATCCTCTCTCATACTGAACTGAGGAAAACGATCAGCGCAGCCAGGGTTAGGAATGAAGCATTACCCCAGCAGCAAAGCAACAAAATGGAAGAATTGTGGAACCAAAAGCTGAATCTCTAGCTGCATTCTCCTGGGTAATCCAGATTTATTAGGTTGGTGCAAAGGTGACTGCGGTTTTTGCCAATGGAAAGTAGTGGCAAACACAGCAATCACTTTTGCACCAATCTAATAGCACAATTCTCTTCTAAAATATTTTCAGAGACTTATCATGTACTCGAGGATGTAGCCTTCTCCAAGTTAACTTTGTTTAGTTTCTTTAATTTGGCCTCATCTTGTGGTTCTGAGTGGCTGTTACAGTTACGTTCTTCTGGGCATATCATAATTTATCAGTTTTCAATCTTAAAGTAAAGAGACGTGACCACTGTGCTATTCCTCTGTATTTCTGGAAGATGTACTTGGTAAAACTCTAAATTGCTTTGGCAAGAGGGGCAACTTAGATCACAAGGTGCACCCAGCCCACCCCCATCTGTTGTTAAGCTCCATATCTGACCTGCATTTGTGCACTGGTTCATCTGCAAATCTCAGCCTCAGACTTTTTGTGTACATCTAGAAAGCATAGTCTAAAATATTTTAGAAGATTTTCCTGTAAAGATGGAAAAAAACCCTCCTTTCCATTAGTATTTCTTGTGTCTAATCCATACAGTCAAGTTGCCAGATTTCTGACTAGGCTCATTAATTTACTTAATTATTAGATTTTATAAATAATTGAACCCTCAATTTAAAAAGCCTCAGGGCATAGCTCAATAAAAACTTACATTAAAATATCAATGAGCAGCTGCAATAATAACAAAAATAAAACCTATCTGCATAAAACTGCTTACTTTGTCCATGACTTTGTCTGGACAGACCAATTTATAAGAACAAGTTTAGCCTCCTGTAATTAAATAAACTTGTCAGAGCTCCCCTAGGCCTGGCATGCATGGGTTTAATATTCACGTTTTCTGGTGACATGTATTGCCTCTAACATCTTAAAGTAAAAATTGGGAAAGTGCCTAGCCTTTTCTGGGGGGCACTGGTTTAGACATCGTGCCCCTTAGGGGTTAAGCCTAATAACATCACAAGTCTTTGAGTAGGTCACATAATTTATCATGAACATAATTTTCAAACTTTAAGATAAAGATATTGGAGTAGATTTTTTTCCATTTTTTTCCATCTGAAAAATTATCTGAGTCTATGAAAAATGGCATCAATGAGTTAATCATACCAACCACTCAAAATTTTGTTGATATTTTATATCTTGGATATTATTCACTGCAGCTGGCTATTCAATTTGTTTTCCAAACTTTAGAATCATGTCACTATTAGCAGTTTATATTCATTTAGAATCCATGAGCCCGAAGTGATTTATGGAATTTTATGGAACACAGAGAAGATGTGATCCTTGCCCTTGATGTACTTACAGCAGAACTTTTGTTTTGCTGTATACTCAATTATAATAACAGACTCCTTTTCCATATGCAGAAATATCTCCCAGAAATAATTAGCTGCAGACACAAAACAATTAGGTGGTTGCAACCTCATAAAATGTGGTTGTTGGTTAATTGGCTCATATTCACATTATGATATTTGCATCTACCACCTTACCACCTGCAAAATTTTAGCTCACAAAAATAGAAATGAGGTTTCAAAAATATGCCCTGGCAAGTGTAGTCTAAGCAGTCAATGTGACCTGAATTTTCTATGGACATTCTTAATAGCACTGAAAAATGTTCAAGCATATGGAAATGTAAAATGTTAATTTCTAGACTGCAAACTCTTTTTCAGGAAGAAATATAATAAATACCAAGGCCTTAGAGCAACACCCAGTCATCGCCTCAATTTTCCATCTAAACCTATTTTTCTCTGTGGGTTCATTTTCTCAGGACTTTTACACCTGAAGGCATCGGGTTGTACTTTCTTTTTAGTTTCTTGACACCCCGCCTATGGTAGGGCCCATGCATGGTGAAAAGGCTACGCATCAGTAAAGCATATTTGTTTTGAGTAGATTGTTTCCCTTTTCATCCTAGTTTGAACTAAATTCTTCATTTTCTATCAAAATATCTCACTACTATATATTAGAACTACTATATACTAACCACTTCTAATCTGAGAATCCAAAATACATTTTTCCCCTTTAATCTGCATTGCACAATTTGAAACCAGAATCCTGACACTTAGGTTTAATCGATTAAGTTAACCAAACCAGCTCCTTGATATATCCATTTAAATGCAAAAGAGCAAAAAGTGCACGGAAGGCTGAAACAGTTACAAAAGAGATACCTTGGTCAAGACTCTTATGGACTGACATGTATCTCAGCCATGACTGGCATTAACATTACTAACCACACCTCTAGAATTCAAAATTACTCAGTATGGAAGTTCCCACATCAGAGAAAAATGAGGGGAAAAACTTAAACGTTTCCAGACATTTTCAGGTCTGGAATCAGTTCTGCCAAAGCAGGGAGCTTTGTCTGTTTATGAAACAAGGGGTCTTCACAGCATCTTCCCTAACATTTTCCTCTATGAAGACTGCCTGGTATTGGCTTCAAAACCCTTTGACTTGTTGCTTAAACTGCTGAGGCTGGTGTGTTCAACACCTATTTTTTCGTCAAATCTTTGACTTTTAACCATCGACTTTTGCCGGTTTTGATAACATCAGATGACAGCTGTGCCCTGTTGAGAATTGAAGCTGCTTAGCAGAAACCTGGGTAGCTTTAGTGCCTTGCTACACGAAGAAGGATGAAGAGGGAGGAGAAAATGTGTTAGGAGGAAAAGGTGGAAGCAAAAGAGAGGAGAAAAGATAAGTAGAGGAGAAGGGAAGAAAGAGGAAAGGAGGCAAGAAGAGGGAGGGAGGGAAAGAGAGTAGAGGGATGGTAAAGAAGAAAAAATACCAAAATGTGACTGTGGGGTATGTCACCTGATTCTGCCAGTCTGAGTCTTGCTTTGTTTTGTTTTACTCAATCTAAATCCCTTATTCTGGTTTTCCCAAAGTAATGTTTTGGGGGATGGAGGGAAAAAGAAAAGAAAGAGGAAACAAAGCAAAAAGAAAGATCTTTGAATATCAGAGAATGCCAATATGGCCTGAGCAAGATGTAGAGGGAAGAGGTTAAAGCCCAGCTCAGATCGATATGCCAAAGCTGGCGTTAAAAATGAATTTAGAGGAGGCTACCCGGGCAGCTGTCCTGGAACTCCAATACCAAGTTTCATTTACCCTTTACTGACCAGAGAACACTGCACTGGTGTAGAAAGAATGATGCTTTGAGACAGTAGCAGACATATTCCATGCTTTCTTAATTGCAAAGTCAAGATTCTTTGAACATATTATGAAATAGACCTAAATTAGATAGACTCAGAGATTGCAATTAAAACATCTTTTGAGAGGTATGGGGAAAAGGGCTAAGAGATTTGTTTGTGTAGTGTTAGAGAAGAAAAAAGTTGAAAATTATTTCTCTTAATTATTTTTAGAAAATACAACAGCAGAAGCATCATTGCCAAAGGGAGGGAATGTGTGCTTTGTGAATAGCTAAACTTTTAAAGGAGGTGGGATCTGGGTATCTCCTTTGTTTCCAATTATAACTTTGTAACTTATTATTTATGGAAGTGTAATAACTTGGTAAATCAAATCAATACATAAAGGTTAATAACATTAAAATTAAATTCTAGTTTAGAATACTGACCACATATATGTTTCTCCTCTACTTTCTAAATATCCAATAAATGATGGTAAAGGATAATAAAGAATATAAATACATATAAATCTACAAAACCCGGAACCATCAGAAAACCAGAGATTTTGCCACATTTCTGGAAGGAGAAAGTGTATAGGAGAGTGTTGTCCTGTGAAGTCAACCAGAAAGACACAGCTCAAAGTGAGGGTAGAGGGAACTAATGCGGGGAGGGGCTGCCAGGCTAGCTGGTGCCCTCCAGAGAGGTTCTAGTATTATACTGTGAGAAAGAAATAAGCCTGAAAGAGAGAGATTAAGTGAAGATCAACAGTCAGGTAACCCCTCCATCCCAGCAAGCATGATTACCAGTAACCTGGTGTTTACTCCAGGTTTAAAAAAATAAAAAAAAAAATCACATAGTCATTCTCTAAAGAAATTTTACTAACTACATAGAATCTGGGAGCTGGAGAAAGTTTAGAATTACAGAAGAATGCCTTTCTTGTAGTATTTAGGGGTCTGTGTCCATGATCCTAAATCAAAGCCTATCCATCAACAAAACTCATCTATATGCTCTGAGCCTCACATCAGATTTATTCATTCCTCATTCTTGAATAGGAACAGATACGTATCTCCAGAAAGTTGAGGAATATTTTCACATGAATAGAAACAAAGACAGAAAACAAAAACAAACGAAAACAAAAAACATGAAGAATCAAATAGAATTAAAAACAAACAGGATTTTGAGAAAGCAAGTAAAAGAGAAAAACTCAAATTATTGTCCTTGGAGAAATGTAAGAAGATACTGTATTCATCAAACAAGAAAAGTCTACTGTGAAAAATGAACTATTGGAGGACCAGAAGAGTTTCTAGGAATTTAAGATATAATTTCAGGAAAAATAAAGAGGAGAAAAAATTGAAGAAATAACATATCTCTCAGAATGTGCAGCACAAAATGTGAAAAGGCAAAATGTGAAAGAAAAGATAAGAAACAGAAGAGTTAACTCCAAAAGTTCAATGTCTAATTAATATTAGTATTATAAAGAAAGAACAGAACAAATGAGGTAGAAGACAGTTGTCAAATCAATAGAAAGAAAGATTGACTACACTGCACGCAGGAAGGCATGCAATTTCAACATGAAAATGCCTGGCAAGGGCCAAAGAAGAGTCATGAAAATGAAGTAAAATATTAATGTGAAATTACAGAACCCTAGATATTAAAAAAGGAAGATCTTAAAAGTTACCAGAGTGGGGAAAATAGGTTATCTAAAGATATGGAAGGAGAAGGAGGAGGAGAAGGAGGATAAGGAGGAAGAGGAGGGGGAGGAGGAGAAAGAGGAGGAGGAAGAGGAGGAGAAAGGAAAGGAAAAGAAATAATATTTATTATTATGAAATGAAAAATCATGCTGACAACAGTAGAAGCAAATAAATTTGGCATAAGTTAAGACATTATTCCTAAATCTCACACTTGCAAGTGATGAAAGTTGCTGGAAACAAATCTTTTAAAGAACAACCCTTCATGCTAAAAACTCTCAGTAAATTAGGTATTGATGGGACCTATCTCAAAATAAAAAGAGCTATCTATGACAAACCCACAGCCAATATCATACTGAATGGGCAAAAACTGGAAGCATTCCCTTTGAAAACTGGCACAAGACAGGGTTGCCCTCTCTCACCACTCCTGTTCAACATAGTGTTGGAAGTTCTGGCCAGGGCAATTAGGCAGGAGAAGGAAACAAAGGGTACTCAATTAGGAAAAAAGGAAGTCAAATTGTCCCTGTTTGCAGATGACATGATTGTATATCTAGAAAACACCACTGTCTCAGCCCAAAATCTCCTTAAGCTGATAAGCAACTTCAGCAAAGTCTCAGGATACAAAATCAATGTACAAAAATCACAAGCATTCTTATACACCAATAACAGACAAACAGAGAGCCAAATCATGAGTGAATTCCCATTCACAATTGCCTCAAAGAGAATAAAATACTTAGGAATCCAACTTACAAGGGACGTGAAGGACCTCTTCAAGGAGAACTACAAACCACTGCTCAAGGAAATAAAAGAGGATACAAACAAATGGAAGAAAATTCCATGCTCATGGGTAGGAAGAATCAATATTGTGAAAATGGCCATACTGCCCAAGGTAATTTATAGATTCAATGCCATCCCCATCAAGCTACCAATGACTTTCTTCACAGAATTGGAAAAAACTACTTTAAAGTTCATATGGAACCACAAAAGAGCCCACATCACCAAGTCAATCCTAAGCCAAAAGAACAAAGCTGGAGGCATCACGCTAACTGACTTCAAACTATACTACAAGGCTACAGTAACCAAAACAGCATGGTACTGGTACCAAAACAGAGATATAGATCAATGGAACAGAACAGAGCCCTCAGAAATAATGCCTCATATCTACAACTGTCTGATCTTTGACAAACCTGAGAAAAACAAGCAATGGGGAAACGATTCCCCATTTAATAAATGGTGCTGGGAAAACTGGCTAGCCATATGTAGAAAGCTGAAACTGGATCCCCTCCTTACACCTTATACAAAAATTAATTCAAGATGGATTAAAGACTCAAATGTTAGACCTAAACCCATAAAAACCCTAGAAGAAAACCTGGGCATTCATTCAGGACATAGGCATGGGCAAGGACTTCATGTCTAAAACACCAAAAGCAATGGCAACAAAAGCCAAAATTGACAAATGGGATCTAATTAAACTCAAGAGCTTCTGCACAGCAAAAGAAACTACCATCAGAGTGAACAGGTAACCTACAAAATGGGAGAAAATTTTCGCAACCTACTCATCTGACAAAGGGCTAATATCCAGAATCTACAAAGAACTCCAACAAATTTACAAGAAAAAAACAAACAACCCCATCAAAAAGTGGGCAAAGGATATGAACAGACACTTCTGAAAAGAAGACATTTATGCAGCCAAAAGACACATGAAAAAATGCTCATCATCACTGGCCATCAGAGAAATGCAAATCAAAACCACAGTGAGATACCATCTCATACCAGCTAGAATGGCAATCATTAAAAAGTCAGGAAACAGCAGGTGCTGGAGAGGATGTGGAGAAATAGGAACACTTTTACACTGTTGGTGGGACTGTAAACTAGTTCAACCATTGTGGAAGTCAGTGTGGCGATTCCTCAGGGATCTAGAACTAGAAATACCATTTGACCCAGCCATCCCATTACTGGGTATATACCCAAAAGACTATAAATCATGCTGCTATAAAGACACATGCACACGTATGTTTATTGCGGCACTATTCACAATAGCAAAGACTTGGAACCAAGCCAAATGTCCAACAATGATAGACTGGATTAAGAAAATGTGGCATATATACACCATGGAATACTATGCAGCCATAAAAAATGATGAGTTCATGTCCTTTGTAGGGACATGGATGAAATTGGAAATCATCATTCTCAGTAAACTATCGCAAGGACAAAAAACCAAACACCGCATGTTCTCACTCATAGATGGGAATTGAACACATGGACACAGGAAGGGGAACATCAAACTCTGGGCCTGTTGTGGGGTGGGGGGAGTGGGGAGGGATAGCATTAGGAGATATACCTAATGCTAAATGACAAGTTAATGGGTGCAGCCCACCAGCATGGCACATGTATACATATGTAACTAACCTGCACATTGTGCATGTGTACCCTAAAACTTAAAGTATAATAATAATAAAAAAAAATTAGAAAAATAAAGCAATACAGTAAGGGGTTGTATTATGGAGATGATGAATTTTCTCTTCCTGTTGAATAAAAACTGTATTTGGTAAGTTGCAGTTTAGGATAAAATTACAGTGACATCATTCAATGCATTACAAAAAATTCTGTATCTGAACTATTAAAATAAAAACACAAATGATTCTGAACACAGCCTTTGATGACTTCCCAGATGGTTCCAGAGAAGATCGCAGTGAATGTGGAGACTCTGAGAAGAATTATCCCATAGACAGAAGAAAGTAAGAAAATATTTCTAAGTTAATAGTATGTACATATTATATATGTTCCCACATTTTTACAGTACAAAATTACTAATTTAAATATAACAGGTAGCCAGTCAACTATTTTACAATACATCATAAACATATATATTTAAGTTAGCCAATTACTCTATGAAAAACACTCTTCACTTGGAAAAATTATAGAATTTGCAATAATTTTAGATGCAATAGAATCATGTTACTGATCTTCATAAAGTAAAAGTAATAGTAGAGCTGACAGAAGTTGAAAAGTAGATAGGGAGAAGAAGATGTAAAAGTAGAAAAATAAGATGTGAAGATTCAGTTTTGTTAAATAGAACTACAAAAAGATGACTACAAGTGGAGTGCAAATGAAATTCTTACCTATCATAATAGGAATTCGGTAGATAAATTTCAAGTTACTAAGTGAAGAAATAGAAATAGCATGTTAGTCAATAATTTGGAGGCAAAAACCTTTAGAATTTTAACAAAAATGGACAGAAGTGATTGTTTCTCTGAGGAGAGAATGTATTTGGGGAATTGTGGTGTTACTCTTGAGTGTTCCTCATTAAAACTAACATAGTTTAAACTTCATAGATTATATACAAATATACCAGGGCACTTAACCTTTATTATAGATGAGAATTTGGTGTTACTGATATGCTTGGTTTATAGAGAGGAAATTGAAATTCAGAGAATTTAAATAACTGCTTGGGTTTCACAGCCTTTTCAGTAGGAGAAATAAAGCTTATAACCAGATCTTCCAAATGCCATGCTCTTTGGAAATCTCAAAGTAGGAGTGGATACTAAATAATATTTTTTCCAAAATGTTTCCAATCTCCTCTCATGAATGTATAGAATGCATTTTAATCCAGGTGTTGGCAAACTTTGTTCTTGTAAAAGGCCAGTTTTGTACTTTGTCAGCTATGTGGTCTTTGTAGAAATCACTCAACTGTCCCATTGTAGTGCAGCAGCAAGAAGACAATATGTAATTGGATGAGCATGGTCTGATTTGGCTTATGGGCTACAGTTTGTCAACTCTTGGATCAATACATTAATTATTTCTCTCTTTTAATTTTCATTTCTAGTTTCACTTTGGGGGCAAAGATGGCTATGCAATATTTTCACTGAGCCTATTCTGTAATTTTCCTCTAACTCTGTATTAGTCCGTTCTCACACTGCTGTAAAGAACTACCTGAGACTGTGTAACTTATTTTTAAAAAAGAGGTTGAATCAGCTCACAGTTCTGCAGGCTGTCCAGGCTTCTGCATCTGGGTAGACCTCAGGAAACTTACAACCATGGTGGAAGGCAGAGCAGAGGCAAGCACAACTTCACATGGTGGAGAAGACAGACAGAGAAGGGGGAAGGGCTACACACTTTCAAACAACCAGTTCTCCTGAGAACTCTATCACAAGAACAGCAAAGGGGAAGTCCACCCCCAGGATTCAATCACCTCCTACCAGGCCCCTCCTGCAACACTGAAAATTACAATTCTATATGAGATTTGGTTGGGGACACATAGCCAAACTATATCATTCTGCCTCAGCCCCTCCCAAATCTTATGTCCCTCTCACATTTTCAAACACAATCATGCCTTTCCAAGGGTTGCTCCAAAGTCTTAACTCATTCCAGCATTAACTCAAAAGTCCAAGTCCAAAGTCTCATCTGAGACAAGTCCCTTTCACCTATAAGCCTGTGAAATAAAAAACAAGTTAGCTACTTCCAAGATACAATGGGAGTACAGGCATTTGGTAAATTCTGCCAATCCAAAAGGAAGAAATTGGCCAAAGCAAAGGGGCTCCAGGCCCCACAAGAGTCCAAAGCCCAGCAAGGCAGTCATTAAATCTTAAAACTCCAAAATAATCCCCTTTGACTCCATGTCTCACATCCAGGACACACTGATTCAAGTGGAGAGCTCCCAAGGCCTTGGGGAGCTCCACCCCTGTGGCTCTGCAGGACACAGCCTCAGTGGCTGTTTTCACAGGCTGGTGTTGAGTGCCTGCAGCTTTTCCAGGTGCACAGTGCAAGCTGTCAGTGGATCTACCACTCTGAGATTTGGAGGACAGTGGCCTTCTTCTCACAGCTCTGCCAGGTGGTGCTCCAGTGGGGACTCTGTGTGGGGGCTCCAACCTCATGTTTCCCTTTCACACTACCCTAGTAGAGGGTCTGTATGAGGGCTCCACCCCTGAAGCAGACTTCTGCCTGGACTCCACTGTCTGTATCACTATTAGCATTTTGGTCACAACCATTCAACAAGTCTCTGGGAAGTCCCAAACTTTCCTTCATCTTTCTGTCTTCTTCTGAGCCCTCCAAACTGTTCCAACATTTCCCCATTACCCAGTTCCAAAGTTGCTTCCACATTTTCAGGTATCTTTATAGCAATGCCCCTCTTCTTTGGTACCAATTTTCTATATTAGTCTATTCTCACATTGCTATAAAAAACTACCTAAGACTGAGTAATTTATTGAAAACAGAAATGTAATTAGCTCATGGTTTCTGCAGGCTATCCAGGCTTCTGCTTCTGGGGAGACCTCAGGAAACTTACAATCATGGCAAAAGGTGAAGGGGAAGCAAGTACGTCTTCATATGGCTGGCGAGAGAGAGTGAAAGAGTGGAGGGGGAAGTGCTACATACTTTCAAACAACCAGATCTGGTGAGAACTCTATCACAAGAACAGCAAGGGGGAAGTCTGGCCCCGTGATTCAGTCACCTCCCTCCAGGACCCTCCTACAACATTGAAGATTACAATTCTATGTGAGATTTGGGTGGAGACACACAGCCAAACCATATCAAACCCCTTCCATTATTACACGCAAGAAAGTGAGACCACATAATATCACAGGTGTTCCTTCCACTTATAGCTCACTTTCTTCCCCATAACTTGGCTTTGCATCTCATAAACTCTGAAAATTACATATAATTTTTATTGGGGTGGATGGGTTCTCTTGCATATTACTTATTTAATTAGACCAAATCAGAGTGAAAAGAATACATCACTATTTTCAATGCTCAGAGTAATGGGGCAGTGTTATCCATCAGTCTAGGGACTCTGTGGTAATTAATGAAGATCATGTAGGGTAGGTAATATCCAGGATGCATGCATGAGACACAAATGGAGCCTAAAAGCTAGAATTAGAGCCAGGAAGGGGCTGTTCATTTGATTGGTTCACAAGTAATGATTCATTGGTTCACAAGTAATGACAGAATTGAGGCATATGAAGAACCCAACATATAAGTAGATTATTGAAATACCATCAAAGTAAAGTAGAAAAAGATATCTATACTGTGACAATCGGTGAGCGAAAACTGAGGAACATTCTCTTCCTGCAAAAGAATCAGCTCTTTATTTTTCTATCCAGGTTCTCTATGTTAAGATTTAAATCTCTGAGATAGAGAATTCCATTGGTATAGCCATGGCCCACACCTTGGGTAAAGAAAAATAGACACAGACTCTTCACCACTCTTGGATTCTGTGCAGTAGGACTAAGAATTTCTTCAAAGGAAAATCAAGGTGCTACTACCAGACAAATAGAAAATAGATGGTGGGCAGGCAAAAACAGATGATGTCTACTATAGTTTAGACACACAGTATCAAATTTTTGAAAAGGTAAACATATGCTCATTCCAATAGTCTGTGTGTCTCCTTAGATAAAAATAAGCAGGCCATTGCTTTCTTGTCATGTAAAGAGACTTTTCTCCAAATATAATCTTAATTTTCATCAATATCTTTCCTTTTTTCCTTTCTTTGTTCTATTCATCATTCCTTTATTTTGCTTTCTTTTTTGCATTGAAATTTTCTTTCAAGTGTTCTTTTTTTAGTTTCTTTGATCTGACTGATAAAGTTTTTAACGCTATGGAACTCAAGGCTGTTTTGTGGAGAAAAGCTCATACTTTACAATGTCACCACTGTCCAATCTGCTATTCCATATCTTCGCATTAAAGTGGAAAAACAGCTGACCTAACTCAAGTCTTCTTTCCAAGCAGAATTAAAGTCACATGCACATTGAACTGAATATATATGTTCAAATTTTAGATAAAAATTATGAAGTTATAACAATGAATGTGTTACCTTTTAAAAGTTTGCACTAGAAAAAAACTACTGACAACATGGCACTTAAATATATAATAATTTGTGAAGGTCAGTAGAATGCATGTTTCTGCTCATATTTACCTCATTGAGATTGATTCAGTTCCAGAGCTATAACCACATAGTTTCAAGATATGAATGGAAACTTAATTTTCTAAATTTTTTTTCCTCTTGAAAAATGTTTGAATTCCAATTATTCAAACTTATTTGGATAAATTAGCTACACTAAGAGATAGGTAGACCTATTGTATTCTTCGAAGAAAAAAGTGCTGTATTCATACTTTTAAAAAACTTTGGCCAGGCGTAGTAGCTGACGCCTATAATCCCAGCACTTTAGGAGGCTGAGGCTGGTGGATCACGAGGTCAGGAGATCGAGACTATCCTGGCTAACATGGTGAAATCCCGTCTCTACTAAAAATACAAAATATTAGCCAGGCATGGTGGCATGCGCCTATAGTCCCAGCTACTTGGGGGGCTGAAGTAGGAGAATTGCTTGAACCCAGGAGACAGAGGTTGCAGCGAGTTGAGATCACGCCACTGAACTCCAGCGTGGGCAACAGAGTGAGATTCTGTCAAAAATAAATAAATAAATAAATAAATAAATAAATAAATAAAATAAAAATAAAAATTAAAAAAACACTTTAAAACTTAATGCAATGTTTTCTTGATTGAATCCTGGGGGCAGTTAACATGTGTAAAGTGTGGGATGCATGTGTGTGTCATTATTATTAACTTTGACAGAGACAAGTATCCTTACAATCTAACTTTGATTTCATCAAAATGCTTCTGTTCACTTCTTATAATTTGTTTGTATAAACATGTTCTACTATTTAATCGACTCTAGTACAATACTTATGTTTCAGATGATAGTGCTCAACATCTGATCACTCTCTTGTATATCCAGCATTTCCTGAAAGTACCAGCCCTACTCTACCAAAGAAAGCAGTTTTGTGAACCAGTAGTTTAGAAAATGTAATTTTTATAAAATCCAGCTGACTTTACTTAGCACATCATTTCACAGACGATTGATTGACTGATTGATTGATTGTGACAGGGTCTTGTTCTGTGGCCCAGGCTGGAGGACAGTGGTGCTATCAGCTCACTGCAGCCTTGACCTCCTGAGCTCAAGCAATTCTCCCACCTCAGCCTCCCAGGTAGCTGAGACTATAGGCATGCACCGCAACACCTGGCTAATTTTTTAATTCTTTTGTAGAGATGAGGTTTCGTCATGTTGCCTGGGCTGGTCTCAAACTCCTGGGCTCAAGAAGTCTGCCCACCTCTGCCTCCCAAAGTGCTGAGATTACAAGCATGAACCACCACACCCAGCCTCACAGACTTATTTATTATGGGATGTTTCTCCCCTTGTAATTCTTACTAACACATACTAATGTGTTAGTATTCTTAGAAACCAAATATTTGAATATCTCAAATATCTGTTTATTTGATAATATGTAGATGAGTAATCTTAATAACTGATCAAAATTTCTGTTTATTTACTGAAAGACTTGGAAATGTATAAATAAAATCTTAGCCTCTTGGTTGAGAAGGCAAAATAGAACATAGTAACAAAATTAAAATGTGAGAAAAAAGATGTGACAAGGTTTTACTTTCAGCATTCTCCAATTTGAGAGAGCAGAATTTTCTAACAATAAACATGTTCCAAATTATGCATAAGAAGATGTAGCAAAGGCTGTTTTGAGTTGGAATTTTTGGACTTCTGTTCCTGGCACTCCTGTCTGGGTTTCGAAGGTCAGAAGAAACTAGAGGAGAAAGGAAAGAAAGAGGGAATGGCATCCTTTTCTACTATCTTTGCTTCATCCTGATGGTCCAAACAGAACCTTTGAGAAGTCAGTGGGGATACAAACATAAAAAGAACTGAGAGGCCAGGACACCAATTAACCAGTTCACTGATCAGAAGGCTCAGAACCTTCTAGTTGCTACTACTTCCATTAGAAAATAATTGTTTGGGGGCAAAGGAAGCAAAAATCAACAGGAAAAGGAAGCAAATACCTCTTACAGAAGAGGGAAATTTACAGAGAACAAACATCATTGGCCATTGTGTTTTCCTTAACACCATGTGCCAGATACACAAGAACTGAGTTTCCTGAAACACTGTGACAGCAAAGTTTGCTTTGCCTGTCACAAGAATGAAAGAAAATGAAGAATGGGAAAGAGGAAAGGAGGGAAAGAGGGAGAGATAGGGGAAAGGAAGGAAGAACACAAGGAGAGAGGAAGAGAGGGAGCAAGAGAAAAGGAGAAAGAGGAAGGATGAGAGAGGGAGAGAGTGAAAAAGGGAGGGAGAGATGGAGAGAGGAAGGAAGGAGGGAGGGAGGGGGAGAAGAAGGAAGGAAGGAAGGAAAGGAGGGAGGGAGGGAGGGGAGATAAAGTAAAGAGATGCTGTAGAGGAGGAAAACTTTTCTTTTCAATAACTGGTGTTTGTGAATGAGTGAGAGTTGGCCTGATAGATGGCACTGTGCTGTGTGACCTGAGCAGTGACTAGAAGCCCGAAGAGTTGGGTTCTATTCTCTACCGTCTTAGACTCTATTGCCTGAAGCAAGTCCCTTCACCTTATGCACTTCCTTTTCCAACTTGAAAATGTTAATCTAGAGGAAAGCATGCTCACATAGTCAAGAATGAGACAATGTGAACACTTGAGAAAGACCTGAAATAGTTAAAGACATGGTCAGGCTTGGGAAAGGCTTACTGAGGCCACATGTTTTCCCAGTGTATGACCTGCAGGCACACACCTGGGCTCGGTCAGGTTACAGCCCACTCCCTCCCCACCCAGGTCAGGCTCTGGTCGATGATAGAACTAGGACCCTCCTTAATTAAGCATACCAATCACCTAAAGCAACAAGAGGGTATTTGGGAATATTGGATGTCACTCAGCCTCTCTTTAGACTTCCTTTCCCTTTAATTATTTCAAAAGAAAAACACTAACAGTTTTTTTTTTTAAGTTAAAAATAACAAAAGCAAAGTCCCTTAAAGGAATGGATATCTGTAAAGATTAAGTAACGAATGACTGCCTGGACTTTTAACTGCCCTGTATCTGCTGCTAAAGTTGATGCTACTTTGAATTTAGGCAGCTCTGGATTTTTTAATTCCACCT
Source organism: Pongo abelii (assembly GCF_028885655.2). Classification (NCBI taxonomy): domain Eukaryota; kingdom Metazoa; phylum Chordata; class Mammalia; order Primates; family Hominidae; genus Pongo; species Pongo abelii. The sequence continues at coordinate 98,385,503 of NC_072001.2, forward strand.
GCTTGGCCCTACCGATGCCTCATTTGGAAAATGTCAATGATCAGTTACCATCTGGTTTCCTGAAAAAAAAATAAAGTTTGGAAATTCTTAGTTGATTCATTCTTACTTTGAATCATTTTGTTGCTGTTGCTGATGCTGCTCCTTAAATCTAAGGAGCCAGTGGCTGTTTAAAAACATTAATGCTGCTTTCCTATTCAAGGAGAGATTTTCTTCAGAAAGGTCCCTAAATCACTAATGGCTTTCAGGAATTTATCACATCAAAGAGAAAAGAGAGAAACTTTCACTTATCCAATGGGAATTGCAGGTATATGGGAGGGCCTCCCTCCAGCTCAAAATTAGATGAGTCAGTTGCAAGCTTATAATCGATGTTATGCAATATATGTCATGGAGATTTAAATATAAAAGAGGCTTTGCTTCTCCCTTCATCAGAAAGTAGAGTTCAGAAGATAAACTAATGAAACTTGATTTTTTAAAAAGCTCTAGTTAGGGACTATTAAGCTATATGAATTTCCTTTATTCACCCTCTCGTTTCATTCCATAGATAGAGATTTCATTTATATATATATATATATCTCTCTAGATGTATATATTTATATACATCTAGATATGTATTTATATATATTTACATATATATTTATCTATATTTAGATATATATTTATATAGATCTAGATCTATATATTTATATAGACCTACATATATTTATATATAGATCTAGATATATATTTATATATAGATCTAGATATATATAATATATATCTAGATATATATTTATATCTATTTATACATATATTTATATATATTTAGATATATTTATATATTTATGATATATTTATGTATATATTTAGATATATATATTTATATATATTTATGTATATATTTAGATATATATTTATATATATTTATGTATATATTTAAATATTTATATATTTATATCTACTTATATATTTATATATTTACATATTTTTCTATAATTTATATATACATTTATATATTTATATATATTTATCTATATTTATATATAGTTTTATATATTTATCTATATTTATGTAATTATATATATTTTTATATCTATTTATATATATTTTTTATATATTTATATATATTTTATATATATATATATTTGAGATGGAATCTTGTTCTTTCACCCAGGCTGGAGTGCAGTGGTGCAATCTCGGCTCAATGCAGCCTCTGCCTCCTGGGTTCAAGGGATTCTCCTGCCTCAGCCTCCAGAGCAGCTGGGACTACAGGTGCGCACCGCCACACCCAGCTAATTTTTGTATTTTTAGTAGAGACAGGGTTTCCCTATATTGGCCAGGCTGGTCTTGAACTCCTGACCTCATGATTCACCTGACTTGGCCTCCCAAAGTGCTGGGATTATAGGCATGAGGCTGGCCACATTAAAATATTACTGAATGGTGTTTCCAATGTCAGCTCTAGAATATTAGTTAACACATTGCTTTATTTGAATTTTTCAACAACCCCTTGATATCTGTATTGTTGTCACTAATAGCCCCATGAGGAAACAAATATTTAGCGAAGTTGTGGCTTGCTCAAGACCACACAGTGAAACCCACTCTACTCGAAAACTCTAGAAGCTCATTTTTCTTTTGTTTGCTAGTGTAGAGTCTTCAAAAGTGAAGTCAGAACTCAGTAACTCTTCTACCAGTTCTTTTACTGCTTTGCCCTTTTCAATCATCTTTTTTTGGTACCCAGTGGCTATTTTCCAAGACATCCCCAGCCCTCTTGGCTAATATCATAACCTTTGAATTTTTACCATAACTCCTTATTTTTGAGAATTATTTCCAATTCTGTCTTCTTTCCCTCCTTTCAAGATGACAACCATCTAACCTGAAAAACTGAACTGCACATATATTATTATGTGAGTTGCATAATTGCCTGTCATATCCTATATTTTTGCCCTTTAGCAGAGTTCTCCTAAATAAAAATTTTAACCTAAAGAACTTAATGATGATGAGAATTAAAAACAGAGATCGGCTAACATACTGTTAATTTGGTAACCCACAAAACAAATAATTTATGCGGGCAGTCGTGCCCTACACTGCCTACATAAATATGAAGACTGACACTTAGATCAAATTTGTTAATAACATTCTTAGCATAAGTAATTACATATTATTAGCATAAGTAATTATCCATATTGCTCATATATGTATCTCTAGTAAAATCATATAATGCACTAGTGAAAGGAATGACATCACATTTTGGCTTCCCTTGTAGGAGAAGATGTAGTATTTAGGAGGATTGTCCAGTGTTAGTGTAAGATAGACCTGGGTTTGAGTCCCAGTTCAGTCACTTATAAGTGATGTGACCTTGAACACGTTCTTAATTTCTTTGTCTCTCAGAGTCATCAAGAAAGTAAGGAAGGAAAGGAGGAAGGGAAGGAAGGAGAAAGAGAAGGAAGGGAAAGGAAGGGCAGGGGAGGGGAGGGGAGAAAAGAAAAGAACATGAAAAGAAAAGAAAAAGAAAAGAAAAGAAAAGAAGGCCAGGCACAATGGCTCACGCCTGTAATCCTAGCACTATGGGAGGCCGAGGTGGGTGGATCACGAGGTCAAGAGATCGAGACCATCCTGGCCAACATAGTGAAACCCTGTCTCTACTAAAAATACAAAAATTAGCTGGGTGTGGTGACACGCCCCTGTAGTCCCAGCTACTGGGGAGGCTGAGGCAGGAGAATCGCTTGAACCTGGGAGGTGGAAGTTGCAGTGAACCAAGATCATGCCACTGCACTCCAGCCTGGTGACAGAGCAAGTCTCCATCTAAAAGAAAGAGAGAGGGAGAAAGGAAGCAAGGAAGGAAGGAAGGAAGGAAAAAGAAAGAAGAAAGAAAGAAAGAAAGAAATAAGGAAGGAAGGAAGGAAAGAAAGAAAGAAGGAAGGAAAGAAGGAAAGAAAGGAAGAAAGAGAGAGAGAGAAAGAAAGAAAGGAGGGAGGAAGGGAGGGAGGGAAGGAAAGAAGGAAGGAGGGAAAGAAGGAAGGACTATACTTCCCATACAGTGGCAGTACAGTATTAAAAAATAATGTCTGTAAAACCAATCCATAGCTCAATGTCTGGTACAGAGCAGGCTTTCAAAAAGTGGTGGCTTCCAGCAATAAAAAAGCAAATACTTACACTTTGCTAGCTTTTATATCCTGTGCAAAGAGAATAAATTGGAGTTAAAAATTGAATATAAGAAGGTCTCAGGTTCAGAAAATCAGAGACTAAATATTTTCTAAATGTGGATTCTCCCTAGGTTGAGATATTTCACACACAGGAAATGACAATAAGCCAAACACTGTTTAAGAGAGATGTAGAGTTTTTGCCTCAAAAATTAATTCTGTAGCTTCAAATTAAGCTCACCACATGTAAAGCAAAGTTTACTTTTAATCTTTCTTAGTCCTTACAATAAAAGGTACATTTTCAACGAACAGGTTCTTTCTATTAAACTCCATACTTCGCTAGCACAATTAAGACTTGGATGTGTTGAGATGTGTTTCTGTGATGGAGCAAGGAAGCCAGGTGTTCTTCCCCCACGTTGTAAATATCTCCATTCTCAGGCTTAGGCTTCCCCTCAAGAGTGCAGCCACTCAGTGGCTGGCCTACTGTAAGCCTTGTCTTGATAATTTATGGAACTGTCCAACCACAGCTTAAATGGGTCCTCAGAAGAAATGGAGCCTAACTTCCCAAAAAGCGAAGATGTTCCCTCTGCAATCTATAGAAGACGATTCTAGGAAAGAAATAGGAACATTAATATAAATTTATTTCTGGCTGGGCACTATGGCCCATGCCTGCAACCCCAGCAGTTTAGGAGGCCAAGGCAGGGAGATTGTTTGAGACCAGGAGTTCAAGGCCAACCTGGGCAACATAGCAAAACCCCCATCTCCAGAAATAAAATAAAATAGCCAGACATAGTGGTGCAGACCCACAGTCCTAAGTACTCAGGAGGCCTAAGCAATCAAGAGGATTGTTTGAACCTAACAGTTTGAGGTTCCAGTGAGTTATGATGGTGCCACCGTACTCTAGCTTGGGTAACAGCATGAGACCCTGTCTCTAAAAATATATGTATGTGTGTGCACAAACACACACACAGTGTTAGGTCATTCTGTTGTTGTTGTTGTTGTTGTTGTGTTTTTTGTTTTTTGTCTTTTTTTCAGACAGTTTCACTGTGTTGCCCAGGCTGGAGTGAGTAGCTCAATCTCGGCTCACTGCAACCTCGACCTCCTGGGTTCAAGCAATTCTCATGCCTCAGACTCCCAAGTAGTTGGGATTACAGGCATGCACCATCATGCCTGGCTAATTTATATAATTTTAGTGGAAATGTGGTTTCATGATGTTGGCCAGGCTGGTCTCACACTCCTGACTTCAGGTGATTTTCCGTCTTTGACCTCCCTTACTGCTGGGATTACAGGCGTGAGTCACTGCACCTGGCCTCGGTCATTCTTGTGTTGCTATAAAGATATATCAGACTGGGTAATTTATTTTTCAAAAGATATTTAATTGGCTCAAGTTCTGTATGCTTTACAGATATCATGGTGCTGGCATTTGCTTGGCTTCTAGGAAGGCTTCAGAAAGCTTACAATCATGACAGAAAGTGGAGAGGAGTAGGCATGTCACATGGTGAAAGCATGAGCAAGCAAGAGAGAGGGAGTCCTGGGAGAGGTGCCACACACTTCTAAATGACCAGATCTCATGAGAACTCACTACCATGAAAACAACACCAAGCCATGAGGGATCCACTCCCATGATCTAAACACCTCCCATGAGTCCCTACTTCCAGCACCGGGGATTATAATTCAACATGAGATTTTAGCGGGGACAAATATCCAAACCACATCACTCTGCTCCTGACACCTCCGAAATCTCATGTCCTTCTCACATTGCAAAATACAACCTGTCTTCCCAACCAACCTTCCACATCTTAACTCATTCCAGTATTAACTCAAAAGTCCAAAGTCTCATCTGAGACAAGGCCAATGCCTTCCACCTATGAGCCTGTAAAATCAGAAACAGGTAGTTACATTCAAAATACAATGGAAAGGCAAGGTGCGATGGCTCACGCCTGTATTCCCAGCACTTTGTGAAGCCGAGGAGGGTGGATCACTTGAGGTCAGGAGTTGGACACCAGCCTGGCCAACATAGAGAAACCCCGTCTCTACTAAAAAAATACAAAAAGTAGCTGGGCATGGTGGTGCGTGCCCGTAATCCCAGCTACTCGGGAGGCTGAGACAAGAGAATTGTTTGAACTTAGGAGGCGGAGGTTGCAGTGAGCCGGGATTGTGCCACTGCACTCCAGCCTGGGCGACACAGCAAGACTCTGTTTCAATAAAAAAAATAATAATAATACAATGGAGATAGAAGCATTGAGTAAACATTTCAGTTCCAAAAAGGAGAAATTGGGTGGGGACAGATATCAAAATTATATCACACACATACACACACACATCCAAATTATAGCTCATACACACACACACACCACATGCAAAGCATGCTACTCCATATAGTCCTACCTCACTTCTGTGAAGATAGCAGGAGTTACCTATACCTAAAACAAAAAATAGATCCTATTCCTAAAAATAGTAGTAGGGAGATTAGGAAATCGCTTTCTAGAAGAAGGGAAGGAAATTTAAATTATTTTTTTTCCTAAGTGCAAACTAAATGGCTTCTTGTTTAATAAAGACATCATCCCAGCACTCTGGGAGGCTGAGGTGGGCGTGGTGGCACACACCTGTAATCCCAGCTACTCGGGAGGCTGAGGCAGGAGCATCACTGGTACCACTGGAACCCGGAAGCAGAGGTTTGCAGTGAGCCAAGATCGTGCAACAAGAGCGAAACTCTGTCCCGAAAGAAAAATAAGAAAAAAATGAAGATATCAACGAACAGTTTGCTGTTTTATTTAAAATGAAATTAAGTAAAAAAAAACTTAGGTCCTGGTTAATAAAATTTTTCAAGTTATGAAGCCCTATTTTGTTTTCTTTTTTAAAAAATTATTTTTAACTCTTCTGCTTTTAGAAGTTTTTTATGCTTACTTTAGATAAAAAGTATAGACAAATATAGAAAAGAGTGATGAAGCAATACAAATTACTATTATCCCTCCATTTACTTAGAGTGAAAGGTTATTAATATTTTGGAGTTTGTTCTAATCTCCTTCCCATGTGTTTGTGTGTATATATTGGTTTTACAGGAATAGCGACATATTTTGTCATATGTGTTACCTTTTTTCATTCATAGAAAGTAATTTCATACACACTTATTAATGCCATTTAATATCCTTAAGGCAGAATATTACTGGCTATATATTAACCAGCAATAGTAGTATATGCCACCCAATTTTTGATAGCTTGCAGTGGTAACATTTTACATCAACTGGGATAAATTGAATTAAGCAAGCACTGATGATAGAAACTTTTGTCAAGGCTGAGGATGGGGTTAGGTCCTCACCTCACATTATAGACTAAAATAAATCACAATTATGGTTAAATGTAAAAATTAAAATATAAAATATTTCTAAATATGCAGTAAAACATAAAACAAAAGTATTAAATTATAATTTGAAGAATTTCTGTTTAACAACAATATAACATTTTAATCAAATTAGGAAAAACATTTGTGACACTTTAATAGCCAATGTATGTAAATGGATAATATAACATACAAAAATAATTACAAATTAGAAAAAGATTAATACTCTAAGGAAAAATTTGTAAAGCACATTAGGAGGCAAATTTCAGAAAGGAAATGCAAAATATTCAATTTCAGTAGCAATCAAAGAAATATACTCCTCAAAAGCCATTTTCTATTGATTTACTTTGTCTTCAAATCAAATCACCACCTGACACTATAGATATAAACGCTACTATTCTATATAGTATATAGATATAAACGCTACTATTCTATATGTACTATTCTATATGTATTCTACATATAAACGCTACTATTCTATATGTACCTTTTTTCCCTCAATGCAGTACAAGTTACATTTTTTCCCTCAATGCAGTACAAGTTACATAAAAACTGTTGTCCTTTTATTCATTGTTGCATAGTCTCAATAACAGGCCTGTTTTAAGGTATGTGTGAGTCAGCTATGACTATGTACCAAATAATCTCAAATCTTAGGGTCAGGTAACAGTAAGTGTTTACTTATTGTTCAGTCAGCCAAGATGACTCAGCTTCGTAGTGCAAGTTGGCTTATCGTCCTCCTGTGACCAGCAGGCAGAGTGGGGCATAAGGCACTTCAGGGGATGGAATACATACAAGAAGGTATGACCAACTGTTTCCGGAGTTTTTTCCTTCCAGTGTGTTCATGGTCTTGCTGACTTCAGGAATGAAGCCACAGACTTTTACGATGAGTGTTACAGCTCTTAAAGGTGGTGTGGACCCAAAGAGTGAGCAGCAGCAAGATTTATTGTCAAGAGTAAAAGAACAAAACTTCCACAGCATGGAAGGAGACCCGAGTGGGTTGCTGCTGCTGTCTGGGGTGGCCAGCTTTTATTGCCTTATTTGTCCCCACCCATGTCCTGCTGATTGGTCCATTTTACAGAGTGCTGATTGGCGCATTTTACAGAGCACTGATTGGTCCATTTTACAGGGTGCTGATTGGTCCATTTTACAAACCTCTAGCTAGCCAAAGAACCCTGATTGATGAGTTTTTACAGAGTGCTGATTGGTGCATTTTACAAACCTCTAGCCAGCCACAGAGTGCTGATTGGCGCATTTTACAATCCTAGCTATAGAGTGCTGATTGGTGCATTTTACAATCCTCTTGTAAGACAGAAAAGTTCTCCAAGTCCCCACCTGACCCAGAAGTCCAGCTGGCTTCACCTCTCACAGCCATGAAATCTCATTTTAAGTCTCTCTTACATATCTTCTAACTGGAAATTAATCAAAGAAAGTCACAATACGAAGCTCAAAATCAAGGATAGGAAGCTAATCATCAAGGGTAGGAAGCTCAAAATCAAGGGTAGGAAAGTATACACACCTATATATACACATACATGTACATACATACATACATGCATATATATAGAGAGAAAGAGAGCGAGCGTGCTAAAACAAAAAGATGTTACACTTACCTATTAATTATTAATATGCTTAATTGCAATAGGCAATGCTAATGAAAATGTGCAAAAGTGAGGTTTATATCCTTCTTTGGTCCAGTAATTTATTTCTATGAAATGAACATTACAACTATAACCAGAAATGCACTTAACATTTTTTTCCATGAATGTCTATTGCAATATTATCTATATTACAAAAATTGGAATCAATCTACCGTTATTCTGAGATGGCTCTTTCTTTTCTTACTGTATTTAATTTGACCGAACATAGTCAACGTTTCTCATTATTACATATGATGGCTTGCAACTTTGGGCAAATAAGAGAAATGCATTTTTTCCCTATGAAATCTTCTATAACTATTTGAGTTCATTAATTTATAAATCATTGATGAGTATCTGATGACTTTTAAGAATAAATTAGTAATATTCCTTCTGTCCTAGAATTGACCAAATAAACAGATTTCTGGGGAGAGAATGTGTCTATAAAGCTCACAACAGTTAAAAAATGTGCAATGAAAGATAAAGAAATATGTTCTGTATATTAAAGGGTCTAGACCAAGGACAACTAACTCAACTGCAAGAATCAGGGCAGAACCCTCAAGGAGGAAAAGTTCAAATCCATGCTTTGGGTCTAAATGTGATTAGAAATGGTAAACATTCACAAGGGTTAGTCAATATCAGTAATATCAATAATACATAATACCTTTGAAAATGTCAAGATTACATTAATGTATTTTACCCATAGCTTTTGGTGGACATCTCCAACCCCACTTCTAGGGAGGGAAGGGGGTGCACTTTCTCTGAGTCCAAACCCTCTGGAGAAAATATGAAGTCAGCTTTGTTAAGTGACTCTAATAGGGTACAGGAACGAATTCCAGCTACTTCTGGTTCTCGGTCCTGGTTTTACTTTCTGTTTTATTGTCCCAAACAAATGTAGCAGGAGAGGAGATGAGGGTCCATTCATTTATCAAGGTTGGTTGGAAAAAAAAAGTAATTGTAATTGAATAGTCTTCTCTTATTTCATAACATCCAAAATAGAAGCTGATGGAAATTATTCATTGCCAAAGGCCACTGTGACAGGCAGAAGGCTATCAAGTAGGTGGCATGGCAAAGCCACTGGAAGGCTCACAGGTATCATATTTTATTCTTTCTTTTGGTCACCCATTTATTAATTTGTTTAACAAATATTGCAACAAATATTGGAAGACAGACTCCTTAGTTTCCTGAGAATGGTTTAGGACCATAAACATATTTGTTATGATAATCAATTAACACTACATTAATATTCTCAAAGAGGATAGTAAGCTATCTTCAAACCAAGGCCCATCTGCGTCCTTGCCTAATGGGTTAGAAACACTGCATTTAAGAAACAAGAGTTTGTTCTCCTATCACAAATAATTTAAAAGACCAAATCAGGAATTAAGTGAGTCTAAGTATTTTATTCTTTCTAAAAATATAAACAAATGGAGGGTCACTTAATCCAAAGCACCTGCTACTCCTTTTGATTCATTTTGGGTAAAAGTAGGCCTTGAGGGTTGGGCCTGGAACCCCTGATTTGAGCAGCATCAGCAAAAAACAAAAACCAAAAAAAACCCCGGCTTATCTTTATCTGGAATTAACTACAAATTCAATTAGAATAAAAATCTTCACCCACCCCATGGAAAAGATTTTACACAAAGAAAAGCAGATGTTGCAACAACATTGAGAGCACTTTGCTTAGCAGTGTATGGAATTTTCCATCTTGTAAGCCCAATCACCGGTGAAAGATACACAGAGCCAGCTTCTCTAACTCACAAAACGACTTCCATTTCCCATGCTCCTTTAATTAGATTTACTTATTTAACCAAAGTAATATTGGGTTGAAGGAAGGAAGGGCGGGTGGGGGAGACTCTACTTAATACTGGCTTAGCAAGTTTAGAGAAGGATGAAGGGTAAGCTCTATTTTGGGGTTATTTTACAGATAAAGCTTTTTTTATTTATTATGAGTTTGTTCAGTTAGAAAAAAATAGTAATAAAATTAATTGCTAAAGGTTATGCTGAGATCATACCTTAGTTCTATTTTCAGCTTTGAAAAGATTATAGGACAATGAAGCATAAATAGAAATTAGAAAAGATTTAGAACAGACGTTCTGTAGCACTTTTTCACATCGGGATGAGAAATGTGCAGAATGGCCTATGAGGCAAGGTTATAAATGGAGAGGAACCAGGATCATGCAGGCCACACTTGGGGAATAGAATGTGGGAATAGAAGGGGCCTAGAGTGGCTTCAGTGACCTCTGTTTGGTTTCTGGAAATGTTTTCAGTTTGTCTTTTTTAAGCCTACCTTAATTTGTATTTGTTAACCAGAATAGAGAGAGAGCCCCAAAGACAAACCTGAGTTTTTGCCAGAGAGAAGTCGTGAACTTACTTGCTTATAAGCTTAATTGCAAGTGACCATTCACTCTTCAGGGTTGTGTCCAATACCAAGTAAGACAAAACAAACCCATACGTGGCTCAGTTTCCATTTCTTTCCATACATTGATGTTGAAATATGCCATAGTTTTGCTCAGCTTCTTCTCATTAAGGATTACGAGAGTCTCCTAACAGGTATTTGCATTTTTATCTCTTTAACTCTATTTTGGACTAACTTATCTCCCAAAATTCAGCAAGACGGAGTTTTCTAAAAAACAAAGCTAGCTGTGAAAGTCTCCTGTTTAAAATGAATAAGGCTTCTCATCTTATTAGGGAAAAAATATTCTAGCTCCTTATTTTCTACCAAGCCTTCTTCTCTTTCCTGGATCATTTCCTATTGCTTATTTCTACTCTCAATCAACTTCCCTCCACTTCCCTTGAACATGTTAAACTCTTCTTCAATTCATCATTGTCCATTCAGTTTGTTTTAAACTTTATTTAATGCCTCCTATGTGCCGAGCAATTTCTTTCTTTCTTTTTTTTTTTGAGATGGAGTGTCACTTTTTTGCCAAGGCTGGAGTGCAGTGGCATGATCTCGGCTCACTGCAACCTCTGCCTCCTGGGTTCAAGCAATTCTCCTGCCTCAGCCTCCCAAGTAGCTGGGATCACATGCACCCGCCACCATGCCCGGCTAATTTTTGTATAGAGACAGGGTTTCACCATGTTGGCCAGGCTGGTCTCGAACTCCTGACCTCAGGTGATCCACCCACCTCGGCCTCCCAAAGTGCTGGGATTACAGGCATGAGTGCCAGGTACTTTCACAGGCACTGGGGTAGGACAGTAAACAAAAACAGGTAAAATCCCTGAACTCTTCTAGCAGACATCTTCTAGTAGAGAAAGATGGACTATGAAGCACATTAAGCCAATAACAGGGCATGTGGATTTTGAAGAGTACTATGAAAATAGTAAAGATGTGAAAGAATAGTGATGCTTGGACAAGGTGGCCAGCAAAGGTCTCTGTGCAAAGGCAACATTGGGTTGAGTAAAATAATGAGGGAGTGAGATGATGGAATGGCGGCAGCCTGGGAGCCACCTTATATCATCCACAATTTGGGGGTGCAGAATTCATCCAGGGTGGGGGCCATCCATTGATATTTTTAAAAATCCTGTCTAGGGTATTCTAATGTTTATCTAGGAAACGTGCTTTCAAAGATAAAGGCTCTGGCTTCAACTCTCAGTCACAGGCATTGGGTGAAGACATTGCATGAACTTATGCATTATATCTCCCTCTGATTGACAAGTAAAGAAGACGAAATATGGCAAGAGTGGAAACAGGGAGACTAAATAGGAGGCTACTGCATGTGGCATGAGGAGAGGTAGGAGGGTTTTATTGGATATGGTAACAAATGGGCAGTTGAGCTAAATGTTAAAGATGGAGCCCACAGGATATCATTCTTACATATAATGTTCCTAGACCCTAGAAGACTAGGTCCACTTCTATTCATTTATTCAATCAGATTTCATCAGGGCTGTTCCTTGTACTCCCCAACATGGGAGTTTGTTGTATGCCTGGCCCTTGCAGCCATCTGAGTTTCCCGCGCTCTCTAGGTGTCCTGGCGGCTCCATAGTGAAGTCCTTCTTTCTCTGTGTTATGACGACGCCTTCATGCCTTGATACACCAGCAACCATATCCTCATTTTATTGTTTTCATGTGTATCTCTCCAGATTATATTTTGTTCAGTTTCATATCCTTGAGGTCTACCACAGAGCCCTGCAATTAGTGGGTGTCAGGTCATTGATGAATGCATGATGAAATGAATAAATGAAAGAATCAACAAATGAATGAATAAACAAATAAATGGATTCTTTGTACTAGAGTCTCATAGCAAAAACCAGAAAACAGAAAACAAATTCATGCACAATGTGGAACAGTCATCTCTTTGTTAATTAAACATTTCCTTAGCCTCCTAAACTAACATAGCTGTATGTTCTCAGTAGATGACTAACATTTCCTCAATTGTAAATTGTGATAATACATGAGGTGTAATGTATTAAGAAGAAGACAGCAACATCTAGCTGCAAACTCTTCTGTCTTTTCCCAGTCTAGTGGCACAGTATTAGGGAGGTGCTGTAAAGAGAAAAAGGACCTAGCCCTATGGACTGATTGTCCTCTAGAAAGCAAGTAGTGCAAAGGAAAAACTGCACAGCAGGGAGGCTGGTTGTTGGTGTAGCTCATCTTTTAAAGCTGTGTGCAGCAAGCAAGGGAAAGGACACTGAAGAACCAAGATGGTAGGTTTGATTTAGCATGTTTAAGGAAAGGAGAATGAGAGGATATCTGAAGTTTCAGAGTGTTGAAGAGGTCAGGGATTAAGAGTTTACTGTAGCCTCTGAACTTGGAAACTCTTGAATGTCTGAGGAAGATATAAAAGATGGGAATTCCTCTTTAGTGGTGCTTTGTTAAATATCACATACTCTGCCATTCAGCTATGGAACCGTGCGTTTAAAGATTTAACATAAAATACTGACAAATAGATTATAAAGTAAAAAATGCATTCAGCTTAGCTTAGAGCCTGGCATACAGTTAGCATCCAGCAAAGGTGAGTTCTTTCTCCTGTGGTACTTGAAGAGATAAGAAGCCCTTTCTTGTACAGAGTAAACAATTTGGGTGATGCTTATACTAAAATACCAGACTTCACCAATACCCACCACCACATCCACATAACAAAACTGCACTTGTAATTCTTATGTCTACGAAAATAGAAAAACTTTTTCTGTTATTATTATTGTTAAGAACAACAACAATGATAATACTGCTGCAAATTATGAAGGTTTTTCTTAGGCTAACCTCATTCTTTTTTTTCTTTTTCTCCTAGAGACAGGGTCTTGCTCTGTTGCCCAGGCTAGAATGCAGTGGCAAGATCATAGCTCGCAGCAGCTTCAACCGCCTGTGCTCAAACAATCCTCCTGCCTCAGCCTCCTGAGCAGCTGGGACTACAGGCACACACCACTGCACCTAGATAATTTCCCTTTTCTAATAGTTGTACTGATCTATGTTGACAGACTGTAAATCCTCTACATATATTAGCACTCATTTTAACACTCATTTAGTCTTAGAGTTAAAAGAGTTAACCCTCTTTTTTTTAAGACAGAGTTTTGCTTTTGTCACCCAGGCTGGAGTGCAATGGCGAGATCTCAGCTCACTGCAATCTCCACCTCCCAGGTTCAAGGGGTTCTCCTGCTTCAGCCTCCTGAGTAGCTGGGATTATAGGTGCATGCCACCATGCCCAGCTAACTTTTGTGTTTTTAGTAGAGACAGGGTTTCACCATGTTGGCAAGGCTGGTCTAGAACACCTCATCCACCCACCTTGGCCTCCCAAAGTGCTGGGATTACATAACATTCATTTAGTCTTAGTTCTACAAGCAATTAGGTATTTCATGCCCACCACCAGTTCCTATGTCAATGTCTCTTTAGTTGCGTTGGGAGCCTTGATCTCTAGTAGACGTTTTAATAATAGTTCCTAAGAACAATAAAAAAGCAGCGCTTCCTGATCATTATTTCATTTTTATTTCATCCTGACTACAGTTGGTGAAATATTAATAAGTAGGGTAGCTATCATTATGCCCATTTAACTGACAAGAAAGTAGTCTCAGACTGGCTGAATACTTGTCCAGGGTTACATGAGATTAAAGTGACAGTCAAAATTCTTTGTGTCTAAGTCCAGAGTTATGTAGCCGCTGAGTTACAAGGCTTGCAGAAATTTTTTTGTAAATTAAACTTTCTATTTTAGGATAATTGTGGATTTATTTGCAGTTGTAAGAGAGAATGCAGAGTGATCTTTTACCTAGTTCCTTCCAAAGCTAACATCTTGCAAAACTGCAGTGTAACAAACAGGATATTGACATTGCTACTGTCAAGATAAGAAATATTTCCATCAGCAGAGGGATACTTCGTGCTGCCTTTTATGGCCACTCCCTCTTCCCTCTTATCCTTCCCCCTCCTTAACCCCTAATGAGTCTCCATTTCTATGATCTTGTTATTTCAATTAGGTTGTTATATAAATAAAACAATATACAATGTAACATTTAAAAATTATTTTTGTCACTCTCCATAATTCTTTAGAGATTCATCCAGGTGGTTCCATGTAACAATAGTTTTTTTCTATTAGTATGCATGTATCACAGTTGGTTTAATCATCTTCCCCTTGAAGGACATCTGGATTGAGTTTTTGTTTTTCTTTTTTGTCTTCAATTCTCGAAAGTTTGACTGTGAGTGTCTTGCTATGAATTTCTGTGAATTTATCCTATTTGGGATTCATTCACCTTCTTAAATCTGTATATGTATGTCTTTGTCTAAATTTAAACACATTTCAGCCATTATTTCTTAGAATGTTTTTCAGGTCTGCCATCTTCCGGTGTTCCAGGACTCAGGGAATGCAAAGGCTAATTTTTTGGCTGTTTGTTTGTTTGTTTGTTTTTGGTTTTGTTTTGTTTGCTATAATCTCAAAGGTCTTTGAGGATCCTTTCATCTTTTTTTTCACTCTATTTTCTCTCTATTGTATAGATGGTCAATTTATATTGTTTCCTCCAGTTCACTGGTATTTCCTCTGTCTCCTCCATTCTGCGCATGCATTGAGTTTTTTATACTGGTTATTGTATTCTTCAGTTCAAAATTTTCCATTTGACCTTTTATCTTCTATTTTTGGTTATGACTTCCTATTTCTTTGTTGAAGCTTTTCAAATAAATTTTCATTAGCTACAAGAATGTTTTAATTGTTCATTGAAGTATTTTTATGATGGCTGCTTTACAAGCTTTGCCAGATAATTCTAACATTTGTGTCATCTTGATGTTGGCATATATTATCTTTTCTCACTTAGTTTTAGTTCTTTCTTGTTTTTGTATGATGAGTAATTTTCCACTGAAATATGGACATTTCAATATTATGAGACTCTGAATCTTATGTAAACCTTTTGTTTTAGCTAGCTTCATCTCACACCATCCTCACAGAGGAAGGTAGGTGTCGCTTCATTACTGCCAGGTGGGGTAAAAGTCCAGGTTTCTTAACTCAGCTTCTGTTGACCTTTGAAAGGGGGCTTCTCATTCCTGCTAAGCAGGAGTGGGAGTTTCATTTCCCCACCAGGCCTCCAATAAAGCAGTTATCCTTTGGCATACATGGGAATTTGCATCCCATGAATATTGTATTTGGATCTGCCTTCGGTTCTGGACACAGAACTTGTGGAGACAGAGGGCTTGTGGTAAACAGAGATTTACATTCATATGAAGGAAATTAATTTTCAACTCAATAAAATACACTGCACAGGTACATTCCCTATACTGAGATAACTTTTGGCCTACTCTGCCTAATTAATTATGTAGATTTTAAATAAATCATTCATTTCTGAAGAAAGTGTTTTCTGACTGCCCTTAGCCAGGCAGATGTGTCTATTCTATATTCTCACATGCTCACATGCCACCCCTTTATGAACCTTAGCATATAGGCAAATTTACTTATTTGTGTGAGTCCCTAAACTAATGCCTCTTCCATTGCCTGCATCTTTCAGGACAACAGGGGCTTTGGCTGTTTTTCTTTACTATTGTCTTCCAAGTACCTAGAAGAGTATCTGAACATGCTAGGAAGTTGCTACATTTTTGTTTAACAAAATCTGCACCTAGGTGGACCTGTGATGTTCAAACCTGTGTTGTTCAAGGGTCCACTATACTTCCCAACATGTGAGGGATGGAAGTGCCTTGTTGCTACTCTCCACGTGGTTTCCACGGATATCACAGGATTAGGGGGCAGGGGTAAAAGTCCCTCTTTCCTACTCAGCCTCCTCTGACACCACCTAATTAGTTTTTGTGGAATTTGGCTAGAATAGAGCGGTTATTATCTAAATGATTTTCTGTCTTGCTTGGTCGCCCCTTTCCTTGTGCTTTGGCTAGAGACAGAGTGATCTTTCGTTGGAGCTTCTCTTGTCTTTTTCCATTATTATTTTGGGGTTCTTGGTTCCTTGAACTCTAGGTCTGAGATGCATCAGGCAAAGCTAAAAGTCAGGGAACTCACCTTGGTGTTTTCCTTGTATCCTGAGATTCCCTAGTCAAGTAGCTTTCTTCTCTCCATATTTCTGCCTTCTAATGTTTGTTTCCATAAATTCTCAGAGTCTTATCTGTACATAGAAGGAACAATAGATAAAATTATGTGTACTTCATCCTTGGTATAACATTTTTAAAGAACATTTGTGAAAACAGAGATGTCAATCATAATAATATTTAATGAGAAGATAATCTGAGTATCTTATTGCTACCATTTATCTTAAGGGACAAATTCTTTTTCCACGTTGATTTGGAGGCTTAAACTTAATCGACATTTTCATTTGAAAAAATAATATATAGATTATGCCAAATCTAAAAATTCACCTCCAATCCCCAAAGAAGCAATTCCCTGGGCTCTTCTGTATGTGTACTGAGGTCAATATGGCAGCAGGTACTTCATGAGGCTACATTGTTGAGGGAACCCAGAGGATAGACAGATCGGCCATTTTTCACATTTAATTTCCTTCTTCATGCAACTGCACAACAGCACTGAGTTCAAACCTGCCAAGACGAATTCATACCTCACTAGCCCTATTCGTTAATTATGGAAATGACACTTATTTTAAGCACCAAAATGTACCATCAACGAAAAGATGGACGCAGCATCTAAGAGTGCTTCTGATGATCATTCAGACCATAAAGTTCTATTTTTTTATTGCCATTTTTTATTTTCCCAAAGCTTTAATGTTTCTTCCCAAAGCAGAATAGCAAAAAGACTTTTTTTGAGATAGGGTCTCACTCTGTCGCCCAGTCTGGAGTGCAATGTTGTGATCTTGGCTCACTACAACCTCCGCCTGCCAGATACAAGGGATTCTCCCATCTCAGCCTTCTGAGGAGCTGAGACTATGGATGTGTGCCACCATGCCTGGATTCTTGTATTTTTTGACAGAGACGGGATTTCATCATGTTGGCCAGGCAGGTCTCGAACTCCTGATCTCAAGTGATTCACCCACGTCAGCCTCCCAAAGTGCTGGGATTACAGTCATGAGCCAAAGTGCCCCGCAAGAATCGCAAAAAGATCTATTATGGATTTAATACAGGACATTTTTAAGTGTGGAAAAACAAGTAGATGATGGTTAAAAGGTGAGATAACCAATAGGTTGGTATATCATGATGGCATAAACCAATCATTTTAAATGATTTTCCACACTAAATTTCCCAGACATTGTGGCCATGAGCCAAGATATTTTATGTCATTAATCCACTAGCTAGAATTTAGTTGAGAAGCTAATTCAGAGAGCTTGGAATAAAAACTTTGAGTTGGGTTTTTGGTAACTCACATGTACTATGTTTAAATGAAATATGCTTGTTGCACCACTGACCCAAATGAGCAAGGTGCTAAGGTATTTGAGATGATTACTTATTTTACATCATGAGAAATTAAGTCTAAGGAGAAAAGGTGCCACATTTTTGCCTGCTTTTTTCTTTCTTAGGGCTATCTATGCCCTTGACGAATTTGATGTTCAGAATTTTTGTCCTTTAGAAGTTTTTAGTAGAGTAATTTGAAAGACAGGTGCTCATTTAAGTGAAAACAAAATTATATATATATATAACATGTATACATATATAGCGCTATATTTTTTTCTCGTAAAATTAAAAATGGACATGTGGATTTTGCTTAAACATTAAATTAATTCATTTTTTCAATTAAATTCATTTTAAAAATTAAATTCATTTTTTCAATGATCAAGAATTACCAAAATGATTGATATTTGTGTTGTTATTGTTTCTAAATATAATAGTGCTGCTTAAAATGGTCATGATATGCATTTACTTTAGATGACACTTTAGGTGACTTATAAAATGCATAGTTCAGATTGCATATGCATTCTGAGTTTGCATTAACATAAAAAACGTGCATTCTAATCCCACTTAGATAACATAGAGAAAAAGCCTACACACCAGGAGAAAACAACTAAAATGGAGATAGGAACCTGTTTTTTGGAAACCTTTTGGCACCCACCATCACAGATCTTACAGTCTCAATTTCTCCTGCACAGATCCCACTGACAAAGGGTATTACATTTTGCTGACATCAGTGACCTGGAATTGCTGAATTATTCCCTGCTTCGGTTTACAGAGGAATAAACCGGTAATTAATTATATATCAGAACATGAGAATTGACCTGGCAATAATGTACAGGCTAAGAATGCTCTATTTACATATGTAGGTTATTTAAAATACGTCTTGTTAAATAAATATTTAAAACACTTCCTTATTTAGCTTATACACGGTTTGGACTGAAGCTGCAATCCTCGTTGCAGAATGTTCGAAAGAGTTGAGTGTTGTCATAGATTTTCATCTCTGCCTGACCTGCAAAATCTCCTCTTTGTGCATGGCAGGGCATACAAAAAATCTCTTTAACGAAAACAACAACATAAACTATCTCTATTGGCGCTGACATATATAATGAAAGTAGAAATTTCATCCTGAGAAAATCACAAAACTTATTTTTAGGTTGAGGGAAGTAGAACAAGAGGCCCAGGCATAAATGAATCACAATCAACATGACCACCGCAGAGAGAGGAGTTAAAAGTAGACAGTAAGGGAAACAAATGATTTCACAGAAAAACGTTCTCCTCGCTGTGGGTCCTTTATCTCTTGTAAATATCAAGAATTGCTTTTAAAGTGGAAATAAAATAAAATACAGGACTTAGGACGTTTCCATATCTCCCAAATCAATATACAGCCAAATTTTGAAACAACCATAATAATGAGAATACACAAAACAACTCCAATAATGTGAGAAGACAAACTTTGCAATTCACAGGACGGCCACGCTAAGATTCAGTTAGGGTCCAAGAAGGTATTCAATGCATCTCTGCGGGCTCAGAAATTAGCTTTCTTTGGGAGGATGTCTCTATACCTGTAACTGCCCAGTTTTCTCCAGAGCATGTTTGCTCCCTTCAGAATGGAATCCTGACCATGACGATTTCTGATCCACCAGGGGGAGCAGTTCACCAGCACAAAACGAGCCTTCCCCAAAGGAAGTCGCTGAAGGCGCCTTTTCCTCCCAATTTACACAGCTGACAACGACTCTGATTTTTATCAGTTCTCCTAGATGTGGCACTCATATACCTCATACTGATTTCATATGCCTGACCTCATGCTGGTGGGATATGTGTTGTTCCATCACGGACACATATGCCCACGAGCAGGTTTTTCTGTAGGACTTGACATTCAGTCCTTGTAATTTATAGGAATTCCTTGTTTTATTATAGGAAGTAATTTAGACCCTGCTTCTTCGCCAGCTTTTATGGACAAAACCGATAGATTTATCAAACTGCTTATTTCATACTTATTCTAGCGCAGGGACATAGTGGAGAAGCTGATCTTTGGGGTGTGTGTAAGGAGGTGTGTGTGGGAGAGATACTCCCCCGCAAGGTCTTGAAGCCAGGCATCTACCACAGCTTGCTGATAGCACCCCTTCTTTCTCCAGCAAGCCTTTTTCCTGTCCTCAGACTAGAGCCCTGGGACTCGGAAGGAAAACAGCTGTCAGAGAAAGGCCAGTGTTGGTGATAAGCCCTTTGTGTGCAAGCTCAGACTTGAGACCAGCCTGTAAAAACAAAACAGCGGTGGACTTCAGGAGAGCTGTGTGTGGGTAGAGAACCTCAAGCCTGCTGGTGCAAAAGCCAACCAGAGGAGTACACTAGCCCTTGTTTTGCAAATGGCTCCACAATCCACTGAAGGAATTTCCCTAGGGGAGCCAAGTTTTAACTTTGACAGAAGCCAGTCCTTTTGGCCCCTTATCCCAAGTCTCTACCCTGGCACTTCAGCTCACTGCTCTCTGACAGTCCTTACTTCTTAAGGTGTAGACTCTGGTCAGCAGCTTTGGCATCAGCTGGGAAATTGTTAGACATGCAGAACCTCAGGCCCCATCCTGGACTTTTGGAGTCAAAATCTGTCTTTTTAAAAAAACCCAGGTGACTAAAATGCATGAAAGTTGAAACTATGCACAAAGACTCTTGTCTCTGAATAGGTCTGCTTCTATTAGGATGCAGAAAAGATGCATAGTTGTGTTCTTCAAATAGAAGTCATAGATGTCAAGATTATTACACGGCCTTATCATATACGTAACCAAACTCTCAAAGCAACAGGTACAAAGCAGAGAATTTAGTCTTTCAGGTAAAAGACTTGGTTCTGGAATGTAGCAGCTTTCTGGCACCTCATTTGTACTTCATAGGTACTGACTCCATTGGGAAGATTAAGTGAGCACCTGACACGCAGAAGATTCAGTTGACGCTTCTTTTCCTCTAAAATTGAGTTTTCAATCTATGAAAATCAACCCGGGATTTGGCTATTAACATTTTTTTCTTTAACTTTACTATTTTCTGCCTTTTTCTTTTGAAGGTAAGGATTTGCTCTGTCACTCGAGCTGAAGTGCAGTGATGCAATCATAGCTCACTGCAGCAGCCTCGAATTACTGAGCCCAAACAATTCTTCTATCTCAGCCTCCCAAGTACCTCAAACTAGAGGCACATGCCAATACACACAGCGAATTTACTTTATTTTATTTTTGTAGAGATGGGGGTCTCATTATGTTACCCAGGCTGGTCTTGAACCGCTGGCCTCAAGTGATCCTCTAACTTCAGACTCCCAAAGTACTGGGATTACTGGCATGAGCCACCTTGCCTACCTTTGCTAATATTTTATTACTTCTGAATAAACCATGGAGAAAGAAATAAATCTTAAGACATCTTATATATTTACTCATTAGTTGTTTTGTTTAATAGCTTTGAAGAGGAGAAAGTTGAAAGAGCTAAAATAATCATTTGAGATTTCTGATGAGATTCCAAGACTTACCCGGACACTGTTTTATCAAGGCTAACTAAAGAAGGGGAATTTATTCTAGAAAAAATAATAAAGAACTATCTCATTAAAAATACCCCCCAAACAGCTAAATTCCAACCACACATCTGTTAATATTGTCTCCTGAACACTCACAGCTGGATGGAGTTAGTGACAGGTATTTGAGTTGTCGTATTAGGACACATTGTCTGTATTTCTTTGATGACTTAAGGAGCAATATTCTGCATTGCTCATTTTTTCTCTGGCCTTTACACTATTCTTTTGCAAATGCTGTAATGTGATATTCTGAATTTTGGCACAAATTCATTAGAAGGCAAAACTATCCTGAATATCAACTGCTTGGTTACCAAGTTGGATATAATCCCTTCCGAGGAAAATTAGTTATAGAAGAATTATGATATTGGGTTTATTTCCTGACAGGGTAGAGATTTAGCATGGCAGGCAAGAGGGAAGGCTGTCCTCAAATCTGATGTCCTGGTTTTGCCCAGGCCTGACCAAGACATTTAAATTCTTCACACATCGAGGAGACTCCTGAGTTCTGGGCCCCTCTATAAGGTCTGGGGTGGGCACGGGGCAGGGGAGGGTAAACATGCAGCTCAATGTGAACAGCGTGGGAGGGAAAATTGGCTTGCATACAGGGAGCTAATATCCAGAGAGTTTTTGACAGCTTCCCCCAAGATCTTCTTTCCTACCCTTCCAGATGGCCTTCCTCGGACAGTTTTCCTCTCTGGGGTCTGCCATTCAATTTTCAAAGGAAATAGCGACATTCCAACGAATAAACTAAAGAGAAGTATTTACTTGTTATTCCAGACCCACTTCAAAGGACCTACAGATTTAATAAAATATAAGCAACTTCCTTATTTACTCCTCACCCCTAAACCAACTTCATTGTTTTACTCAGTAGTCCAGATAATTTTCTTTCTATTCAGTTTATATTCCAGAACATCACATTTTATCGGTTTTAGCTTCCAAATATTCAGCATGATGTGTCCCTATCCCAATTAATTTTATAAGCTTCTGTAGAAACCCAGCAAGAGGAATGTTGAATTAATATGAATATATCTGATTTATTAAAATTTCATCTTGAATAGAGATGGAAAGAATAGGCAGTGAAAGGGAGATAAGTCTCCTCCTGATGCAGACTCATTGCCAACACCAAAAAGGGTGAGAACCTCAGGACTGGCTCAGAACCTCAGGACAAATATACTAGCCCCGGTCAGAGCTGGCTCTGCATAGACTGGAAGTTAGAGAAGGTGAGGGTCTCATTTTCAGGGTACACTGGATAAATTAGATATAACAACTCAGTGAAATGGGAGCTGCTTACTTTTAAGGACACAGATCTTCCCGTTCCTTCTGGGTTTCTTAATTTTTATAGCCATAATCGAGGACAATAAAATTGTTTTTTCTTGGTAAACATTAATGTAAAAGCTGAATAATTAGTATACATTATCACTGCTCTTTTTTTAAGCCTTGTAGCCACATTCACAAGTATCAAAGTCCTTTGCAAGATGAAAACAACCTCAGACATGTAGGAGTGGAGTATTGCCAACATCTAGGAGAAAAAATAAAATGTCTTTCATTCTTTCATTCCATCTTGGGCCAAATTTCTTTGGAGAGGGACTTTTACTGGAATGTGGTAAAAATATAAAAAGTCTGAATGTCGCCCATAAGTGCCTTTCATTGGTATCCCCCTAAAACGAGAGAGAGAGAGAGAGAGAGAATCCTAACATTTAAAGGGTTTGGGGATGAAGCCCTTCCCTTATCTTTTAATCTTTTATCCTTATAAGCATTTCCAATCTGCAAAGGAAAGGGATGAATCCTAGAAATGATTCTCATGATCAACCTTGAGGTTAAAAAGTGGTTTTCTGTGGCTCAATTCTGTTGAATCTTTTCCAGGCTTATTCATATCTGCAACATAAGGCAAGAGAAAGAGTTTAGAAAAATGAAAGATTATCAGGAAGAAACAAAGCTTGCATTCTTAGGAAGTTTATCATCAGAGCAGAATTTTCTGATACTGGGTACGTATTTCCTATGTCAGTCTTGCTCTGGAATCTTCACTTAATAATAGACCCACAGGAAGTGTCCCTTGTCAAGCTATGGTAAACAGTTAATTGCTTTTAAATCGTCTTAAACTGAGGCGTCCTGGATTTCAGTTAGGTAGCTATCCAATTTTTGATAAATACTTCAAAGGAACAACTAATGCTTTACTCTTCTATCTCACTTTTCAGTTTTTGGTATTTTATTTTATTATTTTATTTTTTGTGTGTACAAACGTACCTTTGAAATAGACCACAGCAGGGTCTGTCAACCTCAGCACTCTTGATATTTAGGGCCAGATAAGCCCTTGTTGTGGGAGACTGTACTGTGCATGACAGGATGTTTATCAGCATCCCTGACCTTTACCCACCAGATGCCAGTAGTAACTTTCTCCTCCCCTGTTATGAAAATTGCAATTATTTGCAGATAGTGCCAAATGTCCCTGAGGGCAAAATCATCTTAGTTGAGAACCACTTCACTGCTTTTTAGCTTAGTCCATGCTGAAACATTCTGTGGACAAGTGTCATTCTGTGGAAATTTGTATAACAACTCTTTGGTTTTAATATAATCATAATTATTATTATTATAATTATTTATTATTATTGGCATTGTTGGAACTAAGTTTGTGATCTATCCTTAATAGCAAATGCTTTCGTATTTATTGGAGTCAGTCAGCTTCTAAACATATCTCAACTGGTTATGAGCCAATTTGCCACCTAAGTTTGGACAAGTTATGCACCTCTCTATTCCAGAGTTGTCTCATCGGTAAAACAATTATACCCCTCATAATTCTGACAAGTAAGAACAACTAATCCAAACAATAAGCTAAATGTGGCATCTATGTGAAGGGACTACAAGAAGCAAAATTGTACAAAATAGCAACTTAAAAAGCATATGAGGTTACATAAATATTAAATATTAAGCATTACTGGAATAATGTACTTCTCTCCTAAAAGGGTTAAAGTATGCCCTTAATACCAAGAAGAAACTTGGAAAATGGGAACATAACTACATAATATTCATCTCAAGAAATATCTATTATTCAATGCGTACATATTTCTAAATTCGGTTTCAAAAAAATTACACTCTTCAAAATAACCCCAGATAAACAGATATGTATGCAATCTAATGTGAAGGAGATTTTCAAAACGACATTTCATGAAAAGACAGAAGACAGGATTAAGGCGCATGTGGAAGGATCCATTTTGCAGAGGTCAGATGTGTTCTGAGAAACAGTAAAATCAGCTAATAAAAGTAAGGATGGGGTAACACAGAGGTTGGCTTACCAAAAATAACAGAAGCTGATTCGAAGCTGGTCCTAATACTGTACCTAATTCATTCAAGTGCGCCTGGGCCTAAGCCCAGCCCAGAACAGAGTGCTCTGATGTTTAATGTGTGGTACAGCAAGTAGGGCAGAAGTTGGGAACAGAACACCAACCTTAAGTCTTTGTGTTTATTAAGCTGTATCACATGACGTTCACCTCCCTAAACGGTGTGCTTGGTGTGTCATGGGATACTGTGATGTGTAAAAGAAGGTAACAGAGGTAGATTCAATCACTCCTACCAACAAAGACTTCTTTCTTAAGCCCTTTGAAAGGGTCTTTGGACACAGTTTCCTCGTGTAACAATCACTAAATCCTATTCTCTCGGAATGGTGATACGCCTTTGCTCCCAGCTACCTTTTGAGTCACTTCTCCTCTTTCACTGTGTGGTAGGTGACCTATTTTACAGGACTTTCACCAAATGTTGCCCCAGTTACCTCCAAATTTAATTCTAACAAGAGCAAGGCCATCTTGTGGGAATCAAAGTACTCATCAGGAAGCCTTGTGCAGGGGTATGCCTGCTTACGAAAGACTGGTAGCTATGTCTGTTTTCACTTCCTCTAAATTAATCCTGTGCTTTAAAAAACTCTTTCATTAAAAATAAAGGCTGTAAAAATAAAATAAAACTGCTGTAACAGGCAAGCCTTGATTTCTGAACAAAGTTTGACAACCTCTACAAGGTAGGACCACTAGCTTGGAACTTAGTGAAGGCACGGCACAAAAATGCATTAAAGTCAGCTCTGACTTCCTGTCGCAAGAACTGAAATCACTTTGTGGCCCATATATGCTGTTTCTGTGGGGTGTCTGAAAGGTAAGGTCATCTACTACCTGTAATTTCTTCATAAAAGCGAACAGTTTTTACCTATTAAAACAAACTAACATCGTTTTTGAGTGGAGAGTTGAGAACATTTGTTGATCAAATCAATATTTGCTTTTATCGATGGCTCACTGTTACAGTTGCTTAGAATTCCAAATCAAAGTTTAAAAACAAAATATCAAATATTCTGCCGTTGATTTGGGAATTAATAAAAATTAACATGAAGACTTTTGGTTCATTTATATAATAATGATGAAACCCCAAATATGTCTCCATCACAACTATTTTATTTTCTTCCCTTGTCTAGAAACTGTACAGGTTTAAGAAACTAACAAGCTCTCCTTGGCCTCTGTCTTGCCTGTGATTGGCATTTGAGGAGCCAGGTGAGCACTCATGGTGAGACAAATCTATCATTTTTCCCGGATAAAGCAACACAAGTGTAGCTCTATGGATACGTAAGTAGACCATAAGATTTATGTTCCCTCAAAATATCATCTTAAAGCAAGGGAATTTGTTGTTGATACACCAATAAACTTTCTTCTTATTTCAATTGAATCCATCACCCTGGGTGTATTGATTTCAGTTTTCTTGCCTCAGCATGTTTTCTCTTTCCTTTTTGAAGTAATCCCCCTTGAAATTTGTAGTAAAAATGGAATTCATCTCGCTCCTTCCTTGGATCCACTGGTCTTGGAACTGAATTCTGCTTGCATGCAGACGTCCCAGGGCGTCAGAAGTTGAACTTCTGTTTCTGGGCTGGGAACTGGATCAGTCGTATCCTAAACTAATAAATGATTCAGGGTTTGAGGAATCTTTTCTTTTTCTCTTTAAACTAATCTCAGAACAATACTCAATCGTAAGGTCGTTGTCAACAGCTTGCTCAATTTGTCCTTTTAAAGAACCGTTCCTTCCTGGCTTGGCCAGCTGCAGCCTCTTGACTCGAATGTTGCTGCCTTGGATCTGCTCTGGAATTCAGTCTGGCCTCACATCTCAGCTGACTTTATAATTCAAATGTAATTGCTGATGCACATTCAAAAAACTTCAGGAAACTGTAAATGCTTATTTTAGCTTATAAAAGTGGTGATATTTATATTTGAAGAATGTTAACATGACTATTAGAAAAATGCACATTTATCATCCTCTACCATCTAGGACTCTGTTAGCAGGTCTCGTCTGGGGATAAAGGTTTGAAGAGGGTTTTGTCTATTTATCTTGGATCTTAAAAAGCACAAACTGCCAAAACAGGGTGTGCAACATAGTTGGTAAAAATAGGAGTCCGAAGTATGGTTTAATCCAAGATTTACCGTTGACTAATAAAATAACCATCCTCGTTCTTTTCTCCCTCATCCTTAAATAGCTATAACATCTGACAGTACGTCCCAACCGTCATTGGCCTCTGGTGAGAATGAGCTACCATGGGCCACAGCCCACCATCCCTGGGAGTTCACATCACGGCTTCTGGAATCATCCTTACAGCTCAGGGATTAGCATCTTGAGTTTGGACTCTGGTTCATGGATGTTGCCTCCTGCCTCTCACCACCCCATATCTTCCTCTTGCCTGCTGCCTGATGTTTGTCTTCATGTACAGCTTGTGGTAACCCTTGGGTTGCAGGATTAAGACCAAGTGCCTAAGCATAGACCTCAAGGCTCCTGACTACTCTACCCCTTCCTTGAAGGCACTCTGTGTCTTGGCCACTCAGAGCTACCTAACTTGCCTTGTGTCTACTTTCTCCTCTCACAACTGTAAGTGTTTCCACTGTTACACTTCCAGCTGCTTTAAATTCCCTTCTCCTTTTCTCAACCTGATACAGGATCCATATCCCTTAGTTTCTATAACCAGCTTTAGTTTCTATCACTAACTTAGTTCTATAACTAGCTTTTCACTGCAATAAGCCCTTTCAGTCTATGCGACAGAGAGAGGAGCTGTCCTCTCATTGCTCCCTGGGTCCCTTTACATAGCTTTCACCACGCTGTGGTTATTGATTTACTCCTCTGTGTTTCCACATCCACCTCCAGGAGGCGGTGATCTTCCCAACCAGAATCCTGTTAGTTTTTGTCTCCCATCCCCTATTGCTCAATAAATGTGGGAGGAAGGAGGACAGAGAGAGGAAGTGGAGAGCCCTGGAGGTCTCACAACTTCTATTTGGAATTAACAGATCCACACAGGGCATCTCGACTCTTCTCATCCCCATGCCCTACACACCATACCTGGCCCCACCCCCACGTCTTCCTGGCTTCTGCATTTTACACACCACTCTGTTGAAGCCATATAGCCGCAGATCTACCTTAGGTCCTGTCTTTTCCCCTCCATGGCCAGGCCCTAGCTCATTGGTCCTCCAGGCCCAGCCCAACATGTATGTGCCACTCCCTCATTCCCGTCTTGGGTCCTCTTTTCCTGGGCTATGGCCACAAGAACTTCTGGCAATTACTCAAGAAGTCTCTGCACGCACTTCCCACCTCGTGACCTTGTACGCACATGGTGGTCACTATGTTCTTCCGCCATGCCTCTCTTAGCTAGATCCTCCTCAGCCACGGGATCTCAGTGTATAAATCACTTCCCCAGAGAATTTTATTTTTTACTTCTCTGTTTGAAGCATTGACCTCCTTCTATCTCTCCTTGTTAATTCTCTATAGCAGCCCTTTTGTGGACTTCTTGGCAGACCACAATTTTATATCAATACTCTGGAGGTTTTTTTTTTTTTTTTTTTTGAGACAGGGTCTCACTCTGTTTCCCAGGCTGGAGTGCAATGGTGTGATCTCAGCTCTCTGCAGGCTTCCACCTCCCAGGCTCAAGTGAATCTCTCGCCTGAGCCTCCCACATAGCTGGGACTACAGGTGCATGCCACCACATGTGGCTAATTTTTAAAATCTTTCTGTCTCACTATGTCACCCAGTCTGGTCTCTGCAGTCTCTGCAATTGCCTCAAGCAATCCTCCCGCCTTCCAAAGTGCTGGGATTACAGGCATGAGCCACTGCGCCTGGCTGTGAGATGGCACTTTTTAAATTTCCATGATTGAGCTATCTGAAGCAACAGTCCTTGTTTGTTCCCTGTTTGAAACTTTTCCAACTGGTTTTACTTTTTATTCTGTCTTTTGGTGAAGCACTACTATTTTAATTATCAAAAATCATAATGTGGTTATAGAATCATATCCGAAATGGGCATGGAATACCAAAGAAAGTGTACTTGTATGTGACAAGATTTCTTATGTACCGCTGAGGAAGGGCATCACGTCTGTCTGCAGGGTTTTACTGTATGGGCCCTGTGTAAATAGATCTGGTTGTACTTCATTTGCAGCTGTTGGTGCTTAACAAAACTAAGATGCTCTTGAGAGCACCAGATGGTCCAATCATGGAAGTTTAAAGAGTGGGTCTCCTTTGGGGGTTTTAGTGCCCATTAGAAGTTTACCTAACCCCCTTTCGTATGTGGAATTTTTATCACTATAACACAATCTAAGTAGAATCTTCATTGCTTCTTATGGGTGGACTTCAGAAGAGGGAAATATATCTTGATTTTACTTCTTAGTTAACTGTTATGCTTGAAGGTGACATTTTTGCTCTTTGAAAACCTAGGCTTACGGTTTTCCCATTTTAAAAAATGAATATTGCTTAAGGCATTTTAGATCTCATGATTTTAGGATGAATTCATGAGACAATAATTTAGATTGTATATTAGAAAAATATTTGATCTGGGAAATAGCACCTCAAGGGAAGAGGGAGATGTCCCACTGCCTGAGTCAGACTAGTTTGGATAAAACTCGGTGGGGGTGTGGGGATGGGGCAGGGAGACCAAGCCAAAGGAAACTGGCTCGGTCTAACAGAACATGGTTTTTCCATCTCTAATTTCTGAGTTTGTGACTCTTGTGGGAATTTTTCAACCCATAAAAAGTGCCCTTTTTCTGTCCCTGGTAATGGCCTAATGAAATAAACACTCATAAATATATGAAGTTCCCAGAGATAAGATCTGAACATTGGCCGTCTTTTACCTGGCAGTGGATGTTTTATCACCAGTGAATTGGTCATGTGATCTCTTTCAGCTTTTTTTCTCCCCTCAAACTGAAGGTCAGAATTCTTGTGATTGGGTTCTTTTAAACGTTCTGAAGCCTAAGTGCCTATGATTAAATAAATTTACATCTTATACACTTCCTAACACTCAGTAAAGAGATCATTGGATTTTATCAGCTGCTCATGATGTTCAGCTGAATCTCAGCAACCCTGGCCTAGGACAGAGAGACCCTTTAGAGACAAGGAGAGAGGATCATAAACAGGAAGCAGAGGTAGACAGAGCTCCCTGGCTGTCAATGTTGAATTAAAACAACAAGAAAAACATCCAATGGCAACCGTGACATTGCCAAGAATTGCTTCTATGCGAATGGAGCTTTCTTGGTTTCAGAGTTTCGAAGATGACTTTGTGGTCTTTCGCCAATAGGGTAAGGTAGTACTAACCTGCGCTCTTCTTTCCCGGGTAATTCTCTATAAAGAAACAGGCTGAACATTATCTTAAGCCCAAGAACACAGAAACAGAAAAAACCAATATCATATGTTCTCACTTTTATAAGTAGTAGCTAAACTTTGGGTACTCAAGGGCACAAAGATGGGAACAATAAACAATAAGATTTTCCAAAGCAGGGAGGGAACAGGTAGAGAGTTAAAAAACTGTCTATCAGGTACTATGCTCACTACTTGGCCAGTGGAATTATTAGAAGCCCAATCCTAAGGATCACACAGGATACTCATATAACAAACCTGCACATGTACCCCCTGAATATACTTTTTTACAAAAGAAAAAGAAACAGGCTGGAAATAGATTAGATTTTGTTGTATGCTTTCATTTCTTAGCATCTCATGATCAGTCACAATTTTACTCAGTGTATTTTGCTCTGAAAAAACATAAAAATGCAGTGGTGGTCTGTTCCTGATTCTGAGCAGCCGTGAGTTCAACTTGAGAGCAATAAGGAAGGCAACCTCAAACCTCCCCTGCTATGTTGAGGGCAATGCACTCCTGAAATAGAGTGAATTAGAACTTCCCTTGACTACTTCCTGTTCCCTAGAGCTAGCTCCCTCTTCCTAGGGAGCTGTTTGAATCCTGAAGAATGTGTGTGCTTCCCATGGCTCTTATCCTTGCTGCCTTTGAGCTAAGACGAAGCCTTCTCTCTGCTTAACAACAGCACAGAGAAAAGTCAAATAAAGTGGATGCCTGAGGATGTGTGGAGAACCAGGACAGATTTGCTGTAATTTCATACTTCCTGGTTCTATTTGTGGTTATAGACAGTGTTCATGCTTCCACATAAGTCCATGCCTTGGGATATGCATACACCTTCAATAAATCAAACACTTAAAAACGTATGTGTTTGTTCGTTTGGGCATTCAGTAAGTTATCCTAAATGCACTGAGTCCCCGCCACAGCCCAAGAGGGTGGAGTGGCAAGAGCTCAGTATGAGATCCCCATGCCTGGCTCTACTCCTTGAGACCTCAGACATCAGTTATGGGACTTTGCATGAACCATTTAACCCCTCCAGGTCACTTTGTTTTTGGATGGAGACTGGAAGTCACATTACTTGCTTTGGGTATTTCGTGGAGCAGTTGTGGATCTCTGTTACTATGGAATAATGTGTATCCAAGGGTTTGGCATTATCAAATGGCCAGACATATATGTTATCATTATGGAAAGATTACTAATGAAAAATAAATTTATAAATGGAGTAGTCAACGTGTAAGGCATGGTTCTACCTCTTCCAGGCTCAGTCATCATAAAGAAGAAAAATTCCATGTCATAGTGGTCAGAAAGGCTTTGTTAAAGAGACGCAGGATTGGAGAAGGGAAAGGTGCAACCATCAGAAAGGAAAAGTATGGGCACTGCCAATGAGGCCCTATCAGTAGGGCCCAAAGGACTACAGGTTTAGTATATCTCCATGACATCATTCATTGCACTGGATTTGAATTTTCCATCTTTGTGTCCACCTCTCGGCTTTGTACTGATTGATTTTCATTTCTTATTGACTTTCATTGCTCTAGTTTCTGGTACATTTCTTGCCAGTACAGGTCATATGCAGGATATGTTGGACATATAGTTTTTTTCAACATAAGAATACATAAACAAAGCAATGTACCTTAGAACTATTCCATATCCAAAATCTCTCAGAGCTTCTGCTGTCTAACAACAATCTCCTTTCTCTTTACCACTCACAGGTGCAGGACAAATTGTTTCTCACTGTGACATCTCTTCCACCATTTCTAGTTTTCTGGACTATGCAAATTTACCTCTTCCCTCACCCCACAGTCAGACTTTGCATCCTTATCCTCCCTACCACCCAACTTTCCCACATCCTCCTCATTTGATCACATCTCTCATATCTATTCTCAGCTGGAATCTACCAGTCACCAAATTTCTGCATCCCATCTCTGAAGATGCTCATGCTGAATGGGATATGGACATCACTAGTATTTCCATCAGTATCACATCCAGTTAGTTCTTGTTATAGTCCCACAGTAAAGAGTCTAAAATATATCCCCATACCTCAACACTTTCCCATGGTCTTGGAAGGAGACCTCACTGCCGAGTTATTGAGAAGATAGTGGCCACCTAGTCTGCACAAGATGCTGTTCATTCCTTCAACGCATGTCTGCAGGTCTTCATTAGTTGCTTCTATCTCCATGTAGTGATTTCTTTTGTTTCTTTCTTTCTTCTTTCTTTCTTTTTCTTTCCTTCTTTCTTTTCTTTCTTTCTCTATTTCTTTCCTTCTTTCTTTTCTTTCTTTTTCTTTCTCTCTTTCTTCCTTCCTTTCTTTTTTTTTTGATGGAGTTTCTCTCTTGTCACTCAGGCTGGAGTGCAATGGTGCAATCTCGGCTCACTGCAATCTCGGCTCACTGCAATCTCCACCTCCTGGGTTCAAGCAATTATCTTGCCTCAGCCTCCCAAGTAGCTGGGATTAAAGGCACCTGCCACAATGCCCAGCTAATTTTTATATTTTTAGTAGAGATGAGGTCTCATCATGTTGCCCAGGCTGGTCTCAAACTCCTGATCTCAGATGATCCACCCACCTCAGCCTCCCAAAGTGCTGGGATGACAGGCGTGAGCCACCGTTCCTGGCCCATGTAGTGATTTCTAATTCAAGGACCTACCTCTCATCCTCAAGACCTCTCTTTCTGATTTCTTAATTTCTTCCCTTGCTGTCCCCTCAGAAGATCCATCAGGGGTACCCTGCCATCTCTGGCATTCCAAGATTCTCTCTTCATTGGCTCTTTTCTCCCAAGTAATTCTACTACTAGATGATTCTCCAAGAAATCTGGGCTCTGTAGTCAAATAATCTTAGGAACTAAACTATGATATACCATGTCACCATTTTGGATATTTGTAAGACAAATATAGCCAATTAAAGATAGTAAAGCACCTCATTCACTTTAGTTTTATTAGGGTCTTCTAAATGGTTTATAACTTTATCTTTTTTTTCCCTTCAAGTAACACCCATTAACACTCTACAAAACTTTTGAGATGCAGAACTTATTTGGACTACTGCTTTAACACATAAAATGTCCACATCTCTACTATTAAAACAATAATCAAACATGGAAGACTTTCATAGTGTTGACAAGCCTCAAGATTGTTTTCTCATAACTTCTTCTTACCACTATTTTGATTGAGGAGAAGTTTTTATCTCTAATTCTCCTTCACACAATTCTCATTACTTTAGCTACCAATTAAACGTAGAGGCTCAATCTATAGCTCCCAGCTCTCTCTTAAATTAAATTGCTATATTTCTGACTGTGTTCTTGATGTCTCCACCAGTTGGCTTCTTGTAGCATGAGCTGAACATGTTTGTTACTTATTATTGCTACCAACTACCACACCAGACAAGCTCTCAGTTGGTGGTACCAAATTCTTCTTTGTTCTTTGTACCATCATTAATCTTTTGAACTGAATATGAAAAAGTAGGGATGCATTTTTTAAGTCAAATATACCTACAGATTTGAGCCATGCTCCATTATTTGCCAATTATTGAGCCTCAGGATCCTTATCTGTAAAGTAATGGCAAGAATACTTATTTATAGACTAAATAATAGTGGGTGCTTCATGCATATACTGTCTTTTCCCTTTGAAATATCTCACAGTTCCATTTCTTCTTTCTATTTCTCTCTATTCCTATAATTTAGACTCTGAAAACTTAACAGCCTCAATATTTGCTTTTAGGACTTTCATATCTCGCCCCTGTCCAGAACAATGATGCAGAGTTACACTATACAGTATATTTTGTGTATATATGTAATATAAACCATTATATTGCTATCCTGTCACAATAATATCCTAAGAGAAAGACATGTATATGATAAATAGTCTTTCCATCACACAGTGTGAAAATTATGCTTTATTTCACTTGGCATTTGAAGTCATGATTTTACTTCAAGTACAACTAAATATTTGGAACAACATGGACCTTTATAATAGAGTTTGCTAAGTACATTTTCCGCTGTCTCCTGAGAACTGAAAAAGCTGAGAAATGTAGTTTCAGACCAGAGTACATCATCCTGTCATGCTACTGATTGTTTTACCAACTGGATTCATAGATACATGGCCAACACCCAAGGAAGGGGAGAAGAAAATGACAGTGGCTGAGAGATGTAAAGTATCCCCTTCGAACTTCATAATTTGGAATTTTTAAAAATATTTATAATTTACAAGAATAAACAATGAAGTAATCGTCCATAGGGTTCTCTGTGGCCACTTTGGACTTTTAAACAGTGATGGGTCACTCTTAAGTATCTAAAGTTCAGATTCAGTTTGGATCACAACCAAGGCATTCAAATAGATAGATGAAGTTTTTCAAACCTCTGGAGATTGGAAATGTGAGCTGGAAATCTCATGCCCCTTCATGGTATTTTTGATTCTTCTGGTTTGGGCAGAAGTGGGAAATGAAGTTTAAGTTGAGCATTTTAGATTACTAAAAATTAAACTGATAGTTGTCCAAATATGGACTTTATAGTACAGATATCCATAAAGCACGCCCCTTTCCAAAGTTCGCAGTTTTAGAAAATAGAAAGTCTTCATTATCTGTGTTTTAGTTTTTAATTAATTGTTTGTTTTGGATAGTTAATAGTAGAAGAAATTATACAGTTGACCAAGTACTTTCTCCACAAATTTGTTTAGCTCCCAATTATAGAAGTGGTTTGAAACGCAACTCTACTGCCTTATTTTTTCTTTCTGAATTTAGAAAACTCTCTCTCTCTCTCTCTCTCTCTCACTCCAATTCCTTCATTATTTAAAGTGCTTAGTTCCATTGGAAGGGATAACACATCTCATTTGGTTTAGGCACATTAAGGCTGGGTCTACACAACCAGAGTTGAAATGCAGCAAGACTGAAAAATATTGTTCACCTGATTTCTGGAAAATACAGATGTTGGAATGTCAGGGCAATAGTTGGGATGGCACCTTCAAGTCCGTGCTATTTACTTTGGTTGCAGAGATAAACTGTAGCAAGTCAAATCAACTGATTTTTTTGTTTGATCTGAATAAGCTGAAATTGCTAAAATGTACAATGTAACACTTTCTATCATGTAACTCACAGAAAGTAAATTCAATTGGATCTCAAGGAGAGAAGGGCACATCAGCTCCAAAAGGTATATTAAGATACTCTCATCCAGGCTCCCTCTTGTAATAAGTTTGAAAACATGTGCCCTACCCTGGAGCTTCTTGTTCTTTCCATGACACCATGGTTTTATTCAAAGCAAAAGCAGCTCAGGGAGGAGCAACAACATACCATGACTGCAGTCAACAAACAGGCAGAATAGGCCGGGCGTGGTGGCTCATGCCTGTAATACCAGCACTTTTGGAGGCCGAGGCAGGCGGATCACCTGAGGTCAAGAGATTGAGACCATCCTGGCCAACATGGTGAAACCCTGTCTCTACTAAAAATACAAAAATTAGCTGGGCGTGGTGGTGCACGCCTGTAGTCCCAACTGCTTGGAAGGCTGAGGCAGGAGAATCTCTTGAACCCAGGAAGTGGAGGTTGCAGTGAACCAAGATCGCGCCACTGTACTCCAGCCTGGTGACAGAGCAAGACTCTGTCTAAAAAACAAACAAGCAAACAAACGGAAAACAAAAACAAAAAACAGGCAGAATAGTTTGTGCCAGCTACCCTTTTATTCCTACTAAGTGCTACTGTTCCTTGCACTTAATAGGTGAGCAGTAGTAGTAAATCCTTATTGAATTTAATACATATCTTTGGGAATCATTGTTCAGGCTTGATATCCAAAGGAGAAATAAAAATGCCAACCAAGGTGAACTTACGTGGTTTAATTCTTTTTGTGTCCCTACACCACCTTCTAGTCCCATCCCATAAGCTAAACACCTATACACAACAACCCAGGGCAGCTTGGAAATCTTCACTGAGACAAGGGAGGGATTTATTTGCCCAACATTTAGAATGTGACACAGACAACCTGGTTCAAATCCTGAACCAACCATTTACTAGCAGCCACATTATAGAATGTTGCTAAATTATGGAATACCTGATGTATGCCCTCCTTCAACAAACCTTGCAGGGGCTCCAGAGAAACATGTACTGTTCAAGGCACTGGAGATGAAGCAGACAGCAAAACATTTCCCAGATGCCAAGCTGATTACGGAGTACATCAGTATTGTTGAGATGCCTCTAAATCCTCCTATTCTCTTACTTCAAACCTACTGTCTTGAGATCTCTCTAGTGAAACCTAGGGGTCTCTGTGGAGCAGGTATGAACCATAGATACAAACATGGTAAGAAGACAGTTTCTCTCCTCTAGGCATTCCCAGTATGGGAGAACCATATGCATATAATGCATTGCAGGAGTGTATTAAGACCTTTCATAGAGACACAAACCAAGCATTCTGTAGTTATATTCAGAAAATATTTGAAATTTGCCTAGAGAAGTTAAAGAATAAGTAACTCACTTGTTTTATGTGAGGATAAATTGAGACACAGGATGTGAAAACATTTATTAATTGCATCATTGATATAAACATGTAAATATATTTTTGCTTAGTAATATATTTGAATATATATTAACAGATATATATGATTTTCTAATATCACATATATCTTATACACAGCCGAGTATGTTTCAAGTTCCCATTATTTGAAAGGATTAAAAAATAAGCTCCAAGTTGTTCAGCAAATCAAATAAATTTTATATTCTGAAACTAATAGGCCACTGCATTAAAACATTTTTGATAAGTATAATTACATTTTCTCTGATCTTTTAGTATTCTCTTACTTGGTGTGTGTGTGTATGTGTGTTTGTGTGTGTGTGTTTCTGGCTTCCTTCTTTATTAAAAATCCTCATTCCTATTGTTTGTTTGCCTAATGTATGTAAACAAAAACTCTCTGGATAAGCCCAATTAATACAATGTAGATTAGCATTAATTACTTGCA
Organism: Pongo abelii; assembly: GCF_028885655.2. NCBI lineage: Eukaryota > Metazoa > Chordata > Mammalia > Primates > Hominidae > Pongo > Pongo abelii. The sequence continues at coordinate 98,422,417 of NC_072001.2, forward strand.
AATTAAAATTATTTTTCTTTAATTTCTTACTAATAGGTCAGAAAAGCACCATTTATTCTTTTTAAACTCTTAAGTTCGCATTTCACTTGATTTTTCGTGCTAGTCTATAATGAGTAATACTTGTACTACAGAACAGAAGGATTCTGGAGAAAGATCCTCCAACTATTCTCCATTCCCCATAGATGCTGTGGACATTTGAGTAGCCTTTTGTGCACCCCAGCGGAGTTTTTGACTCACTCCCCACTCACAGCACCATCTGAAAAACAGCAACAAAATCATAAGCACAGAGAGGTTTGGACTTCTAATGCTACTGCTGAGTATTATCCTTACCCTTGGAATGTTCATTTTGACATTTTTATCCCTAAGTCATTCACTACTAATGTAAACATGAGAGCTTGTTAAAACAGTTCCCTGAGCTGCCCTGCTGGAAGCTTCTTTCAGGCTGGAGAAGTCATCTCACTGCATCTCTTTCTAAGCTCTGTTTTGGTCTCTGGGACTCACTACAGCCTGACTTCTTACTGCAAGCAGTACATTTCAATATGAAGTCTCATCAAATGCTTTTCTTTGATGGGGTACAGAATCCAGCATGTTTCCTGGCTGAGAATGCTATAATATCTGCAGGGAACTTTCACAAGTTCGTTAGGCAAGACCTTCCCCATAAATCTAGCAGTTGGCTTTTCAAGGTGCTCTTTAGCTAAAGCCCACTGCAAACATGTCGAGTACTTCTTTTTACACCTGATTTCTTTTCAGAGTCCATGAACTCAGCAACTGGTGAAGCCACACTTGAAAAATAATTTAATGTCACTATTCAGTTGGTTGTCAGTTACAAGGCCTGAAATTCTTCTGGGGGCATCTCAAGATGCCTCACTCTGATTCATTGTCAAGAGGCATTATGGGTAGCTGAAAGACTGAGCTTTGGAGAAAAGGCTGTCTTGAGGCTCAATTCTGACTTTGCCACTGGAGACTTTGGGGGAGTTATTTAACCCCAGCAGCTCAGTTGTTCATATATATATATATATACATATATATATATATACATATATATATATACACACACACACACACACACACAACGATAGTACACACTATAGTTAGTGTAGATCTATGATTATTGTGAGGACTAAATAAAATTATGCATAAACAGCCCAGCAGTAGTAGGTCCTTAATTAAAAAATAGAAAACACAAATCTATTAAATAAACTTTCTATAGGAATTTGCTTTTTAAATCAGCAAACCTCCTAAAGTCAGTTAGAGCAGTGAAAAGTTGCTTTAAGTTCTGTCAGCATGAGGCTTTTGGAGATGTCCCTAAAGAGCCTCTTTTCTCCTTCTATTACCTTGAAGTTTGAAGTGATAGAAAGTTTTCATTGAGAAAAGTAAGGCCAGGTTCTCAGGATGGCAATGGTTTCTACCAATCAGACCTGAAATATATACAAGTGACATAAAATGGGCTCTCATTTTACATAATTAATCGCTCTCTGTTTTAAACCTAGACTATGTGGCCAGCTTTCTTTCATTTTACACACCACTCCCTTCTTTCCAGCCATCTTTCAGTATACTAAGAATAGTCATACCCTAAACCTAAACTGAACTGGCCTCGGATTTTTTTCTTTATACTCTACAGTCTTTTCACTGCTCTAATTCTCTATCATGCCAGAATGTTATAAAGAAGGCGTTTGTTTATTTGAACTAAGTCAATGACCTTTTCAAGCATTTTCATCATGAGTTCCATATTACATAGAGTACCTTCTGTGCATAATGAACAAATAGGATCAAATTCCGAGACCTTATAGGATAAAACTACATTTCCCCTCAGGTCGTCAATTTTTTAAGGAGATGCTCTGCAGAACAGATAATGTTGATATGATATTATGGAGACACATCGTGACAGGGTAGCATTTTGTCGCAGTGGTGATGTCTGAACTTCAGAAGATCTGGATTCTGAGTTTGAACACACTGCCAAGAATGTGGATTTCTTTTTAAAGCATCCAGATGTTTTGTGTCCATAGAGCTGGGCTTTTGGAAGCTGTTTATTTGTTGGTTTATATCAGGACAAGAAAGAGTACATTGCCTTCTTGAGTCTCACTCAAGTCATTTCCAGAGTCTGAGAAACGCACCACACCTTCAAATACCTATTCTTGATTCTTTAAATGTTTTGTGTTGGACTTTGGTTGACAGTATCAAGCTAGATTTATTTTAAAACAAACACACATTTTATTTTAAGCAAAGTCAAAATGTTAAATGCCATTGCATACAAATTAGGGAATGGAATGGAGGACTGGAGGGATTATTAGAAACTGACTTTTTATGACCTTGATATTTCCCCACAAACACCAAAGGGAAATCAACCAGGAACTTTGTGTCCTTCCGCCTCTGTGTGCCTAAATGTGTCACGTGTTAGAGCTGTCTCTGTCATCTGTATACAGCTGCCTCTGTACGCAGATTCCACGATGACCATCAGTGATGGAGACTGGATTATTGAGGTGCAAACTAATTAACTTTTGATTCATTTTTACTATCATTTATCTAAAAGAGTTACAGCACCGAGGATTTGGCTCCCATGGAAAGATTATGAACCACTTCACTCAGCTACCTTACTTCTGGAGATATTTGACTAGCTTTAGGTCATAAATAGAAAAACTTAGTGTTTCCATTTGGCAACTCATGTCCCTTAAGAGCAGAGGTTTTTGACTTTGTTGACTGCTGTGTTCACAGTGCCTAGAAAAACACAGCCCATGCCTGTTGCTTCTAACATATCTGCTCAATGAATGACTAAATGCTTCAGACCAGTATTATGAATTGCCTCCATTTTGAGCATGAACATCAGATCCAGATTATCCAAATCACAAATTTTGTTATTGTCTGTTTTTGTGTTAAGATGAAAAATAGACTTTCCCACAATGATGAGTGAATTGTTCATAGAAATAGTTTGATTACAACGAGGAAGAGTTCTGTACTTGAAACTTCACGGCAGTGGCGAAGAGGTCTCTCTCTCTCTGATGAGCTCCCTGAGAGATACCATGAATTGGTATCCACCTTCTTACATATATTGGAATCTGTTCATACATTCAGAGTAGGCACTTTCCCAAAACATTTTAAGCTTTTATGTGTTTCTGTTTGTTTTTTGAGACAGAGTCTTGCTCTGTCACCCAGGCTGGAGTGCAGTGGTGCAATCTCGGCTCACTGCAACTTCTACCTCCCGGGTTCAAGTGATCCTCCTGCCTCAGCCTCCCAAGTAGGTGGGATTACAGATGTGTGCCACCATGCTCAACTAATTTTTGTATTTTTAGTAGAGACGGGGTTTCACCATGTTGCCCAGGCTGTCTCGAACTCCTGACCTCAGGTGATCTGCTGGCCTCGGCCTCCCACAGTGCTGGGATTACAGGCTTGTGCCACTGCACCCAGCCATATTTTAAGCTTTTAAATGTTGTGCTTCATTATTTGATCCATGAGTTGTCCAGAGAATAGAGCACAGTTTGGTTCAATTATTTTGGGGTAGGAAGTAGAAGGCACAGGAGTTATTTACAGTAGTAACTTTTATTTTGCATTATTAAGTAAAACTTATAATTTGTACTTAGAATAATAACTACTACCAGTACTGTTACAAAAACAACTACCAATTATTGAGAGTTATGTACCAGGTACTGTGGCTTCACAAAGCTTTATGTGATGGGTAGTATTCTTTTGGTTCTACAAAAGAGGGAACTATAACTCAAAGACTTCCACAAGAATGTAGAGCTAGTAAAATGTTAAAGAGTTGGGATTTTAACCCAGATATGCTAGATATATGGTTTACATAATTCTAGTTAACAAATCCTAAGTCCTGCTTTTCATTTTTGTGAATGAGTCATCAAACATAAGAAGTTATGCAAACCTTAATGAACTACGTTAACCTTCTCATAGGCTTCCAGAAAACAAAATAACAGAAGTGCACAGGTTACCTTAAAGATGCACTGTTTACATCCCAGACTAAATCAGTGCTCATACAGCTGCTGAGAAAACCACATGAGAGCTTGAAACAGAAGGGAGGGATCTATAATGCTACACTGAAGTTTAATATCAAATTAAGTTTTTTGTTTGTGCCTTTTTCAACCAATGATATACTTGAAGACATGCAGTTTCCTAGGGAAAAAATAATTCAAGAACTTCCAAAGTTATGCTTAGATAATGTGTAAAGAAGGCTAACAAGAAGAGATATAACTAGAAGAGATTTTAAGAATCACTCAGCTAATCTTCCTACTTTGTGCACTATTTGTACCAAGAGATAAGGAGCGAAATAATATGGTAACTATCTTGTACTGAATGGCATTATATAAGCAATGGACACATTCAGGAGAGGATTACTAAAGAAATCTATAGAGTTCCTGAGTGGTACCTCACTTAGTGCCACTTTATTTTGTGCTGTCAACAATGTTGTGTAGTTGAGTTCGGCTCTCTTTATTTATATATGTATATATGAGTCAGCCACTTTCCCCATGAAGATTAAATGAGATAATGCATGTGAAGTGTTATCTAAACCATAATGTGCCATGCAAATATTAGATATTGTCACGGCCCAGGAATTTATAAGAACTCTCCAGTTATTCTATAAACAGGTTACAAGCCAGTGATATAAGGCTGCTTGAACTACTGTGCAGGGCATTTGTAACATCATCAAAGAAAAAAATGGGTGGAGGAAGGATGAAGAGCTAATCGGTGAAAACTTTTCTAGTTCTTAGAAGATTTCACTTCTATTTCTCTGAACTAATGTGTAATAAATCTTTTACTGGCTTCTGGCTTTCCAGGACCTGGAAGTCAAGCTTCCAACAGACTGGAGTTGAAACTGGTAGCAGGGAAGAAGGAAAAATTGGTCTCTCCTCTAAAGGATGTTGTCATTGGGAGGATCTTGGCATAAGAAGCAGTTTTTTGACCTTGAGGCTACGTGAAGGGTTTCCTTAATCTAACTGTGCCCAATTACTAGCAGTTTTCACAGCAGTATGTTTCAGCAGCTTATCAAAGAATAGAAGCAGACAGTAAAAAGAGAGGGGCCAGGATGGGTTTCAGTGGTTCTGAATAAGTCAGGCTTCTGGTGATCAGCAAAGGAAGAGCTGGTTTCCATAAATCAGAGAGGTAGTTAGCAAGGGTGAGTTGGGACTTAAGGGAACTTTGCCTTGAAAGCCCAAAGACTTGTACTTGTGCCTTAATTATACAGCTTAGGTCCTCAGAGAAGGGTGTGACTTAGAATAGGTGAGGCTGTTCTGTCAGCTGACCAGAGAAGAAAGCGCTGATCTTATAGGCATAAGAAACTGAGCTTGGGTGAAGATGAAAGTGTATACTCCTTTTGGGGTTCCCATTGCTCAGCAGAGTAATGGTTGTGTTGGTATTTAGCTGTCTGAAGATGTAAAGAAGTGTCTTCTATTCTGGTGGAATATTAACAATCCCTGAACCTCTCCTAATCAAGATGTCATGTGTACCCTCACATCAGACTAATTGAACTCAACAGGTTGGTGGGTGAAACTTCGGCATTTTATTTTTAAGCTTTCCAAGTGATTCCAATTGCAGTCAGGCTTAAGAACAATTTACTTAAAAGTTTTAAGATGGAAATTTGCAAAGGGCTGCTATTCAAATCACTGTTCCTACAGCTACTTAGCTGTTTATGATCTAAGACGACACCTGGATATGTGTCAAAGGTCAATTATTAAGAGGGTCTGGCAGTGAAAACTGATACCGTCCAGGTGGGCCTTCTAAGATAATAACTTGCTATGAAGCTTCATGTTCGTTTCCACATTAGGAATGCAGAGGCAGCATATTAGGAGGAAGCTGGCATGGTCTGATTCTAGAGCACATGCTGTGGGCTCTATTTCTTTACAGTACACAGAGGAGCCTCAGGACAAGGCCTTCCCCACTCCTCCAAATGCCCACCTACAAGACTAGGGGGATACTTCCTTTTGAAATCAGCCAGCTTGCCTGTCACTGACTGTTGCAAATGACTACTGAATTTATATAAAGTTCATTGATGTTCCTTGTTGGGTTTGAGATTATAAATTTTTTCTGCCGGGCTGTCACTGGGAGTAGACTGGAAAGCTGGAGACAAAATTCCCATAGCTCTGGTAGACATAATGACTGGCATAACAACTAGAGACTGGATAGTTCCAAAAAAAACTCAAGAACTTAAGAATGTTAATATAAGGTAATGAAGGCAAGGGATATGTGGAAGGTAGCCTGTTGAAGATTCCAACAATCTTGATTATAGTTTTGTTGCTTTTTTTTCATCTTTCTTTACCCCTTGTGCTAGCATCTCTGCCCAGTTCAAAAGGTTATGAGAGAGACCAGCTAGAGCAGAACTGGCCAGAACCTGGAGTTTTGACCAACCACCAGGGGCTGATCTTTAAAAAGTTTGGACTTCTAAGGAAGTCCAAGAGTAGCTGACTGGTGGATAACTAAGCAACAATGCAAAATAGGGCTCCACGGCTGTCTAGCAACAGACATGGGTAGAGATCCAAGATGGAGGGCATCTGGTAAGCACACTAGATCACATGAATCTCCAGTCTTGAGCCCCAGAAATGGGAGAGCTGGCAGGACTCTAAGAGAACCTGTTGGAGGGTGCTCAGCACAGGGGTACTATACAGGAAAACAAGGCAATGGGTTGTACTTGGGCACATGGGCAGGATGAAACACATTAAACTGGACTAGGAGTTAAAACCTTGTCCTATGAAATCAACCTTGAGCCCAGCCTCAAGAAATGAGAGAAGAGTTTGTCCAGGGGCCAAGGGGACTTCACGCTTGGCTGATGAACTCCTGGTCTACAGCTCCCTGAATTCCCCTTACCCAAGGTCAAGATGAGTTCCAGTCATGTCAGAGCTGGACCTGTAGGTTGGGGTTAAGTGGTTCCAGCTTCTATATAGAGGCAGGAAGCCAAAAGGATCATTACCATAAGTATTTTTTTTTAAATTCACAATTCTACTTTCCTCCCTCAACTACAATTTTGTTATATGGACATGGTCTAAGAGTATTTGCAGAGGATAAAGATTAAATAAACTTTTCCAAGTAAAACACAGTTAAAGGCTACTTCACTGTGGCCAAATTACTTTCTGCAAAGGCCAAAATTACTTACTGTAGAGAGCAACCAAATGCATTTGATGCTCTTTAATGCTCTAGAATATCTAATGTTATGTAGAGCACATAATATACTTTAAGTGAGTGCATATCAATACATACAAGAAAATCATAGCTAAGAAAATTATATGAGGCATATAATTAATATATTTGAAATATCACTACTATCCCCATTCTAGCTTATTTTAAAGTGTGCACTGATTTTAAATTTTTTTAAGCTTCTGCAAAACTTTATTCTTGTTTTCTGTCTTTAAAATTGTAAATCTTAAATATTTAGAAGATATCTTGCTGTCATGTAATATCCGATATTCACACACACACGCACATGGGTACACAAATACACACAAACAGAGACTTCCAATGAGAAAACAACCTTGTAAAAGGAGTTTGGGGAGTGCTGTGTTAACCAACATATTGCTGAGTTAGCAACTAAATAACCAGCTACATACATCCCTTTTGTATCATTGAGTAGTGTGCATTCTTAAAGTGATAATGGAGCTAAATTTGGAGAGAACAGGCCCTTAAGTTTCAATTTATTTGTTTCACAATCACAGCCTCAAACTGAAGGGAAAATTACGCTGCAGTTTGATAAATAAAGCACTATACATTCAAAAAAAAATGCAAAATGAAAACTTTTAGAACTTCAAATAATCAAGGATCTTAGATTAATTTCATCAGTGGTTGAGAGTTTTTTGTTGTTGTGAATTTGCTGGAGAATTTAGTATGAAAGCACTCTAACTAGTGTCTGATTATATCAGTGTCTCTATTTCCTTTTAGAACACACATCTGTTGTTGTGGGGGGTTTTTGGAGAGGAGAGTGTGGTTGTGGTTATTATGGAAATACGGCAAAACCAAATATTTTAAAGCAGATGAGAAGAAACCCACAAACAGTTGGCTCACAAATGTTGTAATGCTTTCTACACCCAGGCATAAAGCAAGTAGCAGCGGCAGCAGCAGCAGCGTTCCTGGTGGGCTCTGTTTTATCTGTTTCAAACACTGGGCTGCTCTTGTTAGTTAACTGACTGGAGATTGTTTTCTCCCTTTATCCTCTCTCTCTCTTTTTAATTGTTGTTACTCTGTTTTGCCTGAAAGCTGCAGTATCTCACTGTTCATTATTCCCTGTTCAGTCAAATCCTGTCCAAAATTAACTCATTGTGTGCTGGAGTTCTTCTCAAGCTCTCTTTTCTTACAAGATGCACAAAATAGACCTCACTGTAGCTCTTCTAAGAAGTTTGCATATCATACGGATAATTCTTTGAATTAACTCAATGCTGACTTTACTGGGCTGTGTTTCTTTAATATTTACAAATTCTAACTAGAAATATTTCTAATTATTAATAAATTGTTATAAAATTCTAAAGTTTCAACCATTTTAATCCTCTCTCTCTCTCTCTCTCCCTCCCTCTCTCTTATATAAACCTAGTTCCGCAGACCCTGTTTTGACTTTAGTTTCTCTTTTTTATTTTACTTGGAAATTTTTAAAAGAGTCTTCTGAGTCTCCAAACTAAAGCTATAAGACAGAAAAAGGAAAGCCATCAGTCAATACAGCTGGGGAGCTAGTTTCTCATATCAGCATCGAATTCCAAGGTATTCAACTTGAACTAAGTGCAACCATCAGAAAAACTATAGAAATGGGAAAGTTGCTGTTGTAAATTAATGATTATTTGCTGTGTGCGTTAGAGTTGCGGTTTGTACCACATTTTATTGTGATGTTTTATTCTTACTCAGTGCAACAGTAATTGGGTCTTAAACATGATAAAGTATCTTAAAGGCTGCATTGGTAGCTGAGCTGCCTACAACAGGTTTTTAACTCTAGTTAAAGAAGGTTAATCAAAGCTAATGAATCTGTTTTATCCATTGCCATGAGTTTTTTTTTTTTTTTTTTAATGTGCCAGGAGGTGACTGAACTAAAATCCGGATTGTTCAGCTGTGAAGGCAAATACATTTTTAGCATAATGATTTTGCAAGCCTCTTTGATGGCCCTGGGTCTGTGGATGGCAGGTACCTGCAAGCTCTGTAGTTTTCTTATCTTTCTACCACTGCTCACTCTTCTGCCATTAAAAAATATGAGCCTTATGAAAATACAGGAGAGGGAATGCAATCCCACACTACAGCCTTCAGTGTGAGAATATCAAGAGACTGTTGCATTCAGAAGTTCAGAATAGCTCTGCTCTTTATAAAAGAATATGAGGAGCCCCCTAATAAGGCCAATTCATTAGAACAAGTGTTTGTTACTAAAACACACCACGCAGGACCACAGGGATCCGAGCCAGACAGCACAGCAATTAAAGTTGCCTCCCTTCCAAACGCAGGCGGCCCACCAACTCTCACCCACGAGTTCTGCTTTGTTTTCCTATTAGAAATGTGATTGAAGAATGCAAGTTCATAATTTGTTCATGCAGCAGAAGACTAGTAACTCTCTGGTTGCAACATCCTTTTATACACTTTAAATCAGAATTAAAAAAAAAAATTCAGGTTGCTTGTGTGTGTCCTTTCTGAAAGCGCAGGAGGAGCAAAACCTTTTGCTCTGGGAATATACCTTGCTGCCTAGAAAACATTGCCTAGTTGCATTTGAAAAAATGCTCAGCGAGAGACCATCCTCCAAATATCTAAAATCACAGTAGTGGAGGGTTTTTAATTTTAATTCCAGCATTTACAGAAAACACACACACACACACACACACACACACTCAGCCTGCAGTGACACCTTTCCCCTCCCCTTTGGTGCTCTGCGGAGCTTTGGAATGAGATTCATAGCGACTCAGGACTGTTGCTGGCAAGGAAAACCCCCTGCCTACCAGACAGAAAGAGGGGCGGGGAGGGCCATTGTGGCTTTCCCTCCTGCTCTCTTTTTAAGCCCAAATAATATTTGTACTTTGGGGGGGAGGGTGCAAAAAAGGGATCAACATATGAAGCAAGGCAGAACCCAAAAAGCAAGGGGGAGAAAAAAGCTCAAGGAGAGAGACCAGCTTTGGTCCGAGAAAGGGCCTACATCACAGGTTTCAAAAGCATCTTTTTTCAGTTTCACAAGCCACAACCCCCTTGATGAAAACTAGTTGCGAAATTCAGCGCCTGTTAGGCCTCAGCTAATTAGAAAAAATGGGCTTTTTTTCTTTTCCTTTCTTTCTTTAGCACCTTTTCTTTCAAGCATTTAGTCTCAGGAGGGGGATCCAGGCTCTTGGCCGGGCTGTTTTGAAAACACGCCTTTGAATGCCTCTCCCTAATTCACGCCTTTTGTTTTTCAGCTTTTGTGTTTGCCAGTTTGACCATATAACGTTATACATCTGGTGTATAGCTTGTTGGGGGCTTTTTTCTCCCAGGGTTCCTATGCATTCCCTATAGGACCCTCCTGAGCTTCAATTTGAGCGATCGTGTAACATAAAGGGGGTAAAGGAGAGCCTAGGAGGCTGGGGAGTGGGGGGAAGGAGGGAGCAGGAGAGGGGAGGAGGCCTGGGGGAGACAGAGGGAGAAATGAGTGAAACATAAAAAAAAAAAAAAGTTGAAAAGAATTCTTTTGCTCTCTTCTTTTCTTCTCACTGTTGCGACTGGACCCTGAGTCAGCCGGCGACAAGGCCTCGGTGGGAAAATGACGGGGCCTCAGAATAGATAACTCATTGGAATTCTGGCAACATATTCGTAAATAAAACAAAAGTGGGGAGGCAGACTGGGGGAGGGCGTGTGTTCCTGGGGAAGCGCAGAGCTGCACAGGGCAGGGCTAGGAGGACATTTCCAGGGCCGGCTCCCTGCCTTGCCTCTTGCAGGGGAAATCTAAGATGGTCAAAGGAAAGGAATCCAACGGTTTTGCCCAGGCTTGTTTAGCAAAGCTCTTGCAGCTGGAGCTGTTTATTATTGCAGCTAGGAAGATGCTCTTCCAAACACACTTCCCAAGCTGAGAGAGCTGAAATAATCTATCCTATTTCTTCAGAGCCTTCACGGTCTGTGCCTCAGAAAGGGGTTTCTGTTAAAAGAGGAACATTCTTGAGCATGGTTATTTTTTCCCCAGCTCCTCAAGAAGGGCATCCCCCAGATTTAGTTTGCAGATATCTTTCCCAACTCTTACCTCCCATGCACACTTTTGATAAAACAGCTTGGATACCGCTTCTTGGAATGATGATACTGATGTAAGTTTCCTGACTTAAAAGCTCCCAGTCTTCTAGTGGATTTTGTTGCTATTGGTGCTCATTGATGGGTAATCTTGTGGATGAGCTCTCATCTCAATTTCCCCATCTGCAAAATGGACATATCTTAATATCAAAGTCACAATTCTTAGTTTTCACATACCCGGATGGTTACTTTTGTAATGAGTCTATTTCATATTTTTGTTTAATATATACATAGTGTGTGTGTGTATCTGCGAGTACATAAAACCCATTATAAAGACATAGTGTATATTTTGGTGGTTGTGATTTTGTATGTCATCCAACTGCTCTAGAATAACTCTGCAAGTCTGATTTTGGCTGAAAGAAAACCTAGAATAAATAGGAAGACAATATGTTTGTGGCAGTTGTTTAAAGCTAATACCAGCAGCTTTTTCTTTTCTTTACTGCTGAACAATTTCAAAAGCAATACTAGGCATGAAAGCAAAACAAACTCATTTCAGTGCAAAGCTTATGAGTTATTTGTGTTTCCCTGAATTCAAGGAGGGGGTGGATGGGTAGGAAATTTGTTTTAAATATAGAAATGGGGAAAATACAACAAACTCCACAGAATATCTTGGAAGGTTCTGCAGCTTGAAGTGCAGAGTTTATTACAGATGTGATGTAACTTGTGGGTATAATTTTCAAAAATAGCTGAAGAATACACTGTGAGAAATCTTACCAAAAGTACCATTTTCCCCAATATATTTGTAACTCAGGTTACCAGCTGATTAACCCCTTGAAAAGAGTTTCTGTAGGTGGAAATCTATATCCCTGTCTGTTCTTAATCAATCCAGCCACATGACCAATAATGTGGATGCAAGGGTTAACACAATTAAATTAGCAAATGTTTGGAAGGAAATGGTAAAATTGGTTTTTAAAAAGATGTTTAACAAAGACATTTCGCTCTTCCAATCAGACACATAATTATACAATAGGCTATTTTCAGGAATCTATTTTTTCCTAAATGTTAATCAGACCAGAAGAAAACGCCTGTTAGTCTACATTGGGATATGCCATAATTCCCTTGGAAAAGTAACTTACCTTAGGGAAATATTTTACTTCACAGAAAAAGACTGTTTATTTACTCTGAATTCTTTCCCTTGCAAGGTTGTTGTCTGGTTTTTGTTTTTGTTTAAACTGGTCTCAGAACATGGAGAAGTACGAACATCGTCAACTGAAACAAAAACAAAACAAAACAAAAAAACCATGGACTTGAGCTAAAATTCTTAAATGAATTGTTTAGCTTCAAAATGTAAAACTGTCCCAGCAAGAATGTCACAAAGTGTAAGCACAGAAGGATCTGTATTTTACTGAAAACATTCTTTATATAACACCCAGAGAACACGAAAAGAATGAGCCACCCTTACTTATATTACAATGTCTGTATTTATTATCTTTTCAAGTGTGCTTAACAAGTTGATACCATTTTCTAAAAGGTTTTTTAGTTTGAGACTCCTAACTCATCCACCTGCTCTCCTGGGTCACAACTGTAAGTCCAGAAAAAGGCGTGCTTTATGTTTCTGTGAAAACTGGCTTTATTTCTAGTTATAAGGGAGGCTGAACTTTTAGGTAAACTTGGTGCCAGGTAGCAGCAGCAGAAGCAACGTGAAAAAGAAAAATGGCAGTTACACACTTAAGAAAATAACATTCTGTTGATCAACAAACACTCTTTAAATTTTAGTTATTAACAGCTCTTACAGAAACAGGAACTGCCAATAACAAACTTGATTTCTAATGTCCCCAAGGTAATAATAATCCACTAATTTGACTATATCCCAGCTGGCCTATACAGCAGTTTCTATTTGTTTTTTGTTGTTGTTGTTGGTTTTTTTTTTGTTGTTTGTTTGTTTTTTTTGTTTTTTTGCAGCAGGGAAGACTTATCTTTCTTTGGGGAAAAAAAAAGGTGGGGAGTGTGCTGTAAAGTTAAGAAGGAGTGTGGAGAGAAAACACATGGAAATTTAATGTGAAAGTTTCTTGTTGCAATAAAGCTGTTAGGTTTGGCATGTAGACTGTTATCAGATGGTTCCTTTGACATTACTTGAGCCTTTCAGTAAGTAAGACAAGCCTGAAGGATTAGGTTGTCAACTTCAGCCTGTCATCTTTGAGCAGAAAAAAAGAATTGCTTTTCTTTTTCTTCTCTTTTTTTTTTTTTTTTTTTTTTTTTTTTTTAGGTTGCATCTTCCTTCACCAGCTTTGAGCTTTGGAGACCGCAGGAGAGGTAGTTAATAGAAGACAATCTCAGGCCCACATTGATCATGAAAGTCTAGCTTTTAAAGATAAGTGAGCCAACCAAGCTGTAAGGCTAATCACCCTGTGCAAGTATGAATTTATCTAAAGAGGATTTCATGTGGAACCCCCGGAGCCGGCCGCCAAACGGATGACTGCACACTTTAAGAAAGTTCGTGGGACTTCTCCCAATCAACTGTCAGGCCACATAAAGGGTCTGGAACGCGCTGACTTAAGCAAACAATATTTAGCCATCTAAGGATACCGTAAGGCCCAAGATTCTGCTTTGTTGGCGCTGACAGGAAATATTGATACGTATCAAGTAACACTCCTGATGCAAAAAGGGATATGTGACTCCTTTCAGCACTATCTCTGTTTAGGAAACTGTCTTGTGCTTTAAAAGAAAGCACAGGTGGGAACAGGGACAATGTCAAACCCAGCACTTCACTGGGTACTTTTCCAGCTTTCCTGGGATCACAATTTCATGAAAATAGGAACTGAGCAAAAGTCGTCTCCTTTTTGAAAAAAACCAAATGTATTGGAATTTGAATTTGCAAACTCTCAGAATGTCTAGCTGACAAGTGAACCCTGCCCATAACCCCAAAACTATTCCTTAAGTTTATTAACCTAGGAAACCTGCCACTGATTAGGTTTGGGTGTGTTTCTCAGCTTTTACAATAGTCTAAACTATATTACAACTATCTGGTTACAGGGCCTAAAAAGTAAATAGAAATATGTGGCTATTAAGTCACAAATCCCCTCAACAGGACATATGAGTCAAAACTCAATTTTTTGTGAGAAATAATGTCTGTAATCCTATTGACTCATCACTTTTAGACATTAGTGGCTTTAATTACAGGGGAAAAACTGTAATGTCCTGTCTTGGGAAAATTTGATAGGGAACATTGGGCTGTTACCATAGAATAAAGGTTGGGTTGGAGGATTTAATTTAAAAAGGAAAAAGAAAGAACCCTATTTTATCAGAATACTCTAAACATTCTCCATCAGTAATGTTGTGCCTGAGGTGATATCCTTGAAGATGCTGGAGGTGGCGGTGTTAATGAAATACCCGTTGGCATTAAATAGCATTTCTAGAATCCTGATTGTAGTGCTAAAAAGGAAAGTGAATTTTGTAACAGCACAATAAACAAGGGAAACTAAGAAAAAAGAACCCGCTCGGTCTGTAAGGAAGATCGCTTCCAGTTAAACAAAGAAATTTAGGGTCGTCTGCTTTTCATGAAAATCACATACATATGGCCTTTGAAATTTGTCACTGAAGATGGTTTTGCTCTAAGGTAAAATTCACCACTTTATAGCTTTTCAGCTGCAGTTCTTCTCTCTTTTGGCCTGCAGCCCAATATGAATGTATGATCACTAGCACAATAGTTAAACATCTGAGTCTTTTTGAAGTGTCTTCAATGTTACAATGATGTGATGGTTGATTGCCTAGCAGTCAGTTTAGAAAAGACTGCATTCTGCCCCCTAGTGGTAGAGATTAAAGTTTAATGGCTGCTTCATAATACGTAATGCCTTCTTCCCCCTTCTTTTCCATATGTTAAGGATATAGAGCAGTGTGGGAATTACTGATGAGTTTTGTCATAATCTGTAAAGTGTATATTTTAAACAGGAAAATTTCTAGACTGAATGGACAGGTTTACGAGGCACAGGGTCATTTGATGTATGTTTTGTGTACTCTGCTGTGCTTTGCCAAACAACACACATTACCACTATAAACAGACATTGTCCCTAATACAACATTCCTCCTGGGAAAATTTTGGGACTTCTTAATAGAAGCTATTAACCAAAAAGTGCATGGTGTTGCCAAAAGTATAATATTATACACACACACACACACACACACACACATATTCAAAGAAAGCATGGTATATTGTCAGATACTGTGGAACTTCACATTTCTTTTCAGATGACCATTTTTTGTACAGGAGGTAATAAAAACAATTTGCACTAGTTATACCACTTACTACTCCACAGGTCACATTCCCCTTGTGTTCAAGTTCATAAAGAAAACCACGCACACCCAAAGGATTTGTGATGTCCACAAGATTTTGATGTGGGAAACATTGATCACGTACAGCTTTTTTTTCAGCTGACAACAAGGTGGAAGACATTTGTTTGAGTTTTTATCATATCCTGGGTTCTTGCTTGTTATTCATCTTTAATGTAGAATTCATATCTT